>NC_136986.1:1120968-1720968 GCF_032717465.1 Coenobita brevimanus
GTCACCTTCCAGGGACTGTGGCTGTAACCCTGGTCCACTACTCACATCACCGGCACCAACAGCTCCCTTCACAGCACGTCCCTTTGATGCCACGTCCTCTCTTTCCCGTCCTTCACATCCCAGGTGAGAGACATCAGCAGTCATCCCACAATGAGAATCAACTGGGCGATAGTATGGCTTCAACATATTAATGTGGCACAACTGAGTACTCTTCCGCCTATCTGGGGTAACAATTAGATAGTCAAGTTCCCCAACTCTCTTCTTCACAATATAAGGACCACTGAATCTAGCTGCCAGAGGTTTTCCTTGCATGGGCAGCAGTGCCAAAACTTCATCTCCTTGCTTAAACTCACGACTTCTGACCTTCTTATCATAATGAGCCTTCATTTTCGCTTGAGCCCCGATTAGATGGTCACGGGCAAGCTCTAAAGCGCAATGCAGTCTCTTCCGAGTGCGGCAGACATAGTCAAGCATGGATTCCTGGTTGTCAGATTTGTTGTTACTCCAGGCCTCTCGCACCACATCCAAGGGACCACGAACTCTGTGCCCAAACACTAACTCATTGGGTGAAAAACCAAACGACTCAGTTGGTACCTCTCTCACTGCAAACATAACAAAGGGTACCGCTAGGTCCCAATCCTTTCCACTATCATAGCAGAAGGTGCGCAGCATGGTCTTTAAGGTCTGATGATGCCTCTCCAGGGCACCTTGTGACTGCGGATGGTAGGCACTGGACAAAATGTGTTTGATGCCCAACTCTGTCATTGTCTGCTTAAATAAATTAGATGTAAAATTTACTCCACGGTCTGACTGCAACTCCTTGGGCAGGCCAAAATGAGTAAAGAACAGGATAAGTTGCTTGACTACTGACTTCGCCTGCATGCTTCTGATTGGTATAGCCTCTGGGTATCGTGTTGTAACATCCATTATGGTTAACAGATACTTGTTTCCAGCAGAAGTAGGAGGTAAAGGGCCCACAATATCAATGATTACCCGGGTAAACGGAGGTTCAACTGCAGGAATGGGAGTCAAAGGGGCCACAGGAAGAACTTGATTAGGCTTGCCCACCATCTGACACGTGTGACAGCTCTTGATGTACGCAGCAACTTGTCCCGGCATACTTGGCCACCAAAAATTATATCTTAAGCGCTGCACTGTCTTTCTGTTTCCCAAGTGACCCGCTAAAGGTCCCTCATGTGCTAACTGTATTAACGGCACCCTATACTGCACAGGCACCGCCACCTGCACTAACTCACTCACTCCTCCATCTACCGTGGCGCCAGTGGGCGTCCATCGGCGATGTAAAACATTATCTTTAATCAGGAACTCCTCCTTACCACACTCCATACTTCTTTCTTCCCCTACTCGAGCAAACAAGGGCTTTAATGTTACATCCTCCTGTTGCTTCACCCTCAATTCTGCTGGCCCAACACCCGCCAGCTCTACTGAGGACTGAGATAAGGGACTGGTCGGGACACTGGATTGCGAAGGGCGATCAATCTCAGCGTCACCTCTAGTACACTCGACAGGGGTAGGAATGTCAGACTCCACACGGACATCATCACCTCTACCCTCAACAGAGGCACTCTGTTCCTCAGGCGCGTTTGACGGTGGTCCTGCATCCCCGCAGTCGACCCCAGCGTCCTGAAATTCTTCTAATTCAGTCGGTGGGCTGGGTTCAGTCTCCACACAGACACACTCAGCACCACCTCTAGTGTCCTGAGTGGGAAGTGGGGCGGCACCCATGCACGCATTCCCACTCTCCTCACCCACCACAGCAACACTCTGCTCACTAGGTTCCTCCATTGGTGGCCCTGCCTCACCACAGTCGACCCCAAGAACCTGTGACTTCACCAGTTCTTCCTCCCGGCTGCAACCTGTGCCATAGATCGTGTAATTGCACAGACCGGGAACATGGCTTCCACTTCTGCATCAACTTCAATACCAATTTCTGGGGCGTCAAAACACTTCTCTGCCACAACAACTGGTGGGGGAAGAGATGGAAATACTTTCTCTCCAGCCAGGTCGTTCCCCAGCAGAAAATCAACCCCCTCTAGTGGCATTACATCAGCAACAGCTACTTGAGCTGCAGCCTGAACAATGGGGCAATCGAGTTCCACATGAACATAATCATAGTATTCATCTGAGTTCATGCCTCTACACAGCACATACTTCCCTGAGTTTACAGGCCCTCCAGTCACGTTTCTGCACACAGACTGTTGTGCACAGGTATCACGAGCCACAGTAACTGGATAACTGATCCCAAGAATTTTCACTGTGCCGTGACATATAAAAGGTTTACACCAGTCTAGGGACGATTTCTGAGGCAGTTCATCCGGAGGTAGCGTAGCATGTTGGGTAACCTTTTCAGCCTGAGCTGGCAGCGAGCACAGCCGGCTGCACTCCAGCTTTCCACAGACTTCTCCCTCACCGTTACCACTCTCCCAACTCCTCTCGTTCACCTGACTCGAACCTACAATTAGTGCCACTGGTTTGGCATTTTGGGAGGCCTTCCACTTAGGGCAGTTAGGCTTGATGTGCCCACTCTGTTTGCAAAAGTAACAAACTAGCTTCGAACTGGATACAGGGCTCTTTCTCCCTGAATTCTTTTTCTCCTCTGAACTTCCCCTTGGACTGATTCACGGAGATTTATCCCAGGCAGGGCCACTCACAGTCCTCTCCCTGGAATACTGAAAATTAGCATACTTAACCCCCATACTCCGCAAGGCAAACACCCGGTCATCAGCCCACGTCGCTGCTTCCTTCACGGTCTTAAATCTCTTCTCCCTAATTTTAACACCAATTTCTTTGTCAGCCATGTTGGTAAAATGTTCCATCAAAAGCAGTTCACGCACCTCGTTATACGAAGTGGCGCTCTCACTCAGCAACCACTCGTCTAACCTCTCCTCCAGATACCTAGCGTAGGCCATATAGGTGTCAGCAGGCCTTTTCCGAGCACCACGGAACAACAACCGATAAGCCTCTGGTCTAAGTTCATATGCCTTCAGGATGGCTGTTTTAAATTCATCATAATCATCTACATCCTCAGGGCTCAACCTATTATACACTTCCAAGGCTTTTCCCTTCAGCACATTAGATACTAACCCCACCCAGCGCTGCCTTGGCCACTCAAACTCCCTAGCCTTCTTTTCAAATCTAACAAACCATTCTGTCACCTTCAACTCATCAAATGCTGGCACTAATTTTAGACTCCTTGAGAACCAACTCTCCCTATCCTCTGCACGGCCTGAGGTTTGGGTATCTGAAGTTGGTCTATTAGCAGTCACCTCCAAGCGAGTCTTCTCCAGCTCAAATCGCATTTTTTCACGCTGCATCTCCATCTCCCTCTCTTCTTTCTCTCTGGCACGCTGCATTTCCATCTCCCTCTCTTCTTTTGCACGCTGCATCTCCATCTCCCTCTCTTCTTTTGCACGCTGCATCTCCCTCTCTTCTTTTTCACGCTGCATTTCCATCTCCATCTTTTTCAACTCCAACTGCAACTGAGCCTCCGGTGACAAGGCTCCAGGGTATATGGGAGTGGAATGAACAACTCCAGGGAAAGCACCAGACATCCCTGGGGGAACTGCTCTAAACTGGCTCGGCGGCATCATAGATGGTAATAGTGGGGTAGCGAAACGAGGCATTTCAGCACCATAGTCAAACTCAGGGCTCACACGGGGAGTACCTTTGCTATGTGCCTCTCGTTGTTCCATATTTTCCATATCCACAGGTGACTCAGCACGTACGCGATCTGGTGTAGACACGCGTGACTCCATGGCGACAAATCAATGGCAGTACTAAATAATGAAATACTAATGCTGACTGAGAAACTACAAAACACATCAACTTCACCTCAAAGTACAGAGAAAGCCAAGATAACGATATCCTAGCAAGAAGAAGGCACTGTTAGGATATCCTGGTGCGAGGTCGCCACTGTTACGGTGGCGCCAGCCCGGGGCTATTACAAAAAAGACAACAAGTCAGCCTTAGATGATCGGCCTCCACTGCGTTGCAAAAATAACACAGACCCCGGCACTGACACTCCGCAAACTAGAGAAAAACTGCGCAACGGAAAAACTAAAACGCAACACTCTGTACTGTGATAATAAAACGGAACAGCCTACCTATAGATCTAGCCTACTATCGTCACTACCGGAAGTAATACCGCCCGAGACAGCCTACAGGAACACCTCCCACTTACTTCCGGTGGTGACGACTTTCTACTTAACCCGTGTCCAAGGGGGGAACGCAGTTAGTAGCTCACGATGGTTCTCACTAGCCTTGAGCAAAGAGATGGGATTAACTATGTAGGGGTTAGGGGTGTGTGTGTGTATGTACGTGTGTTGGGGAACGTTAACAAAGGCAGCGAGAAGACCACGGTGAGCCAAACTGGCCCTCCAAAGACAACACGGTTACAAAAACAAAATAAAATAACTACTTTCCTCAGTCAGCAACAGAAGAATAAAAATAAACTTAAATGAAAACGCCAGCTCGGCATAAAAATGACTGGGGAGAGAGAGAGAGTGCACAAGCACCCGACACTAAAGCTGGCTGGGAAGACACTGACCCTGATCAAGGCTCGCGCACGGCCAAGCGCGAACGCATAATCAAATTAATTAATAAGAACTTATATTCGTGCCCCTCTCTCTCTCTACAATAAACTGGTACTTCTAATGCAAGCAAAACATCATTAAATATACTGGTAGCTCACACAAGACAATCAAAATAATCAAATGCATTCTCAGCATGGTATTAAATAAAATTGCCCTCAGTGGCAGGAACGAAAGAAACAAAAGAACTTGTAACACTCGCTAATATAAACTCCGCGAATGACGCGGATACATACTGCATAATCCCCCTAGCCCAGCTGTAACGGCTGCATCCGTGGGAAGGGAAAGGCGGACAACGTAACAATATATATATATATATACACACGAGAAAGGATAACTATACGGATATTTGAAAACATCCGTATAATTATCCTTATTTCTTATCCACCGCTTGCTAGAAGCAAGTTCATTCACACGTAATAACTATGTGTTCCATGGCCTTTCCACACAAATAGGACGGCTCAAGTAGACTTCATATGCGATTTGTTTAGGCGTCGGCGGTGATGGTGGTGGATGGTGGTTGTTGGCGCGAGGCGATGGTGGTGGTGGGTGGTGACAGCGGCTGTTTTGGTGGGTGGTGGCGGCGGCGTTGGTGATGGGGTGCTGGTCGGTGGTTGTGGTAGGTGGCAGGTGGTGGCGTCGGTGGTCGTGGTGGCTATTGTTGTTCTTGTGTGTGTGTGTGTGTGTGTGTGTGTGTGTGTGTGTGTGTGTGTGTGTGTGTTTCAGTGAGAGAATATTAAGATCATAAATCATTTAATGCTGCAAATCAGACATTATCTTCATTTGCCTCTATTTGTGTATTTGATTTTTCTTTTTTTTATGTGTCCGACTCTGGGCATAGGCTTCACAGCCCGCTATCAAGACCCAGCACTCCTCCTACATACCATACGCCTCTACATATCACCACTTCGGCGTTAACACCCACCATCCATATCGAATACATGCTAGGACTGTCTCATACAGGACTGGTGTATTGGTATTAGCGGGGGTATTTTTACGACATGTCGGCGGGTCTTCTGCTAGATCTTTAAAGCCTGATTTAATGAAATTCAAATGCTTAAACTGTTCCCTGCTCCAGCGGGGATTTGAACCTGGGTCCGTTAGAACGGCAGGCCACCTCTCTACCGACTGAGCTACGCCTCCCCCAAATTGTTATTTTTATACGTGTTTTCATCACAGCTGCAGAATGTCCAGGTATTTCCTTCATTAATCTGTAATAATACTTGCCAATATTTAAGTAAATATCCATTTCATTACAAATTTAGCATTCGCTGTGTGACTGAAACTGCTTCGGTACTTGTTTCTCTCTCCGTGGTGTCGAGAAGTTCGGGGTATTAACATGTCGTCCAGAAAGAGCGGACCGAGACTTGTGCCTTCCACTTTGGGTGTAGTACGAATTTGTGAACGGAGCTGTACATGGGCATCTGGGAGCACTCATGACTGGAATGTCACACTGCCATATTGCAGAACTTCTGTCTATCAGTAATCTGTTATTCCCTGAACTGCATCTCTTTGCAACTCGCTTTCCAAGAGTTGTTTCCCCCCAAACTTCAACCTTCAGCTTTTCAAGAACAGCTGTTACAGATTTTTATGAATCGAGGACACCAGTAATTATGTGTATGGATTTATTTAGTCATTTGTTTTTCCTTTCTCTATTCTGTTATTTAAATAAAAAGTATCACTGTAAGAAAACTAACTCACTTCATCTTCAGAGCTGCGTTGAGTCCGTCCTTATCATCTTTCTCGACCATCATCCTCCCAAGTTCTCTAAAGGTACTTGATTCAGAGTGTAAATAGAACTTCTTGTATGTACCATTAGAAGATCTTATTGTCACCCTGTAACATGTACAAATAAAAATTGTTTAATTAGTATTACTACTGAAGCCTCTAAAATAACGCAATACCAAAACTTAACTTCAAGATATTTAGAATTTTTTTGTTAACTTTAAAAGTGGCCTAAAATTGCCATATTTGCATTTCGAATGTTAACTTGTGACAATTAACTAAAACCAAGATATGATGCCAGTCACGAAGAAGTGCAATGGAAAGAAAGCAAGACGTAGTATTGTCGCTTCCTGCCACTGAGTTTCGTGAAATAAGCTACAAATAAAAAAATGGGGCAAGTTAAACTGAAAGACCTATAGAGCTAGAGTGTTTTTATTTGGTCTTTCTGTCTACCGTTTATTACAGCACATTCCTTGCATTTATCGTATTGTAATATAGGAACAATAATAAAGTTACACAAATGTCTGAATATATGATGCACAATGTATTGAACAATTTCCAAAGTGCTATAGGATGTGGAAATCTAGTCCACATATTAAGGCAGACACTGGAGGAAGAATAAGCGAAAGACCGTACGTCAGTGATCTGCCTGGAGAACAAGGCATGTGGAAGTGAATAAGGTTACGAGAGCGGTGAGCACAAATGTAAAAAAAAAAAAAAAAAAAAAAAAAAAAAAAAAGTAAACCCGGACGATGTATTACGTGGTACTTGAGAACACCATTTACTGATTCTTTCAGTGTTGCCCTGCTTCTGAACAATCAGGGCTGAAAGTACCATATCGAAGGATTTGAATAAAACACCAGCTGCTGAATGAAAACTAACCCACTGTGACGTGTTGGTTAATGAGGGGAAAAACAGAACTTCCATTTCAGTTTCATCCAACATCTTTTCATCCAAACGTTTGTTCTTCGATATCTCACCTGTCAACTACTTTGACCATCTCCTCAACTGTCTCTGGTCTGGGTGGCAGCCTTGGGAGGGTGAGGGAAGCGATGAGGCTGGCACGATATGCTGTGCCCACCACCACACTGAAGAACAACCAAGTGCCGACCAGGATGTGGTTGGAGTGGCTGGTTGAGAGGCGTCCGTATAGTCCCTGGCCCAACACGGTGCCCACAGACTCCAACACCACCGAGCCAGTACTCAGCACTCCATGCCGCGTTTGCCACGTTTTCCTCCTCGTAATCTGTAAAACATACATATACAGTGATATACGTATATATACAATTATATGAATGTGTAGCTGTTTCTTTATTGTGTCATAGGGGCGAGCAGTGATGTTTGGGACAGTGGAATGGTTTTGATAATACGAGCCATGAAAGAAAGTGTACCTCCTCGCATCTGCTACCGTCAGGAAGACACACAATTCTAATGAGGTCATTCGCACCATTTTTTTTTTTTTTTTTTTTTTGGCGGAGCTGCTTGGTATGTCCCGTTTCGTAAAGTAATTATGATCTTTTTCTGCATTTCTTAATGCAATTTTTCGGCTACATATTGCACACTCAAAAATAGTGAAAATGTCATGGAATAGACAGATACTGGTTATAGTGAAGGTATGATGTATTATTCATTATTTTAGAGTTCATTTGATTAGGAATGGCTAAAGTTCTTTCTTCGTCGAAAAAGGCAGACCAAATTAAAACTGTATGAAAGCAAAATTAATTAACAATTACATACTATGGTTTCAAGAAATCAACAAGTGTGAAGTAGCCTACTACTTACATGACAGTGGTGGCTGTATTATAGGCTCGGGGTGGAAGTAACAATCCGAACCCATTCTTTACTCATGTGTACCATTAATATATATTCCAGCAAAGTGTTTAAGGATATGTTGTATAAAAACAGCAATATACTGTATATTCTTTAATTTCTTATTGCATGAATCTCACATCATCCAAGAAGGGTCATTGTACTTGTAGCTGTAAAATGAAACAAATATTTTTCCATTATATGTCTTTATCGCTCACTCTGATTTTCACCTGTGAGTCTCATGTCAAACAGTCACTTGAACCTATCCTCTGGAGTTAACTGGAAAAGATAATAGAATTAGCCTCACCAAGGCAGTGTTCATCGTACCAGAATAAGCAACTGTCTCCACTGACACATTCACATAAATGTAAATCGAATACTGTTGGCTCATGTTATGTAAAAGGGAAGAACAAAAACACGACCATGAGAGGGTTAAATGCACCATTGTCCTCGGTGAGTATAAAACAATAAACAATAATGGCAACAGACAGATATGGCACCATACTGGAATTCGCTAAAATGAAAAACCATACTGTGCTTCGTTAGAGTAAAGCACATTTGTGTAAAAATCCTGAAGGAGCTAAACAGAAGCACTGCCTTGTGAAAATATAATTTCGTGTGTAACTAACACTGGAAGACAGCCCCGGGCTGCTAATTGAGAATGTCCCACGTCTGACTTATTAATGATAAACAACAACCACAACAACAACAACAACAACAACAGCAATACTACTACTACTACTACTACTAATAATAATAATAATAATAATAATAATAATAATAATAAATAATACTAATAATAATAACATAAGGAACCGTTTTCTGTTGCCTGTTATTACTAATACTGGATGCTGCCGTGCCTGACCACTTGCATGTTTACCTTGACAAGTGTGAAGCAGACAGTCAGCGTACAAGCCAAGACACAGATCCACACTTGGCCACTCAGTGGGTAGTAGAAGCTCAGCCAACTGGGTGTTATGACCGGCGTGGCCATGGCGAATTTACCAGCAGTTTGATCATAGACGAAGGTGAAATCCCATCTGGAAACATTGGTATAATTAAAGAGGCTACATCTGTAGATGTTATAGCCATTTGTTCCATCTAACCATAGGAAAGAAATTGTTTCGAAGAAAAATAATAGTAGTAGTAGTAATAATAATAATAATAATAATAATAATAAATTATTAATAATAAAAACAATAAGTTATAATAATAATAATATCAATAATAACAAAAATAATAATACAGTTTTTAAGAATGAAAGTAAAGCATTCGGAATCCAGATGCTAATTGCCCACCAAAATATACTGTTGAACAAGTCCAAGATTTTGGCCATATCTTGATATGCTGAAGGTTTCCTGTTGATAGCTCAAGCCGTTTATGAGATATAATTGTGCCACAGGCGTTCTGTAAATAATACTTGATTTTTGGCAGCCATGTTTCGACCTAAAACTTGACCCCGAGTGCCCATTCTCGAACTCGGCCAAGATTTTGGCCATAACTTGATACCCTGAAGGATTCATGTTAATAGCTCAAGCCGTTCATGAGATATAATGGTGCTAAAGGCGGGTGATAAAAAATAGTTGACCTATGGCAGCCATTTTGGTGACCTTGACCTTGACCCCGTGTGGCGACTTTTGAACTCGGCCAATATTTTGGCCATATCTTGAGGCCCTGAAGGTTTCATGTTGATAGCTCAAGCCGTTCATGAGGTGCAATGGGAACACACACACACACACACACACACACACACACACACACACACACACACACACACACACACACACACACTGAGGCAGGGAAAAACATTATTGCTCCACTTCGTAAGGTGGGCGATAACTAGAGGCCCTCCCAACGGGTGAATCACACCAGCCGCAAGCCGATACATATCTAGCGCAGCTTGGAATATGACCTTGACCTTGACCTACTTTCACCAATTTCTAACTCGTAGGTTTTCATCCCTACTACACACCTGTAAAATTTTGTGATGATATCTTGAGCGGTTGCGAATTTATCATGGTAACAGACACACAGAGCTTGACCTACTTTCACCAATTTCGAACTCATTATCGATTTTTTATCTACTACAGGCCTGTAAAACTTTGTAATGATATCTTGAGCGGTTGCGAAGTTATGTGCCAACAGAAACACTGACAGACGGAAAGAAAGACGGACAGATTGAAAACAATACCAGCTTCGCTATCGCAGATAATAATAATAATAATAATAATAATAATAATATTATTATTATTATTATTATTATTATTATTATTATTATTATTACAACTGAAACTGAAGTCCCATCTGGAAACTACCGAAAAATTACAGATTTTTTTTTACATTTCCAGCTTTATCATCTTCCCATGGCTCCATGCATACCCTCCAGATCATTTCCTTTACCATTGAACACTGTCAGACTACAAGAAGCTATGGTATATTATTTACAACACCATCATAATCTTCCCATCCATCTATCCTTCCCAGTTCTGTTTATTATGTTGGGAAGACGAAAATAACCAAGAATTAGGCGTAGGTAAATATTTTTTTCGTAGTTGAATCTATAGTCCTTCTTGGATGCACTACCAGACTATAACATGTTGATACTGACATTTTTGTTTTCATCGGCTGAAATAAGATTCTTTTTAAAAGATGAGTTAACCGAGCCAGTTTCTAACCCCTTCATTATGGGATGGACTTTCTTAGGCTTACTAATGTTGCTTAGTAACATAAGTGGACCAAAGGAACAGTTATTATTCTGAACAAGCAAAAGAAGGCAATATATACAGAATGCAGTTCCACATTTGTAGGCAGTCATTAGAAGAATGCTCTTGACTTTTGTGCACTGACAGATTCATCTTTTAGTTACTTCACTTCAGCAAGTAAAACAAAATTCAAAAATTATTTTCCTCATCACTTAAGTTATCTATAATTAATAAGACATTAGGCAATTTCAGATTAGATAGGCTATCTCTATCTTTTGACAATGTATAGCTTTTCTTTGCTGCATAAAACTATCTGGAATTGAACCGGATTATCAATAACAACAGTGAACACTGCAGTGCAAAGGTTACCCTTAGCTTAGAATCTCACCTCTCTAGTTCTTGTGGAAGAACAGGATACATCACTGTTGCCATGAATGTTTTACGAATCTGCACCTGATCTGCCACCTGCAAGTAAATATAACATTAAAATACATAAATGAAAGACCCAGCTTATATATATATATTCTCGTGTGTCATTTTTACCATAAATTCTTTCAGGGAAATATTTCGAAGTAAGAGTTATGATGTAGCATTCCTGAAATCTGATCAACAAGATGCCCTTCCTAATTTGAAAGAAACTGATCATTTTAGTGCATAATAAAGTACGAGCCAAAGGCTCCAAGTATAATAATGTATTGTTCTTCCTAGGCAGAACGAGAAAAAAATCGTCACGTTTATTTCGAGATGTCTGGACTGGACACATGGTTTAAAAGTTTAGAGGTCATAGGCAGTGTGAAATACAGAATGAGGACAGTTCCTGATTTATTTTTATACACGTTGACTGAGAAAACCGGTAACCCTTGCAAACAGGAAAGGGGACTAGGGTTCACTGCTTGGCGGATGTTATATGGCTTGCGTTATTGGGGAGGGACAGAGGCATTCACTTCAGAAGAGTAATGATCTTTGAAATGTCAGTAAAATATGGCAGGATATGTAACGCTTCAGTGAAGTGTGAGAAGCACCCTGCCACAAAGAAGCAGGGGGATGACAGGAAGGTATTCCTTTACCTCCACTGTGTTTTGAACGCGACAGAGAGAGAGAGAGAGAGAGAGAGAGAGAGAGAGAGAGAGAACTCCTTACAGAGTCAAAATTATCCCTTGGACAAAGCCAGCAAACTCTCCAGGGATAATGGACGATCTAAGGCAATTTTCTTTTTATGTTCTAATTTTACCAGTTAGGGAATAAATAGAATGAAACATAAATTCTTGCTTTCGGTACCAAACTTTATAAGAATATAAAAACATCCTTTAAATAATAAATTTAATAACATCGCGTAAATAATGCGATATATATCAATACATAGGTAGAGTCGAAAGAAATCCATCGGTGCATAACAAATCAAGAAAAAACGACGTCACTCACAAACAGCGGTGCACTATGGTTGATATTATCTACGTACAGCCTAAGACAAAAGTCGTGTCGCTGCTTTGTCCGATGATTTAATGTCAGTCGCGAAACAATCTGAGAGTCCTACCCCAGTAACGCATTAGAGACTGGCATGCCCTAAAGGTTAGCCTTTTATCAGATGTCTTCACCAAAAATCGCGACACGACTTTTGTCTTAGACTGTACATACTGTGGGTTCATAAAAGACACCAAATAGGATATCCTTGGGGTTTATCATGCAGTTCTAGGTGGCACTGACGAGACCGATGCCAGCGACAGTTTGTACTTATGTTTCATTGATCGACATCGATCATCACTGAGGACAGTGGAGAAGTTAAAGTGCTGTTTCAGTATGATTACACATTTCATCTAGGATGATAATGTAGACACTGATATACTGGAGCTGAATCGAGTTTGAATAACACCTTACAAGAAATGACATGTTATTTGAAATTAGGTTTCTGGCAGTAGCAGCCAAATTGAGATCAAGAGATCAAATCCAAACCCTTTCAGTGAATACTTTCTGAATATTAATTTTGTGGAAAACAATGCAGTTTCTGTAGAGATCGTATTTTAAATAATCGCTGGCATATCACATAAGAAAGTGAGTGGGCTACTAAATATTACAAAACGATGCTGATATTAAAACCCGATGTAATATTCAAATTAATTCATTTACAACAGCAACAGATAGTAACAGCAAAAGTTTGAATGCAGACAAGTAATAATTCTCACCTCGTTCCAGCTGCGTGATGGAAGGACACGGAAAGTAAAATTCAGGGCCTGGGCAACCGTAACCAGCTGGTTGTAGTCAGTGCCTGAGTACCTGGTGGTGTAGCCATCGGTGGACTCTCTCCAGTAGGGTTCATATGTAAACGCCGTCACGTTTATCGTCGCGCCATAGAAACTGCCAAAAATAATGTAATATTCTGATCGGACGGAAGTTGCAGTGCAACATTAGGTGGAAGTGACTTTTTATTCAACCTATGATAATCCTGTAGGAATAAAAGCTATTGCGTATTATTCAAAGCAAGTATAGGTACTCCATAAAAAAATTTGATCATTATTACTGGATTACTGATATTAATTTCATTTAAGTAACTGTTTCGCGGCTCGATGTTCTCTTTCATTACATTGTACATAACATGTATACTGTCAGTTACAAGTTATACCTGTTTTAGACTAATTTATACTAGATATTCAACATTTCACTACATATTTCACATACCTCAGATACAGAAATATTCAAAGCTATGTCTCTACTTCATTTCCATAACACTTTCTCATGACTAGCACCATATTCTAGTGTTAATCTCTTGTTAAACCCATTCAAGACGAAGAGACAGCAGTTTTAAGCCAGATTAGAATGAAATGGGTATAGCTCAGTCTAAATTCTTAATTTGGATACATTACTTATGTTTTTCCAGTTTTGTAATGCCAGTAATTTCAACAGAGTACATAAGATACTCCAGTTCTGAAATGGCCAGTAATCTGTACACATTACTTGGTGTATTTCTCCAGGAAAAGGGTGGGAGGTGTGAGATAGCGTAGACCTGATGTGGGGGTCCAGGAAGCCACTTGCATCACCCGAGCACCGTCAGGACTGTACGGCAAGTGAACCAACATGCTGTACCTGCACAATACGTTTATAGTTTTCAGGCAGAATGAATTATCTTTATTCCCTCTACACTACATGGGTATAATTCATCATTTCCTTTAGCTAATGAAGAGAGTTTCATGTAGTCTTTGGAAGTTATATCTAATCGAGGCTATAATTTAACCCCTTCGTGAAGAGTAGTATAACTAACCCCTCAGTCTGAAAATTGTCTCCTGAGTGAAATATTCTGTCGGTAGCAGGAATGAACGAAAATAATATATATATGAAGTTAATTCCACTTATAGTCTGTTCATCACATAGGGCCATCTTTTCGATGCCTTGGATGTTTTCTAGTAATAAATCTTGCTCAGTTATTTGCTTCCTACGTGAGCCATTGGTTCTATATACTCGTCACTGTTTTTCTCTCGCCGAAACAAAGTCGTATTCAGGGTTTCTCACGGGATAAAGACCACTTACTCTACTCTTTTCACTTTAACTTGGCCTAATATTATCACCTCTCCATCCTGAAGGCTAAGCTGTAACTAGATATCAGGACTATGATATGTTGCTGGTCATGAAAATTGTCAATGAAAGGATATATAACCACCAAAATTTTTATTCTGCCTCTTGGCTGTGTGAAATAAGATAAAAAAAAGTCTGGGACAAATTATAATGAAGGGGAAAAATGAGAATACAGACGGACAAGTAATAAGATCATTGTACATTGTTCTTTCTTCAGTCCAGCAAAGCTTTGAACTACCAACTCAGCACTGGACAGCAGGCTTTTATTTGGTGTGGAACTCTGGCTACGATTTCCTTGTATTTGTTGGGAAAATTGGAGGGTTGGCAGATACTATTGCTCAAAAGTGTTCGTGTATATATTCCACCTAGATATTACCGTGTCTTTTATTTATTCATTTTTTTGGGGGGAGGGGGGATTCCTACAATCGCTAGATGATTTTATTCAACTTTGGAGGTTTTTGATTACAGGAGTGAAAAATAGCCTTCATCAAATCATTCACAGCAAAAACTTCTTCCAAACTCAACTTAAATTCTTTGGTTTTACTCTCAATTAAAACTTATGAGACGTTACGGTTCTGAAGGTGCTAAGATCTCGTCTATGATTACATATACACCGTTCTTAAAGCTATTTAACCTGCTCCATACTGACGTTTTCTGGGCAGTGGTACGTCCCAGTCCCGACATTTTTGGACCTTTTTTTTTTTTTCTTAAACATCCGCTTTTGGTGAGAAACATTGAAAATTCATAGAGAAATCGCTCACCTGAGGTTTAAAATACTCGATCCAGGTAGGAATACCTCCTTACCTTACAGGGTTTTCTATCAGGCTGGCTGCAAAGAAAACGAGTTCTATGGGAGGATAACTATTCTACACCACTCATAAATGGTATTTATTTATTTTCTTGGTACGAATTTAAATGTAGTACGAGAGTATATTGGTTTTCAAACGGTAATATAGGCATTATAAGCATTGTTTCACTCACTAACTCATCACGATTCCTGACTTTTTTTTGCCACATTACCTGATCATCATTTCTGACTGTTTCTTACTCTAATGTTTGCCCTCCACATTGTCATCGATTGGGGAATCACTCTGACCCTGAATTTTGTACCGTGGCATGACATGGCTTTACTGGCCAAGTCACTGATAACAGTTGAATTGCTGAGAAAAGGTCATGCAGGGGGGGGAGGAGGTCATGCTGGGTAAGGCATTGTCCCTGCCTGGTATCGTGTAGAAGAATGTGTCCCGTGTATACGTGCCAAAAATCACTCACAAAAATTGAAAATTGTGCAAATTAGGGAGCTTGCAATGTTGCCGCGTTAATTTACGTCTCCAGGATATGAGTGCACAACATGTGAGGACGTGTATTCACGTCTCCAGGACAGGGCGGGTTAAATGACACACAAGTGCATAAGAGGGTGTCCCACGCAATATTTGGAAGGAAAAACAATGAATATACTCTGGTTAGGCAATATGGACTCGACACAAATGACTACAGTTAAATTTCAAAGGGGAATATGGACTCCTAGACAATAACGGAGATTTATGCATATCTTTGGCCATGGTGTACATGGTGTACGTGCCCATTGCCCTAGTTCCCATCAGCCAAATGTGGGGATAATCAAAATTATTATGTGAAAGGAAGGGAAAGGATTTCAGCCCATGGAGGCTGCTTTTGATGATCCTCAGGCAAGTATTTGGGCTAATTTTCCGTGGACAGGCAATTTATGCATCAGGGATTTTTCAAGTTTTTTTTTTTTCATTGTCCGTGAACGAATACCTGGGCACAGGATCATTATCACCAGAAACTCTCCCTACACTGGATTATCCCTTCCTGTGACAAGAGCAAACATGACGGAATGATATCCTGCTGAATTCGGAGAATTATACGTGTGGCAAGCTCTCCCCGTACTGATGGCACACATAAAAAAGGCATGCTATACAGGACTATTGGATCATGGACGACCACACAGCCACACCTGTCTTTGGGAGGTACATGGCACATTACAGAGGCCTTTGCCATATTATGGTTCCTGCTCCCCAGACGTGTGACCCTTACCCAGAGACAGGGCGTGGAAAATTTGCCCAATTCTGACCATGCTAAAAGGTGCTTCCGTTTTTTTCGTCTTTCCATAGAGCTGTGGCTGTTGAGTGTCATATGTTGTTCTGGGGTTGACTGGCATTTATCCAATACACATCGTCGAACGTCATCGCTTATGCATCAGTCGTTGTTCCTTGTGACTGCAAGATTGGATATATGCTGGACTTTGTAGTTATCGCTCATCTAGCGAGACGATAATGTAACCGCCTGTGTTTCTCTTCTATGATGTAACTGCCAAGTTTCTCCTTGAAGATGGGACATGAACCAGTGGTACTGTCAAGCCAAGTAGGAAGCACTACCGCATTATCCCTGCCAAGTCCGAGAATGATGCATTACTCATCAAGAAATGGGGTTACATGTTGGTCATCCACTGGCATGAGAAGTGGGATGTGCTGCAGGTGGTAAAAGAAGGTGTTTCTACACCTTTCTGCTATCATCATTATGAATGCATTCATACTGGTCAGACAGGTTGTTGGCATAACTGCTACATCAAGGACACAGTGCTGCAGTAATGCCTGACAGGGTCACCCAGGCAGGCTACCTCACGTTTCACCGCATGGTGAACCCTGGCACCTGCAGGTTAAAAACTATCCAGGCAGTGCCATGTCTGACTGAACTGTCAGTGAAGGCAGCAGGATCACAAGCAAATGCTCTACCAGTGCAGTAACTTAAAGGAGATTTCTTCAGTCACTGGTGTGTGGGAAAGTGTAACTAGTGTATATAGTAATCTTACTACATAAGAAATTGTCATCATCATCATCATCATCATCATCATCATCATCCGGACCTTCTTTCCCACCCTAGCACAGGGTGAGGAGTAGAAGTGTCCAGACAGCCCAAATTTGCCCAAACCAATGGGCCACACTTCCATTTACTCATCATTCAAGCCCCCGGAATCCTAGCTCTATCGGATACACCAAAAACATTCATCACATTCTGTAGCTTCACATAATCATATCCGATAGAGTCAATCCGGACGCTGCCACGTTAAAAGGGGTTCAAAACCCCGATCATGCACTTCTCCTCACAACATTCATCCAACCAGCTCGATCTGCTGTCAGTTCTCTGGCCTCACCGACTTCCAAACCCCTCATCCTCACACACTCATCCACCATATCTCTCCACCGTCTCTTGGCCTACCTTGCCTCCTCCCTCCTACGAATTTGCTCAGATATACCTTTTTCACCACTCTGTTGTTATCCATTCTTTCCACATGACCATACCATCTCAGTACACTCTCTTCGATTCTGGTGTCCACCGACTTCCTCACTCCACATCTTTCATGAATCACATTATTCGTATCTTATCCACCCTCTGTACTCCACATACATTCCCCAGCAGTCCCATCTCCACTGCTCTTACTCTGGACTTTTTATTTTCATGCCACACCATAGTCTCACATCCATATGTTAAAGTTGGCACTAATACTCCTTCATATAAGCCTCGTGCAGCTGCAACACTCAAACCTCTGTTTCTTATCAAGGCCTTCATTGCACCAGCTACTTTTCCTCCTTGTGTCACTCTACTTTCAACTTCTTTTGCACATTTTCGTCTCTTTTCTATCACTGTACCCAGGTGCTTGAACTCTCTCACCAATTCCAGTCTCTCTTCATTCACTTTAACATCGCACTGGGAGTCACCCTTTCTCTGAGTAACCATCACATTACAACATTTACTCTCTTTTCTACATATACTCTCAAGGCACGACGCTCACAGACATCAGCAAAACTCTGCACTACCCTACTAAGTTCTTGTCCGGTACTTGCACGCAGTACTGCATCATCAGCATACAACAAATTTGAGATATTCCATTCATTAGTCATTACCAACGCCATCCATCTCTCCATTACTCGTGTCTTTACTTCTCTCATCATCCCATCCATATATATATTGAACGATCATGGGACATCACTCAGCCTTGTCGTACGCCCACATCGATCGTGAACCATTCACTTAGATGCCCATTTACCCTTACACATGCTTCACTACCATCATAAAAACCCCTGACAGCACCTAGCAGCTTACAGTCTACACCGTACATGCGCAAAACTTTCCACAATCCTTCTCTGTCCACTTTGTCATATGCTTTTTCCAGATCCATGAATGCCATAAACACCTTATGGTCCTTCTCAAAAGCCTTCTTTACTATCTCACTGCAAATATTTGATCCATACATCCTCTCCCACTGGTAAAGCCACTCTGTTCAGCACTCACTAGGACTTCTGATATATCTCTTACTTTCTCTTTAATAATTCTTCCATATACCTTCCCTACAACACTGAATAAACTTATGCCATAATAATTCTTGCACTCACTCCACTCACCTTTATTTTTGTACGGGGGTACAATCACAGCCTTTTTCCACTCTGCAGGCACAGTTTCACTCATCCATGCCTTCGTACATATCTCCAACAAGCACTTCATTTCACTCTTTCCACTACACTTAAGCATCTTTGCATCCAACTCATCAACTCCAGCTGCTTTCCCATTTTTCAGCCGCTTCTCAGCACTCTTCACCTGTGCGAGTATCACGTCTCCTGGCACTGCATTCCTTCTCTGCACACCCCCTAAACCAATCATGTTTACAGCCACTCTGCTCTCTCTGTTCCCATTCATCAGGCTTTCAAAATATTCTTTCCATCTGGTCCTAACTTCATCCACATGGGTTAATTTTCTACCACCTAAATCCTTCACACCATCACATTTCTTTCCACTGTCACTTCTACATTTCTGCACCACTTTCTAGAATAACTTCCTTTTTTTAGAGTAGTTCGCATTAATTTTTCATCCTAGATCCTCCTTCATCTCCTTCTTTTTCCTCTTCACTAGTCTCTTTACGTGCTTCTTGTTCTGAACATATTCAGTTCTTAATTCAACTGAACCCCTTCCTGTAACAACATATCCACTTCTTCCACTTTTCTTCCACCACTCTCTTAACCTTCTCATCCCACCATGCCGTACCTTTCTTTTTTGTTGTTACTCTTGGCACACCACACACCTCTATAGCGTTCCTAACTCAGCAATCCCTATATGCATTCCACAGGCTGTCCAGATCCATTTCATTCCAATTCACTAATTCTATCTCCTTCTCTACTTTGATCCTGTAATCATCTGCCATTTCTTTGATCCTCAGCTTTTCAACTTTCAGTCTTTCTCTCTGACTGTTCCTCTCCCTCCTGATCCACCTCACTCCTCTCAGCTTGATCTTGCATACCACAATCATATGATCTGACAGAGCTCCACATCGTCCTCTCATGGCCCTCGGATAAGCAACCATTCCCATCAGTGACCTCTCTACGAGCATGTAATCAGTCAGGCTTGTTTCAACACGATCCCTGTTCCCTCTATACCATGTATATTTATGTCAATCTCTGTGTTCGAAATACGAGTTACAAATGCACAACCTCCTCTCCTGACACATATCCTGTAGTCTCTTCCCATTATCATTTTCTCCTTGTACTCCATAACAACTCATTTTGTCATCCTCAGGACCATTACCTACTCTTCCATTCATATCCCTCATTACGATCATCCCAAAACCTGTCTTTCACTCTCTCACTTCTGTCCTCACATGGTGCATATGCTACAATCACTGCCACTTTCACCTTGTCAAACTTGAACTTGACATAGATACACTTCGAGTTGACACATTTGTAGTCTCTCATTCCACTCTGCCACACCTCCTTCATAAACAATGCAACTCCTTCCTTGCATCTTCCTCACCCAGTCATTCCCAATCTTACACATTTCACATCCTCCCACTCCTCCACTTCACATACTATTATCTTCGTTAAACACAATGCCATTACGACATATCTCGCACTCTTGAACACATTCACCACTTCCACCCTCTTCCTTTCGTCATTCACACCTCTCACATTCCACATGGCCACGCGAGTCTGCCCATTTGGTTGGGGCCCTGGGCAGGTATTGGGCCCTTTGAGGCTCTCTCAGACGACTGCCATGACTAGGTGATTTTGGATAAGGGAATCTGGGGGACACTTAACCATGCCAGAAACCCCCTTTATATGGTTACCACCCAGCGTAGTAAATGGTGTCCTAGGTACAGGAAACCATTCGGCTTGTCACTCAGTGTAGAGATCATATGGCATCTCTACATTGAGTGAGTGGATGATGGGCGCCCCAACCTACCATATAAATAGTTCCTAATATAATAAAATGTATGTATGGGTTTAAGAAAACACTCAGGTTACACTGCTAGTGAACATTCAGTACAATTGCGAATATGTTTTGGTAATACATTGCAATATACATGCAAACTGGATTTGTTGTGATAGTGAACTAGAAATTATCTTGTGCCATTCCTCTAGTGCACTAAGAAATTGCCTTAGCAAGTGAATGTACCGTAGAAGAATTTAGAATATAAGAAAAAGTACTGGTGTAAGGAAATGATCTCAGGATATAGTGCGTGAACTCGCAGTACAAGTGCCAGAAATAAAGATTTTTTTTTTTTTTTCAGGTTATACTGGAAATGAACTTGCATTACAAGTGCAAATATGTGCTACTGTAGTATAGTGTAATATTAATGCAAACTGGTTCTGTTTTTATACTTTTTAATTATTTCTGCACAATCGCAACCTTTCCTTTATTTTTATCTCTGCTGAACGCCACCTCGTTTCCTCAAAACCTCACCTACTACCCAGTACTGAGACTCGGCTGTCTAAGGCGACTTAAAGGAAACCTTCCTCTGTATCCTCCTACTTTCTCTATACTCACGTCAAAGCAAAAAGTGGCTGTTGTGTATATGTACATAATCAACATATCGTGCACCCATGTTCCTGTACTTCAGTCTTCTGAATTCCTTAGTCTCTAGGTTCGTCTATCCTACCATTCTCTGACTAAGTATATCTGCACCGTTTCTTATCTGCTACTTCAGCTGATGATGACAGATTATTTGACAATTTTATCTCTAAGATGGAACATCCTGTCAGTTTCTTCTTTCCCTGAAGTCTCCATTCTAGGTGATTTCAGTGTTCACCACAGCCTTTGGCTCTCCTCTCCTATCACTGATCCACCTACAAGGCTACATCTTTTCCATCCTTAATGACGAAAAGCAGCTTGGACAGCACCCGACCTATATCGCTAACTGTCTTGTAGAGAGTCCCAGCATACCTGACCAATTCCTTGCATCTCATCCTTCTGCGTATGCTGCTAATGTTTTCTTTTCATTGGGGTCCTCTGATTGCAGTCTTATTACCTTAACTGTCCTGCCAACTCAGTAGGCCTGTGAACCATCCCAATTAGCGGCGACTTTGGTATTTTGAAGTTGCTGATTGGGAGGACCTCAGACAGTACATATTTTTATTTCCCTGGAATGATTATTGCTTCCATGGCCGAGAATCATCTGAGTGTGCCTCATGCATTACATAGGTTATTCTCTCAGGTATGGAAACATACATTTCTCTCTTTTATCCTGTGACTAATGAAAAAAAAAAATCTTTAATTATGCTTGTTCAAATGCCGTCCACATCAATAAGAGGGCCTTCAAAAAGGTACTGGAGCAAACCCTTCCCTGAATTTCCTCTCTTTTACGTTTCTGGCTGGAATTGTGTTAAGTCCGTCCATCACTCTGCTAAATATAATATCATTCATACTAACTCAAATTCCTCCTGCTCCTTCCGATGCTTGCCAGATACCTTTCTAACAACTTTACTTCGTTATCCTTTCCTCCTATTTTCCACTCCAACGACTCTGCAACTGTTTCTTTTACTGTAAAGCAGAACTCTTTGTTCAGAATTTCTCCTTCATTTCCACCTTAGATGATTCTGGTGCTGTTACTCTATCACTTCCTCCCTCTTACTTCCTCATGGCTGACATTAAAATTTCTTCAGTTGATGTGTTTTCTGCCATCACTGGCTTTAATGCTGACAAGGCATATGGGCCTGATGAGGTGCTGATGGGGTCCCTCCAGTTGTCCTCAAGTGCTGTTCCTCCGTGCTTATATCCTGCCTAGGTATACTCTGTTCCCTTTGTCTCTCAACTTGTACCTTTCCTTCTTGCTGGAAATTTCCTGTTATGGAAGGCTGATCATTTCCAGCCCCCTAACTGTCGTTCTATCTTTTTAATGCAAGGAAGGAGCAACAAAAGAGCAGGAGCCTGTATGTTTCTCCCTCCAAGAAAAAATAAACACAAGATAAGAGAGCCAAATTCAAGACTGTTCCTTTAGAGGTCCCTGGACACACTGCGTTTGAAAGGCTGGAGATCATAGGCAGTAGGAAGTACAGCCAGAGGGAGACAGTTCCAGAGGTGACCTGTTGCATAAATGAGAGACTGGGAGTAACGGTTAACTCATGCATTAGAGAGATGGGCAGAAAAGGGATGAGATTTTGTTGTTAGACGGATGCTACGCACCCGCCATAGTGGAGGAGGGATGACCATTGAAGTAGCGACTGAAAAGAGATAAAGATGCAACAGTACAGCGTAGATACAGAGGTTAAAGGGAGCTAGTAAGAGAAGGTGAGTTGATGAGACATAAAGCTTTTGACTCCACCTTGTTGAGAAGAGCTGTATATGAGGAGCCTGACCACCAGTGCTGTAGTCAAGACCAGGCACCTCGAGACCAAGACCAAGACCAGACCCTCCAAGACCAAGACCAAGACCAAGACCAGATCCTCCGAGATCAAGACTAAGACCAAGACCAGACCCTCCGAGATCAAGAGCAAGACCAAGACCAAGAATTTGTGTCTGCTGAATGAATGAAAAGTAACTGCTGCCTGGAAGTGCTGCACTGCTGGTCAGTTTTCATGGGCGTCTCGGCCCCTCGAGTGAGTGCACTACCCAATCACCCAGTTGCAGATTATGTGTCGATGCGATACGGTACTCAACACCTTTTAAACGAATTTAAGTTGATTATCGCACGTGAGTTGAATGAAAGAGAGAAGAGGGCAATAGGGATAATTCCCGGGGCCAAAACTCAAGAGTATGGAGGGACCAGGGCCCACACCAGGACTGTGACAATTTTGCTTCTTTTTCTAGCCCGTGTCAAACGTTTTCCAGGCACCCCAGGGGGCAGTCATAGCTCTCTACGGCCCTGCACATCTATGTCACGGCTTTTGAAAGTTTTTTAAGTTTTGAAACTTTTGAAAGTACGGTTTTGAAGTTATAATGTATGGTGTTGCATACTTTGCGGTGCCAGCGTACTCATGGGTAGCTGTATCTTATTCATGCGAAAGCTGGTTTTCGGAAGACTAATTTTCGCATTTCTCTCCAAGCTTTACCCGTGCCCAAACGTTTCATACACAACATATTCATCTTTCGTTTCTCGTGAACAGTCGAGCGGGACTACCTACCTGTATTTTTCAGGATAATTACACAAGAGACCGAAGGGCTTTCGGGATACAGAGGTGGGTAGCAAAAAATATTCATAAATATAAAATATATATTTTACTTCCATAAGTGCTCCAAATACTTCTTACGGTCGTACCCACTATTTGTTTAAGAGAACAGTTTTCACTAACTTTGCTTCTTGAAAGTGGCTCTCATTCGAGTCTGCTCACTGCCCTTCTTGCTACTGCAGATGATTTATCGGCCCCCAGGTAGCTCCCCCACTTTAGTGGGGCTAGAAACACCACTGGGCCACATGGCCATGGCCCCCCAGTCATAGGTGAATAAGTTATATGAAATACGAGGGTGGCCGTGAAACACTAGAAAATATTCTGATTTCTTCTAAAAAGGTCACAGAAGTCACTGCAGGCCTCTGTGATAGCCATTTGGAAGCTCTGAAGAGCCGTAACTAGAAAGGTTGGAAGCCACTGATGTCTGACTTTGCCCCCATTGCTCCAAAATCCTGGCTACGACCCTGTAAGGGAGGAAATATATTTACAAAATTTACTATATGCGAACAACTGAACATCTAGGTAAAATATTTCTGCTTTCATGACTTCATTGGCATGAAGAAACAAACATAGGAAAATAGAAATTTTTGTGGTTACGTTTGGTTTATGTGGTTTTGGTGGTAGGTGGTGGCGACCATTATCCACTCACTTGATGTAATGCTGCCTACTTCTTTCTTAGCCTTTATCATTCTTTTTCTGTTCCTGCCCTCCTCTCTTCTTATTTCTCCTATCTTTCGTGTCACTTCTTTTGCTTTTCTTTCCTTTACAGGTGGCTTTACATTGAGTGACAAGCCAAGTGGTTTCCTGTAAGCCAAGAAACCATTTACAACGCTGAGTGGTAACCATATAACCAAATCATACGTGCTCCCTACGTGTCAGCAAGTGGGTTGGTCGAGGGTTAGTGCCCCTCCCAGTAAAACAAATAACTCAAAGTCAAATGGCCACCCCTTAGGGGATTATGGCGTCTGGCAAAAGATAGATAGATAGTTTTCAGAGCGAACTAGCTAAACCTGTGGTGTACGTGTACAAAGGGTGTGGGGATTGCATACACCATACACGTATATGAGGTACACAGAGGTGAACAGAGCTGCAAACATGCGTGCGTGCAAACGGAGATTATCACTGCGAGAATGGCCACGTCATGCATGCTCTCTCGACTCACTCGCACTCAATCAACGCTCGCAGGGTTCAGCTCATGCGTCATCACCGTAGCGCTAGCCAGGCAGTATCTATAGACGGTACAATGCTGTATGGCGCATCGTGAATCGAATCAGCCATGTTTTTCTCCGTGTATGATCATAAATTCCAACCTTTCCCAAGTCACGATGCATTTTGTAATGCTGGTCTCGACCTGGTCTCGAGCCAAAACTCCGAGACCGGAAGCTTCGAGACCAAGATCAAGATCAAGATCACGTCAAGCAAGACCAAGATCAAGACCAAGACCACATCAAACTGGTCTCAAGACCTACAACACTGCTGACCACACATGAGAGTTGTACTCTACATGGGGGTGAATAAAATCAGTGTATGAAGTCAACAACTACACAGAGGTAAAGAAGGCACGGAGTCTGCTTCACCGCCCTGCTAGCAAGACGTCCTCCTGGCCTGCTCTGAGAATACCCACAGCTGAGTGCCTTGTTTCAGTGCTTTGCGTGTGTGATTACAGTAGTATGATAGTCCTGAGTTTGGGTAAGTGATGTGGCTGATTGTCTGGTCGCTAAGTATAGTTTGTGAAGTGTAAATACGATTTGCACAACGTCTGTGAGTATTGTTGGTGGATGGGTGTTTGATTAGCTCTGTTTAATAGACGGTATTGAATAAGAGACTCAGTTTATTTCTGTGAAGCTCTGTGACTGAGTGTAGAGTGCTTTGGACGGTGATATGCATTGCTCTAAGGTAAGAAAAAAACAATTTATATCATATAAATAGTTATGTTGTAACTTGGCACCGTCTCTTTGTCCCTGATACGCAGTTACTTCAGCCGTCTACCGCCAGAGGGCCGGACGAGTTACCCTTGGAAAATAATAAGAATTTGCACTTTGTATATTTATTTTTGGTCTCAGAACTAATTTATATTAATGGATTAAGATAGGATTCTTTACCAGTGATCCATTATTTTATCACTGTAAACGATAAATTAGTAAAACAAGAGATCATGGCAGCGTTTGTTTACATTTTCGACACAAGGCAAGTCTTGCTGTTATTTCCCAATATTTTTTTCTTTTTACTTGCACTAATTTTTACAGTGAAATATCTCTCCCATTTCTTTACAGGTAACCGTGTTGTGACTTTATTGTTATATTTCATGACTTTATTGTTATATTTCCGGTTGTAGTATAATTTTATTTCTTCATTCCAGGTAACAGTTAGCTTTCCTTTCTCTGGAATAGATTACTGATAAATACTCTGCAGGTACACTCGGGGAAAGAGTCACCTGATACATCCGCCGACACGTGAATCTGAGACAAGTGATACTGAAGCAGGTGCCAAGTTCTCACCTACAAGGTAACAGTGAGTGAGGAGGGGAGGCGTCGGGGCGGGGTGGGTGGAGGAGGGTTTGGGACGCTGACATCACAGTATCAGTGACCAGTCATAATGCTTGTGATGTATGGTCATAGTGCAAAAATTGTAAAGATTTTAAGTAGTACCATGCAAACGTCATCCACATGTGAACATTTGCTGAAAGTATAATATTAAGACTCATCATATTCAAGGGTATTGTGGGTATTACATAGCATGTCGTTTCAGCTTGTGTCCGTGTAGTTTCATTAAGGACATGTTATATAGGGATATCTAAACTGATTACAAAATCGGTTTTAGTATATATCTGTATTAGATACAATTTCCATTGAGCATTATTTTTGAAATGAAAGTCAAGAAGAATATATTTAGACGGTAAAGCTGTGCAATATTATTAAATCAGATGGAACCAAAGACATAAGACCATTAAAAAAATTCAACAGAATCTCTCCCCCTCCTTCTAACCCCTCTCCTCCTCACTCACTTTTACCATGTAGATGAGAGTACGGCAGCTGCTTCAATATCACGTCTCAGAGTCACGTGTCAGCGGGTGTATCAGGTGAATTTTTCCACGAATGTACATTACTAACCAGCAAGGTAGTCTTTCTGTACGGTTTTAAATAGCAAGACACCCACCAGTGAGACCTTCACCTGCAACAATTACATAAATTGTAATTGTTTTACTAGCACATTTTGTAGAGTATAAGATTATTGTTCCAGTATCTCTTCCAGGTGCTAATCAGCAATATCTGATTCTGTTTCTCTTTTATGTCTTCCCAGTAACTTTGAATTTCAGAATGCCATGGAACATTGTCTGCATAGCCTGCTCTGGTAGTTTCACTGGATCCTTTTATACAGACCGTTCTTTTGTTTGCAGGATGTGCAAACTACGTCAGAGCTTGGAAGACAAGCTGATTGAAGCCACAAACAAAATTAACACCCTGACCCATAAAGTTGATGAGGTGGAGGAGATCATTGCCAGCAACGTTGGACATACTGTGGAGGATAGCCCCACTGCTCAGCCAACCGCTGTCCAGGCTGACCATCATTCTCCTGCTGTAGGTACTTCCCCACCATACAGAATGAGTTCCAGCCAGTGCAGAATGGTGCCAGGTTTGTGAGAAAAAGGAGCATCAATCCAGTAACCACACATAACAAATTTCAGATTCTCGCAGAAGTAGAGGAAGAGCCCCACGAGGCACGGGTTGTGGAGGACTCCATCATCCGTGGACAGTTGGTGGAATTATGCAGCTGGGCACCCTCTAAACGAAAACGTTTTTGTATTCCAGGTGCAGGAGTAGATGACGTAACAGAGGCTGTTGATGGAGTTTTTGAGAATGAGGAAAATGACAGCCTTGTTATCATTCATACAGGTACCAATGATGTCATATGAACCCAATCAGAGGAGCTGATAAGTACAGAAATATGAGTCGATGCTATGAGGAGAAAATTAACAATATAGTTTAATTTCAGGCATACTCCCAAGGATTAATGCAGGGAATGCCTTCATCAGCAGAGCATTTAGTATAAATGAAAGAGAAGTCACTTTGATTACAGGAAGGAGTTGAGTTCATCGACACGTGGAACCAGTTTTGCGAGCAGCGAACACTATTTGTGAATGATGGACTACACTTGAATGCTATTTGTTCTGCCCATCTCGGTCGTTTGCTTAGTGATGCCGTAAGTTTTTTCTGGAGACAAAAAGCATCACGGAAGACAAACGTAGATGTCATACGATCTGATAAATCAATAAATAATGGAAGCTCTCCACATCGGAAAGGAAAACACATTAAAGCAATCCTTGTAAATTCGCGTAGTCTATGTAATAAATTTTCTAATTTAGAGGCCCTTGTCTTTACCGAAGATTATGATGTAATTGGTGGAAAAGAATCGTGGCTAAATACTGAACAGAGAGATTTTCTGTCAGAGTTTAATTTACCAGGCTATCATAATTTCAGTAGTGAAGGATGAATCAAGCAGGGGGCGGAGTGTTGCTATATATTAAATCAGGATTTCATCCAGTCGAAATTACCAAGCCATGTATTGAAAACATTGACAATATTTATATTCAGCTTGGAAATGAATCTTGTCATAAAATCACTCTTGGGTTAATTTATCGTCCACCCGGTCAGCCATTCAACATCGATAATGAAATGTACAATCAAATTGCCGAAATTTCTTGTATGCAAAGCACTATAATATTTGATGACCTTAATTTACCAGTTCCAAAATAGGGAGAAGCCCTATCCTCACACACAGGGTTAAACCTGTATACAAACTTGAAGGAAAGTTCTTTGTATCAATTTGTAAATTAGCTGACATGTGGAGTTAACATCCTAGATCTTGTCTTAGCCACATCAGAAAATGTAGTGAGTAATGTTATTGTAGGAGAAGAATTTAGTACTAGTGATCATCGCATAGTTACCTTTAACATTAAATTAAGTGAAGACAGTGTAGAGGCCAGTTGCAAGAAAGTGCCTGACTTTCTATCTATCTATCTATTGCCAGACGCCATAATCCCGTAAGGGGTGGCCATTTGACTTTGAGTTAGTTGTTTTATGGGGAGGGGCACTAACTCTCCACCAACCCACTTGTTGACACATCTATATGCATTTCCGGTTTTCTGTCTATCTATCTATCTATTGCCCGACGCTCTAATCCCGCAAAGGGTGGCCACAGACAAAACGCCTCCGAGTTGCTCTGTCACCCACCATTTGACTGCCCTCCCCCCAACTCGCTCCCCCCTCCCTCATATACCTCTCCACTCCATCCCTCCACCTCATCCCTATTCTCATCCTCCCTCCCCCCTTCCACCACACTCACACTCTCCTAGTTAGTCTCTCACTCTCCATCCTCTCCACTCCATCCCTCCATCTCATCCTTGGCCTCCCCCTCCCTCTCCCTCCTCCACCTCATTTACACTCTCGTAGTTAGTCTCTCACCATACACTATAGACGTAAGCATATTCCTCGTAATCCCCGCACCATATACTGAGAAGGCTAATTTTCTGCAGGTTAAGGTGGTTATAATAATTTGTTTGTGGATATTACAACTAACATTCAATGTATGGTTAATGTGAAAAATTATACACCACATTCACTCCTTACAGCCTGTCTAAAAATATATATATACTGTAAATGAAAAACAAAATTTCGAAAAAAAGAGAAAACCAAAATTAAAAACAAAAATATTCATAATTGTATTGGAATGCTAGTGGAAAAACAAAACTAAAAAAAAAAATACCCCCCAAAAATCAAAATTATGAGTCTAAAAAAAAATATATTGTAAAAGAAAACCAAACTTTCGAAAAAAAAGGATTCATACTCGTATTTCTATCGGAATGGTATCGGAAAAAAAAAATCAAAATAATATATACTGTAAACAAAAACCAAAAAAATCTAAATTATGAGTAAAAATATATATTGTAAAGGAAAACTAAAATTTCGAAAAAAATTCATATTTCTATCGGAATGGTAGTGAAAAAAAAATATATATATATATATATATATATATATATATATATATATATATATATATATATCAAAATTATCTAAAAAAAAAAAAATACTGTATATTGTAAATGAAAACCAAAAATAATCAAAATTGTCTAAAAAAAAAAAATATTGCAAACGAAAACCAAAATTTCGGAAATAAAAATTGTACCCCTCCACAATATGTCTACCCCCGATGTATATATGTCCCCCAAAATGCATACATGCCCCCACTAAATTTGCTAGGTCAGCACCCTTTCCCACGCCTGAAGACGGCGTTATTGCATCAGTTGATAGCAGACAGCCGACCCGGGCAGACTGTTTTACTGTGAGCTTGTAATAAACTCCTTATCTAGCTGTTTGTACACGGAGTTTCTATCACCAAAATATTGCAAGTTACATTTGGTAGCAGCGGTGTTTCGAACCATCACATTCTGACCGCCTCCTTGGATTTTTAGTGATACAACAAGATACACGACGTCTCGCATCTGCCAGCCTCGCCCCTTTCTCCGTGCCTCTATACCTTGGCTGTGCTTTTTGAGTGTACCATTTTTCTCACCAGTGCTCACCTCTCAAACAACCGCACCCATACGTCTTGTTCCTGACTGCATGTGTCGCCGTCGCCGCCCTACGCACCTGTTGCACCTGTTCCCAGCACCTGTTCCGGACTCATCATAGCTCCTGCCCCCACGGTGCCACTTATCACTGTCTGCCCGCTGCCTGCCCACCACCATTCTCTGCATTTGCAACTCACCAGCTCTACACCTGCCTTGCGCCGACATCTGCCTCACCACCCACCACTGGCCTCCGCCGTCGCCCGCATCTGGTCTGCATTACGGAGCCTCCTAAGACCGCCACTCCCTGCCGGTGATTCATCGCGGCGTCTCCTCTCCTCTCCGCCCAGCTGTCTCTACCCCGCAGCCCAGCCTCGCCCAGCCCCGCCCCGTCCCCCCGCCCCGCCCCGCCCCGCCCCAGCCCAGCTACGCCCAGCCACCCTGCACGTCATACCTCTCGACACTCCCGTTTCTACTGTGTAACTATAGTATATCTTTCCTTTTTATAGAGATTATCCTCGATTTTCTCTACAGATTGGTTATTGTAAATATTCCATCTCATTTCCAATACCCCGTTTTCATCTTCACCTACGTTATTTATTATCCACCTCATCCTTTGCATTTTATTTAAACCATCCATGCCCGCACCTTCATTCATTTTCACACCTAGTGTATTCCATTCTCTCATTGTTATTTATACATTTCCACCTACGTATCCATCTTCATCCTTTCATCTTCCATTGCCGCATTAAATGTCATACTTTCCACGTCAACCGCTTACCGCCAGCCCTCTCGACCCGGAAACATCACCTGCTCATACCCCGTCTGCCGACTCTAACACAATCACTCCTTTACGAAGTGGCAAAGAGTACCACCGCCCTGTACCTGAGACTCCCGTTTCACTTCCTGCAGAATCACTTACTACCCGTCCTACCCTCGTAAATCCAGATACTTCTTCCTCTACTCCTTCCACTGTCGTTACTTCTCCTGCCTCCCTTCATACCCCGTCTTCCTCGCCCTTAACTGCCACTGCCTTCTCTCTCTCCCACACCTCTCCTTCCGCCACTTCTGCGCTTCCAGCCATGGCCAACCCTCCACAGTCTATCTATCTCGACGATGCCAATCGTCCCAAATTTACCGGCCAGGACCCAACTTGGTCTGTCTATGATTTCCTCAGAGAAGTCGAAACCGAAATAAATAATAGACAAATTACCGAGGAATCGCTCAAAGTAGCTTACCTCCTCGGTCGCTTGCATCACGGTAAATCAGACATCGGATCCGTGATCCGTGCAGGACACTTCGATAGCATTCGTACCTTTGCTGATTTTCGTACGGAACTCATCAGCCTTTGTTGCCAGCATTCAAATACCGCGTCTCTCATGGGATTCATTAATCTCCTAAACCAACTAGATGAGGACTTGCGCGTCCCAGCACAATATGCCAAGCTCTGTGAAGCTGCCGCCGCCATGAAAGCAACTAGTAGCGAGATGCTCCAATTACTGGTAGGCACGAAATGGTTAGAAGACAAGAATGGCGTTCCAATGCTTTCACTCACCAACTTTGCTGACTTAATTGGTTACCTGAGATTCCCTCACTGGCTTACTCCTAAACAGCGAGAGCTAGCCTTGGAAATCGGTTTCAATCCAGGAGATAAAATTATTCAGGTCACTAAAGCCATTCATGAAAGAACAGGTTCGAACTACACGCGTCAGGGCACCTCCCAACCCTTGGCCTCCTCAGTCTGTCACATCTTCACTACCCCAGACCAATCTCGCTCCCATCCCACCACACGCGGCAGACCTGCCACACATCGCTCTCCTACCGCAGGTCGTGATCAATCTAGCGCCCGACGGAACAGACAATCTTCGATTCTTTGCTGGTACTGTGGTCATCCTGGACATCGAGCATCCAGTTGCGACCGTACATACAGACGTCCTCACTCCCAAACCAGACAGCGTACGCCTTCCCGCTCACGTCGTCCACACTGCAAATACCACAAATCAAGCACGACTCACACCACTGAGGAATGTCGTTACCTCAACCGCCCACAGTTGGGGGAAGCGCCCGCCCGTATCGGACCAATATCATGTAGAACCAGAAACCCAACTCCCCATCCGCCATGTAGGTCCCATAACATCCTCGGGTTTAGTCATTCTCGGCAGCAGTCATGACATACCAACGTCATTCTTCTTGGACACAGGATCTATAGTAAATCTCATCTCCGAAAATTCCTTACAAATTATTCATCGCCATCACAACCACGTCAGTTTCCTAGAACCACCAGACATTCGCCTATGTGGTGTTAACGGCTCAGAGTTTAAGGTTAAGGGAAGAGTCACCCTTGAAGTCAAACTCCACAGAGCTTTGCCCCCTATCCTCATTGAATTTCATGTCACTAATGACTTGCAGTATCCCGCAGATGCCCTTATTGGTTTCTCCACCATGGCACAACATTCCATTGCATTATTACCTGCTTGTGGTAGTATAGACATTTCTGGATTCCCGGTTTACACTATGGAATGTCCCCGTCCTGTTCTTACGATCAAATCAGTCCTTCAATTACCTCTGTCCCTATCACTACCAAAAAGTCCAACCCAGCCCAAACCACCACTCTCATCATCTGAGAATACAGGGATCATTCCTTTACTGACTGCGAGCAAGGACATAAATTCCTCAATGTCTCCTGATACATCATCTCAGCCCTCGAACATGGCTCTTACATCCTCTCCCGACAACACTATCGCTGACTCAGACATGTCTCAGTTACCTACCTCACACAGTCTGAATGATCTTCTCCAACACGCAGAGACGAAACGTGCAGTAACGAATACGTGCACAATTTTGTTACCGCATGAGTTCACCAAAGTCTCTGTTTGTGTTGCCGGTGCAAAAGAAGGAGTGGATGTACTAACCCTACCTGAGACGTGTTGTGTGAATGGCTTGACTTATGAGTCAGTGTGGTGTACAGTCTTAGAGGACAGTTTATGCTACCTGTACTTGCTCAATGTCACAAATGCTCCACTAAAATTTAAAAGTGGTGTAAAGATTAGAGACTTCCTAGTATACCCAGCGGCCGTAAAGGTGTGCCAGGATTCCTCAAGTGGCATCCTCCATCAATAGTTCCATCAATGCATCCATTGCTGAATCTCCCTTCTTCGTCCTCTTTGGTTTAGACAAGGACCTCCCATACTCTCTCTTATCATCAAAGCCAGAACCCATCTACGACATGGATGATTATTTAAACTAAAATTGGCCAACTTCCAGACAATCCACCAGTATGTCCAATCCACTTTGGCTTCCTCTCAGGAGGACATGCTGCAGCGCCAACATAAGTCCGCCTCTCCTATCACTATCAATGTAGGCGATCTTGTCTTTGCTCATTCCCATACGCGTTCCTCTAAGTTGGATGACAAATTTACAGGGCCCTACCGCGTCCTCACTCAACAAGGCAACAAATTTCACCTCCAGGACCTGTCCACTAGGGACACCAGATGGGTCCACGTCGATGACTTAAAGCGAGCACTCCATGGCCTTGTGTTGGAGGAGTCACTTACACCACCTCCTGCCCCCTCTTCCCCTCCTCCCATCCCTCAGTCTACCTTGTCTCCACCTATCCCTCAGTCTCCTTCCTCTCCACCTCCACCTGCTCATTCATCAATCAATCAATATCGGTCCAAACTGCGCTCTGCCCATCAACCTCTTCACGACCTCCCCAATTAACTCTACCCTGATTTTCTAGGTCCGATGTTAGCGATCTCCCTGCTGGCAGTGCTGACCCTCCTGGGGTCTGGGTCAGGTCAGGACGATGGTGGAGTACGTCCCGGGGCCTTGGTCGGCTCGGGAGGCGAGGTAATGCTTATTGACAACATCGCCTCTTTGCGCTATGATCTTGCGCCCCTGGCCGACGTAGCCATTGCCCTACCTGCCTACGTGCACCAGCTCCACGGAATCAGGAACCATCTCACGGCCCTCATGGGGACACACAACCCGAATGAGTATCTCTATAACCTTTTCCTCCCACTCTCCTGGCAATTGCAATACATAAGTAACAGATTCACTGAGCTCAATGACACATTTTCCATTCAGACACCCGTGGGTCGTTCTCGTGTGAAACGAGGTCTCTTCGACTTCGGTGGTGAGATTCTGAGTGGCTTGTTTGGCGTTGCTACAGCCCGTGACATTTCTGGTTTCAAATCTGATCTCACTCATTTAGCTTCAGCCCTAGAATCACAACACCGAATCATTAAAATCCAACACACTATGTTACAGAAGCTCACAACCCAACTCAATGAAGTCACGTCCACTCTAAACAATTTCACCGATATCTTACAACGGCACCCTTCAGATCTCAACGTTATCTCTCAGTTCTTCTACCTCAAACTCAACATGGATAATCTCCAACTGGCCGTTGACTCTCTCCCGTCTCAAGTCTCTACCTTGGTTCGTATCCTGGTCGACGCTATCAATGGACGTGTCACTGCCGACTTAGTACCTGTCTCAGCTCTCCGTTCTGTCCTGGAATGAGCTCACTCCACCTTCGGTCTCTCCCCAGTCCTCCCTTACTCCTCCCTTGAATATTATTATCCTGTTCTCGAAGCCACTCTTCTCACTACATACGTCGTCGTCCATATTCCTCTCCGTTCTGCCATAACCTTTAACCTTTTCCACATCACTCCCTTCCCTTTCCGCCTCAACAACTCCTTGTTACAGGTATCTGTTCCTTCAGAATATTTCCTCCTCTCCCATGAACATCTTTCCGTTGCCTTCCTTTCTTCCACAGACCTCCAGCAATGTTCCTCCCTTACTCCGACCTCTCGTCTCTGTGCTGCCCACCTTTTCGCTATCTTCCCTAGCAGTGCTACACCCTGTGAGTCCGCTTTAGTTCGCAACCATTCCATCTACTCGGCCTGTTCTTTTGTCCCAGCTCCTGACCTCCCGGTCCACCATGCTCACCTCAACCATGTCCAGTACTTCTTCTTTGCTGTTCCCATCTCTGTCACAATCATGTGTCCTGGTTCTTCCGTTCGCTCCGTCCCCGCTAGTGGTCTCTACAAAGCACCTGACTATTGTACCGTCAAATCAGAGTCCGTCATCACTTACGCCACTCGCTATCACCAAGCTGTTCGTAAACACTCCTATGACATCTTTCAACCGATCGACATGCCTTCAACCCTACCTTCTGCCAACATTACCATCACCTCCCCTCACTTGTGCATGCTCACCTTCCTCAATGACAGTGATTTCATTATGGATCAATTTTCTCTGGCCTTCAGCCGTTCATGGGTTCATCCGACAGTTGTGTTTCCCCCTGTGGTTATCGCTTTCATAGGTTTTCTACTCATCATCTGTGCAGTGCATTGTTGTGTCAGAAAAATGGAACGTCGACTCCAGGAAATCAGAGTCGCTACAGGCATAGTACGCCCTACACACGACGTAGAAACTCCCCGTACTTAGTTCCCTTACATTCAGTGACTACAATTGCCATCTAACAATCAACCAAACTGTGAACAGCACTCTGCCTACTAGAAAATGATGGTATTTCTTTCATACATTACTCAGTGACAGTGTATCCTACAGAAAATCCACAAAAAAAAAAAAAAAAAATGAAGTAAGAACAACAACAGAACTCTCATATCTACTCCTAGTTTATCATGTATCAAACTATTATTGTGTAATTCCCGTTATGTTCATATATCCCTTCGACCCTTACTGGATTTGTACCTATTATTCCTTGTATATCTTATATGTATATATCCTTCCAATTCCCTCCTCTCAACATGGCCATGTCTCCCCTACTGCCCCTGTATCATACTTATCCCTTGTACAAACCTCCCCGGTCCTGCCTTACTACTATAATCACCCACCATTTACCTCCTGGTGTCAGGAGACACCATCTCAGTAACCGGGGGAGTAGTGTACCCCCTCCACAATATGTCTACCCCCGATGTATATATGTCCCCCCAAAATGCATACATGCCCCCACTAAATTTGCTAGGTCAGCACCCTTTCCCACGCCTGAAGACGGCGTTATTGCATCAGTTGATAGCAGACATCCTAGCCGGGCAGACTGTTTTACTGTGAGCTTGTAATAAACTCCTTATCTAGCTGTTTGTACACAGAGTTTCTATCACCAAAGTATTGCAAGTTACAAAATCAAAATTATAAAAAAAAAAAAAAATGGTATATAGTTCCAATGTTTTTTTTTTTTCTGTAATATATTAAAGAAAATCATACTTTTTTCTAACATAAAAAGTACGATATTAAAGACAATTGCAAGTCAAAACTTTGGATATCAATGATGCAAGGAATTTTTTTTACAGAACCTCTCAACAGTGCTGTCAGGTTACGTATTCCAATGCGCAATGGAAGGCCTGCCAAAAACTCTAAACCCAAATAGTGGAACTTCGACATTAAACATTGTCTAGAAGCAAAAAAACTTGCATAAAAGAATTATAATACCACAATGAGTCAAAGTGATAAAATGAATACGATGGCCTTTGTCGAAAAGCCAAAAAAAATTATTAAACGCAGTTAGAAAAACCTTGAGACACATATTGCAAGTATCAGTAAATCAAATCCCAAAGAATTTTTCAGTTACATAAGAAGGAAAAGGGTAATAACTCCATCAATCGGTCCCTTAAGCACAGATAACGGAGAGCACACTCATGATGAAAGTATGATGGTGAAAGTTCTTAATACTTTCTGCACGTCAGTATTTACAAGAGAAAATATACATACGACTCCTACTGTTTCCCCCATTCCTATAGAAGAGGGCAACATAATCACTGACATTACAGATAGCGATCGCGACGTACTGCTTGCAATAAACAAATTAAAAGAGAATAAAGCGCCAGGACCACACAAAATATCACCACGTGTATTGAAGGAACTACAGAATGAAATATCAAAGACTTTATCTTTCTTTTTTTTTTTTATGTGTCTGACTCTGGGCAAAAGCTTCAGGCCCTATGTCTCGGGGGTAGTAGCCTATCCCAAAGCCCAGTAGTCCTCCTACACTTCCACATGTCACCACTTCAGCGCTAACACCCACCGTCCATATTGAATACATGCTAGGGCTGTCTCATACAGGACTGGTGTATTGGTATTAGCGGGGGTACTTTTACGACATGTCGGCGGGTCATCTGGTAGATCAGGAAAGTCTGCTTTTTACGAAATTCAAAACCTTAAACTGTCACCCTGCCCCAGCCGGGATTCGAACCTTGGTCTCTGAGGACTACAGGCCGCCTCTCTACCGATTCAGCCACCGCCTCCCCCATAGAGCTTTTTAACTTATCACTTAAGAGCAGTAAGGTGCCACACGAATGGAAGCTTGCTAACGTAACTCCAATATTCATAAAGGGCAACAGAGCCCAATTAGAAAACTACCGCCCAATTAGTGTAACATCGATGGTTTGCAGATTATTTGAAATTATTATCAAAGACAAGTTTGTGAATCACTTAGAAACAAACAATCTCATAAAAGATGCACAACATGGTTTTCGTAATAATCACTCTTGCCTTACGAATCTGCTGGACTTTTTCAACGATATACTGAACATGTACGACGAGACTAAATCTGTCGATATGGTCTAGCTCGATTTTCAAAAGGATTTTGACAAAGTGCCACACAAAAGACTCCTTCAGAAGCTAAAGGCACATGGTTTCAGTGGCAGTGTTCTTGGGTGGGTACAAGACTGGCTTACTGGATAAAAGCAAAGAGTAGTAATAAATGGAAAAGAGTCAGACTGGATAAACGTTACAAATGGAGTGCCACAGGGTTCAGTGTTAGGTCCTATTCTTTTCTTAATATATGTAAATGATACTGACGAAGGATTGTGTTGTAAGATTTAAAAATTTGCTGATGATACTAAGGTAGGTAACAGCAGATACAGCACTGCAAAGGCAGTACATTCAGAGAGATCTTGATCAACTGTTTAACTGGGCCCAAGTCTGGCAAATGGATTTCGGTATTAATAAATGCTAATTGCTAAACATTGGCAGTAAAAATGTAAGAGCAGGTTATAGAATGAATAATGTCCAATTTGATAGGGCAAACCATGATAAAGACTTAGGAGTTATAGGCTAATAACAAATGATTTTAAACCAAGCAAACAATGTACAAAAGCTATGAAAAAAGCCAGTAAATTGATTGGATTCATAGGCAGAGCAGTTGAATATAAATCAGATAATATCGTCCTCACTTTGTGTAATTCTTTAGTACGCCTGCACTTGCGATCGGTTTGGTCACCGTATTATTAAAGGGATATGGAAAAGCTTGAAAGAGTGCAGTGAAGGATGACAAAGATGATACCTAGATTGTGAAATTATCTGTACGAGGAACGTTTAGAAGCCCTAAATCTCTTTACCCTAACAAAACGGAGGATATGAGGAGATTCAATTCAAGTATTCAAGAAAGTCAAAGGTCATGATAACATGGCTGTCAATAAATACTTCACAGATGATCACTCGAATTATACTAGAGAATGGGCATAAAATGATTGGCAAATGATTCCAGTCGCTTAAAGCTAAGAATTTCTTCTTCAGTAGAGTTGTAAATATATGGAGTAAATTGCCCTCCAATGTAGTAAATTGTAATAGGGTACAAACCTTTAAAGGTCGCCTGGATAAGTATTTCTCGTCCAACCCCAAGCGTAATATGTTTACTCTTGAATAAAATACTTGTGTATGTATAATTTTTTATTTTATTTTATTTTATTTTTCTTTAGAGCCTGGATCAACTTATTAAATGCAAAGATACTATATGCACAGACTAGGATATGCACACATAACCCTGAGTTAACGGTCACTACTCATACTTTCGACCTGTGATGAGCTTGTAGATCACTGAGGGTCCCTGTTAGTTAAGTGGCCACCATCGGGATTTTTTTCATGTACCAGGGGTCACTGCTTCAGGAGGCGACTTGTGTGCTTGTCCCGCATGGGAAAGTTTCTAGTCGCAGTGGAATCAACGGAGCTGGGGCCTGATTGACTGCTGCCTACCTTAATAGTGCCAGACAATGCTGTTGCACCACACCTGAATATCCACACTGTGTACTGTGCAATTTCCACACTGTGTCTGCAGATGCCCCATCAACTCAACGTACCCTTTACATAGTGACATGCATTACTTATTTATTTATCCGCTTATTGATTTTACTTTACTACTTTCTCTTTCAGGTTATTCATACTGGTAGCTTATAGATAATGTATTATAGAATGTAGCTTTTCCTTTCCAGTCTTCCCTGTGAAATTTCCATATAAATTTTTCCATGCTGCATGGTGATTTTTCTCTCTTTTTCTTGCCTGTTTTAACTTGGGGGTTTGGAGGTAGGGAGAGTCTTCTTGCTTTACTATTCTTATCCTTAAGCATGTAGAGTTAGATCTCATAGTCATAGTCTACTCTGTAACAAACAGCCTCGAAAGGACCATAAGGTCTGTTGCTGTTTGGTTTCCTTTGTTCTCCTTTGTACTTTGTACACACCTAATCTCTTGGAAGCAGACTTTGCAAGAGAAGTAATATGTTATTTCCATGACAAATCCCGAGAGAATGAAGCCCCAAGTATGTTTTAAGATGATGCAGGATTAAGCTGGATATTGTTGAAAATTAGATGGTGTTCCTGTGGAAGGTTTTGTCCGAGTTGATAGATGTTAAAACTGAGCTTTTAATGGATTAAAAACAACAAGATTACATTTACTCCAGTCAGAAATATGAGCCAAGTCAGACATCAGGTGTGCCATAGCCTCATCCCTTGTTTGTTGAAGTACGTGCTGCGATGAACTCTGTGGGAAGTGAATGGAAATGTGAAGGGTGGAGTCATCAGCATATAAGTGGATGGGGTTAGAGGTACAGCATAGAAGGTCACTGATGAACCAAAGAAAGAAAGTTGGTGGTAGGACAGAACCCTGAGGAACACCACCATCGATAGCTCTAGGAAAAGAACGGTGGCAGTCTACAGCAGCAGCTATAGTACGAGCAGACAGGAAGCTATAGATGAAGGCACAGATAGAAGAATAGAAACCATTAGAGGGCAGTTTGGAAGTTGAAAATGGCAGACTCGAACGAAAGCCTTTGAGATATCAAGTTTAATGACAAAGCTTTCTCCAAAGTCCCAAAAGGAGGACGACCACGAGTCTAAAAGGTAGGTGAGAAGATCGCCATTGGAGCATCCGTGGTGGAACCCATATTTACGATCGGAAAGAACGTTGTGACAGAAAAGATCCTTAAAAAAATTTTGGTTAAGAATAGACTCAAAAACTTTTGAAATAAATGCTGTTAAAGAACTACACTAACATCCTGTATTTGTATTGTAAAGTACTTGACACTATTCCGTAATTTTACAAAATTAAAACACCTCTCCTATCATAACCTTCTCTGATTGTCATTAGGGGCTCAGTCAGGGATGCTCCACTTTTCACCTTCCTTCAAGACACCTGGTCATCCTCCTTTCGGGACTTCGGTGAAAGATTTGCCATTGAGCTTGACATTTCAAAGGCTTCTATCAAGTCTGGCATCAATCTTAAATTTACGGCCCTTTTACGGTTTCAGTCCTATATGTGCCTTTATCTCTAGTCGTTCTATAGCTGCTGTTGTAGATTGCCACTGTTCTTGTCCTCGAGCTATCAGTAATGGTGTTCCTTAGGGCACTGGCCTGTCACTAACTGCCCTTCTTGTGTTCATCCATGACCCACCAAGGTTTACATGTAACCCTAATCACTCATATACTGATGTCTTCACCCCTCACCTTTCCATCTACTTCCCACAGCGTCCATCTCAACAGTTACTTCAACAAACGAGAGCAGAGTCTATGGCACACTTAATATCTGACTTGGATCAATCCTCTGATTCAGGTGAAAGTAATCTTGTTTTTAATGTATCGAAAACCAAGTTCCTACATCTTTCGACCAATAAAAATGTACCATAGGAATGTCCTCTAATTTTTAACAATACCCAAATAATTCCTGCATCATCTTTGACCATACATGGGGTTTCATTCTCTCAGGATTTTTCTTGGAAAGATAATATTACCTCCCCATATAAAATCTGCTTCCAAGTGACTAGGTGTCCTATGTTGACTCTGTATCTTCAGTACCCCTGCACAGTTGTTGACTTTAAACAGGGGTTTTATTTGCCCTTGTGTACACCACTACTTTAACGTGTGGGAAGGCACCCAACATACAACAAAAGTCAAAGACTTTTCATCTCATTTACTCTCCTTCTCTTACTGGCTGCCTTTAACCCCGATCTCTTTGCCGTGGTGTTGCATCTTTGTCGCTTTTATTTCGTTAATTCAATGGTCGCTGGTCCTCTGAATTCTCTGCTTGCATCCCTCAACCACTATGGCTGGCAGGTAGCACAAGTGTAGACGCAAACTCTTATTCCTTTCCTGTCCAACTCTAATGCAAAAGTTAACTTTTAACCCCTTAACCGCAGGGCGTCACTTTCGTGACACTTGGGAGCAAGGGATCATACTGCGGGGCGTCACTTTTGTGATTCTGTGTTATTTTGAATTCCCCCGGGCTTTCAAGTGGTAGCTTGTATCATCTACCAGAACTGCCAATGTCCAACACTAGTCAGCACTCCTAATCTCATCTGTACTCCCATCCATTGTTGACAATTTAGCCATTTCTCCCCGTTCTTGACTCCCCTCCCTACCTTCCCTCCATAACCCTCTCCTCTCGCCTGCCCAGCCGTGCTATGCTAAGTAAATCATCCCTGGAATTTTCCACTGATTTCATCCATTGAAATAAGCTCTATGCCCTATTCTTATACCAAATAATATATACCAAAAAGAAATAAGGTAAGTGAGAGTGCCATACACCCGGAATTGGCTAATTATCACTTGACAACACCTCACGTGCACTCGTTTGCTAATTTTCACTGCTTATTTCCCCTTGAAATATGCCATATAATCTATTCTTGTACTAAAAATATATATAAGGAGGGAAGGGAGAAGCCTAAGTGATATTTACATTCACCTGGAACTACCTAATTTATAATGTATTGTCTAGATTTCCTGCCAATCATTTCACTGCTATATATTAGCAGCTGTCAAGAGGCTGACGTTGGCAGTAATGCATTTCCCTAGGTAGGCCACCCCGGCCCACCCCTATCAGTTCACTGTCATCTTCCAAGGTGAAGGTACGTCTGTTTGCTCCTGCTAACTTCAGCCAATTTTTAGCCCCATGCAAAGGGCCCTGTGACCTTTACCCCCTACTAAACTTCGTGTGGAAAGAGGTAAAGGGCTGACAATTGAAAGAGAGTGACTACGATCTTTCTGTTGAGTAAAACAGTGCAAGTGGAATTGTAAATAATGTGTAGATAATGTGTAAACAGCAAGTAAGGCAATGAATGTAAATATAAGTGAACAGTGGAAAATAGTTTTATAAGTCACTTCAAGTGACAGTGCATAACACAGTGTAAATAAAATAGAAATGTAAATAATGTAAATAAAATTGAGAACATAAAGAGAAACGTAAATGAGTAGTATTATAAGAATACGAGTATATATACTTGGAGTAATGAAAGTGAAAGTTTCACTCTAGCATGTATGAATACTATGAGTTATGAGAGTGAAGGTGAAAGTGACATTCACTCTAAATGCTAGTATACAGGACGAGAAAGTGAATGCTACGTATTTTACTGAAAGAAATTGAATGCCTACAGTGACAATAAACTACTGTCAGGACTCCATATTATAATTACAAATCATAATAGATAGATAGATAAATAAATAGATAGACAGAGCACCAGGGAAGCCTGGGAACGGGAAATGATCTTCCAAGTGTATCTGAGGAAATGTTGACAATACACAGGAAATAGCAAGTCATGGGATGATATAGGTAGTGTGTCAGCGTTATAGCATACGAACAATGCCTAGTGACCATACACACACATACACACATACTCACACACAGGTTTCTAGAACATTCCAACAACATTGTAACACACATGACACGACCCCTTCTACACCAGAATTTAGGAAGCAGAGCTCAGAAGGAGGCTAGCTATAGAACCGACAGGTAGTGGAGAGAGTGAACAAGAAGAGGGGTCCAACTAGACTTACGAAGTACTGATGTTGGTGTTAGTGTTGCTTCTAAATATGGATAATATTGCATGAATTCCCTTCTTCGGAACAAAGGCTTCAATTTATGTTTATGTATGCCTTGACTAATCTGACGTAGCTCATGAACTGGGAGTAAGTCAATTGTGATCTTGCCATCACCAGCATTCGAAATTCCTTGCATAAGTGCCCTGTAACGAACTCCAGTGTTGTCTAATTGTAGTAGAACTGTGTCAATATGTTCTGTGATGATCGAGAAGTGTTGGAAAAGTGTTATGTTACCTTCCATTTCATTTATTTTATCTACACTTTCGAGAGCTATGTTTTCTGCCTTTTTCAGATTTTTCACAATTGTCTTCATTGCTGAGTTATGTCCTGTGATGAATTTATCTTGGTATGTTAGTACCTGAGCTATTTTATTAAATTTGTTGTTTATTTCTTTAAGGTCATCCTCTGTAGCCAATCCAAAGATGTTCCGAAGAACTGCGCCACCCAGGTCGAACAAACCGCGCTTTTGGCGAGTACGTGTGATGTTGTTCCTGTCGCTCAGTACCTCCGTTCCATAAGATGGGAGATCTTGGATCATGATGAGCATAGTTGACTTTGCCTGTTCTATTTTCCATTTCGCTAACTTCACTATTTCATTCACTTCCTTTGTGTTATGTGCTTGTGAAGCATAGCTTCCTATCATGAAGTTCAGGTTTCCCATGGGTTTCGCGAGATTTTCTAGATAAGAAGGTAATTCATACAAGTAATCCAGACTTATTTCAGTACTCGTGACGTCTTTTACGATTGAAGTCGTGGCCGTTGGGGCTATGAGGCATCCTTGTCGTACTATGTGTTGGGGGTCTAAGTGTGCATATCTTCTTGCTATGTAGAGGAGAATCCATAGCATAAGTCCCTTCATCGCTACATACCGAAAAAAAAAAACTATTATTTTTCTAATATGGCCATGTTGTGGTCGATGATAGTGATGATGTGCGTTACGGTTGATTGTTCATTCATTTATAGAAGGAGTTTAAATCGATATTTAATTCTCGTAAATGATGTACTGTAAATTTTATTGGAACAGTTGCACCTATGTTTGATTGTTTGGTATATGACCTTAATTTCTTTTTGTAATCATTGTTGTTTTCTTGCTTGGTTTCCTGAGGTACGTTCGCCTTTTCGGTTGTATCCGATGCTGAATAATTGTTGGATAATTCCCTTGAAACTCGTTTTAAATGGTCAATATGAACTTGTTTCTCTTCTCCAGTTGACAGTGACTTAATTAAAACTTTGTTTGCTTTTATGTTAATTACTCTGTATGGGCCCTCAAATTTTGGGGATAATTAATTGTCTCTCGTATGAATCATACCATAAACAATGTCTCCTAAGCTGATAGGTGAATCTCTTGCCTTCTTGTTAAATGCCTCCGTCATTTCTTCCTTGGACATCGTAAATTGTTTTTTTACTCTTTGGTGTATGTCCTGGAATTCACGTAAACGGAGTTTAGAGTAATCATCGTAATTGTATATGGGCAGACTGTCTCCTTCTAGGAGCTCATATGGTAGATTTTTATCTGTCCCATATATAATGAAATGTGGTGTGTCACCTATGGATTTTTTTATAGATCCATTAATTAAAGCTTCTACTCTGGGAATCCAATCATCCCAGCTTGCATAATTTTCACTGAGAATGTGTCGTAGCACATCTAATACTTTTTTGTTTTGTCTTTCTACTAACCCATTAGATGCTGGGTGATAGGCTAAAACGTTAACCTTTTTGATGTTGTATTGTTTACATATTTCTTGTAAGATATCAGAATTAAATTCTCCTCCATTATCACTTATTAATACCTTTGGGGTAGTAAAGCGACATATTACATTATCTGTTATTGCCTTTGGTACTGTCTCTGCTGTTTTATCTTTAATTGGAGCTAAAATTACATAACGGGAAAAATGATCCGTTGCAACGAATAGGTATAGGTTGTTATTGTATGATAATGGCATCTTGAGTAAATCAACAGCGACAACGTCCCATGGCTGATGTGGTACAGGGTAATTACCCATCAGTGCAGGTGTGATTGGGTATCCTTTATGTTTTGCACATGATTCGCATCTGTCTATATGATTGTTTATATCTTTTCGTAATGAAGGCCAGTAATATAACAGCTGGGCCTGTTTGAATGTCTTATCCTTTCCAGGATGTCCTGCATGTGGGCTATCATGTATCGTTCGTAATACTTGGGGTATCATGTCATTAGGTACTACCATCTGGTTAGTATTTCTTTGGCGTTTGGTTGTTTCGGGTTAATCTTGTATAATGTATTATTGACCATTGTGAATTGTTCGAGTGGTACATGCAGTTTGGGTAATTGTATGTCATCTCCACTTTCTAACTTGTATATAACTCTAGACCATATTGGGTCACGTCTTTGTGCTTTTGCGATATCATCTTGGTTTGGGATATTTCCTTTGAGATCTTATGCCGCGACCTGAATCGTGTTCGGGTTCCTAGATAATACGTCAGCTACTATGTTCATTTTACCTTGTATATAATGAATTTGTACATTGTAGTTTTCAACTGTACATTTCCATCTTGCTCTCCTCCCAGAAAGGAGTTTTTCTTTAAACATACCCACTAGTGGTTTATGGTCGGTGAATAAGTAGATTTCGTAACCATATACCAAATCTCGAAACTTATGTAATGCAAAAACCACTGCAAGTGCCGCTAAGTCTGTAGTGCAATAATTTTTCTCTGCACCTTTTGTTTGTCTGCTGGCAAATGCAATTGGTTGATTGTTTCCTCTTTTATCTTCCTGCATCAGTACAGCCCCTAATCCTTTAACTGATGCGTCTGTACAAATAAGAAATGATTTTGTGTAATTCGGATATGCTAAACAAGGTGCATTTGTTAGTTTAATTTATAGATTGTTAAATGCCCTTTTTTGTTCTTCCCATTGGAATATAGCATCTTTTCTGAGTAGTTGGAATAGAGGAAAGGCTATATCAGAGAATTGTGGTACGAATGATCTATAGTACCCAGCTAGACCTAAAAATTGTCTAACTTCGTCAGTCGTAGTGGGTTCAGGAAAATCTCTCACTGCCTGTATTTTGTCATCAGTGCTCTGAATACCATTAGAACTTAATTTGTGGCCTAAGAAATTTATTTCCTTAAAGCAAAATTTGCATTTAGAAAGCTTAATTTTTAAACCAGCTTCACTAATCTTTTTTAAGAGTAAGTCTAATTTCTTGAGATGATCCGTAATATTTTTTTGCTGCGATTATAATATCGTCAAGATAAACAAATATTCCTTGTCCTAAAATTCCGGACAATACGTAATTCATAAGATGCTGGAATGTGCCTGGGGCTGTCCTCAGTCCCATCAGCATCCTTGTATATTGGTAGTGGCCTCTATTTGTGGAAAAGGCATTGTATTTACGTGACTCCTCTGCAACCGGTATTTGATAATAGCCATTTAGTAGATCGATTGTTGAGAATATATTATTCTCAGGTCCAATATTCTGTAGAACGTTGCTTAGCAATGGCATGGGAAATCGGTCTGGGATTGTGTGATTGTTTAGTTTATGGTAATCTACTACTGCACGCATTTCTCCATTTAGTTTGGGCACGAAGAATAATGGGGCATTCCACGGGGAGACTGAAGGTTCAATAATTCCAAGTTTTAACAATTCATCGACATACTGATTTGCAAGTGTACGTTGGGAGTGTGGGACGCGGTAGGCTGGTACGAAAATTGGTGGTGTTTCTGGGTGCACATTAATCATGTGATTAATCAGGTTAGTACACCCTATTTGTTCTCCGGGCAATGATACGGTATCCCTGTGTGTTTCCAGCAGGGTTAACAAATCATTTTCTTCATCAAATTCACCTGAGTTAATTAAATTCTCTTTTATGCTTTCTCTATCCGTAGATTTTATCTCACTTCTCATTCCAGCTATAACTATTTCCTTCACAGGGGCGGGACATTTTTCAATATTAACTATGCAAGTCCCCTTTTTCAACTGAACTTCCCCATTCATGTGATTAATTATGAATATCTGAGTTTGACCTTCGTTGTTCATCTGACATAATGCGTTTTCTACTGACAATCCCTTTACTTTACATAATTCTTCTAAGACAAGAACAGTACTGTTCGGTAATTTGCTCTTTATGGTAACTTTCATGTAGGAATTAGGTGGTATAACTGAATCATTGGTGAGATGGGCTGGAAAAACTGATAAATCAGTACTGTTATCTGGGTCACTAATTCTGGAGGATGGGGCTGGTGGTGGGAATGGATCTATACACTCATCTGTTTGTGTATGTTTGTTTAAGCTTTTAATATTACCAATTCTCTTTGGTTCTCTTTTACTAATCGGTGAGGTCTCTGATGGTATTTCCTCTATGAATTCATTGTCAAAGTCTATTCCATTCATTTGTGGGAGTATAGTTATGTTCTCTGCTCTCATGCATCTTAATCCCAGTAACATATGAGCTTTAATTGCTAAGTTTTCAACGATATAGAAAAATGCAGAGAATGGTCTTGTAGTCTCTGTGAAACTGATATTTAACCTTATCATACCTTTTACTGTAATTATTTTTTCCATCTACCATATATAAATCTAAATCAGCTTCTTCCAGAAAAGTTACTTTCTTCTTATTTTTAAGAATTCTATTTATTTCATGTGTTATTAAGTTCACTGGAGAGCCTGTATCTAAAAATAAGGAAACGTTTTGATCCTTACATACAGCTGGTATCAAGATACACTCATTTCCCAACATGCCTCCTATGTGAATTTTAGACTTGCTTTTCTTTACGTTTGTTCGTTTTTTGTCATGACCTGGTCTTCCCCCGATTTGAACATAGACACAATTTTTACTACTGTTTTGCAGTTACTGGTCCAGTGCCCTTGGCATCTATGATGCCTACAGTAAGGACCAAATCCTTGTGTCTTTTGTCTATCCTCTTTTGTTTTGATAAAGCATTCATTCCTTGTGTGTCCTGGTTTTGCACGATAATGACATAGAATGGACCTATCTCTTGACTGTGACCTAAGAGGTGACTTCCCATATGTAGTGTTGTTTGTGGCGCAAGATCTGCTCGGGCTGCGCGAAAACTTATGAAACTGCCTGTAGCCTGGTGTTGGTGATCGAACCCTCGTCACGTTTAGTTGTTTGCTCTGCCTGCTTTCGGGTCGCGATCGATTTTGTTCTCTGTTTGGGGTCGGTGTAGATGTTTTCACAGCTGATACTGTCTCAGGTACTCTCATTCTACTAGAATGTGCGGGTGTGTCGACCATACCTGCTTTACTGCACTGAATCTCTACCTTGTTCATTAAGTCTAGTAAGCACATGCCTGGGGTGTACGCGATTGTCTTGGCGATCTTAAGGGTCCTATCAGGTACTCGTAATTTACACAAGGCAGCTACATAACCAATGATGTCCACGACGAGGTCTGGGGACATCTTTCCATCATCTGTTATCCAATTTGAGTTTTCCAAAGTAACTAACAATGTTCTTTTGATTATGGAGATATCAGCAGTTATTTCACTGAGCACATGGTTTGTAGTGTGCTCCCTTACAAGATTTACAATCTTATGTAATTCTGGAATTATACCTGGCAAGAAGTTCATACCTCCAGAAAATTTCTTCAAAAACTCAGTTTTAACCCGTCACGTCCCGAGGTTTTCCGCACCTATGACATCCCTCAGTCCCGAGCCTTTTTGGAAAAAAAATTTTTTTGCTAAAACTTCCGCTTAGGTCGAGAAACGAAGGAAAATCACAAAGAAAGTGGTTCCCGCGGTCTAGAAGTGGTCCGTACAGGTGCGGTTCCCCCCGGCAGGTGTGCTGTTCTGTAATGGGCAAGATATGCACTTACGTTTTCTATGGTAAGGAATAATGGGAGAAACAACACACAACACCTCTATATTTATTGAATTTGAACTAATAAACAATAACAGTTACAATATAATGGATTTCAGACACATATATATGAAAAATAAGCATTGTACCATTGCGCGAGCATAGCGAGTTTGGTCCGAGTCATAACATGGTATATGCTAAGTGTCTGGTATGAGTCAACCTATCATTTTTTCTACTTGTATACTTCTGTTTCAATGACATTTTACCAATTACAACTCTTTGTAAGTGTTTTCAGATGTTTTCATTCATTATGATGACATGCAGCATAAGTATAGCGCACATCAGCTTAGTAAGAGCACTCGCTATGACTCGTATTTCAACATACCAAATTGTTTTATCACTTTCCAATTATTTTCCCCTTTACATAGAACCTTTCCTCCACCACTGTAAATGTTTTCAATTATTTTCATTCATTACAAAGGCATTTAGCGATATGCTAGCGCATATTCACGTAACAACCACGATCTCAAACACTCGTGTTTCATCATCTACTTTATTTATTCACTCCAATTATAATTTCCCACTTACATTACACACGTTTACACCCCTAAACTGCACTGTACATACTTACTGGCATTATTTATTGAAGTGAGCTTGAGAATATCGCATGAAAATACACTCGCAATGAATGCTTCGACCAACATAATACTCACACACTTATATACTAATTCTTCACATATATTACACACTTTACCACTTGCTGACTTTTATTTTCACTAATACGTGCCTTATTCATTCAACTGAGCGTCAGGAAATCGCATCTCTATACACACGCTATGAATATTTGACTTAGAATATATATCAGCACTTACAATAATTTGAACTTATATTATACCCGTAAGAATTTCCAATAATAATAATTATATAATTACGGGCCATATTTATTGCACTGAGCGACAGATTATCTCATCATAAAACCCTCGCTATGTAACTTTCAACTTAGGGCAGATTTATATACTTACATACAATGTTTGCACTTATGTTATATCTGTATGCACTTTATACTAATATTTGGAGATCAACATGACTGATAATTTCACTGAGCGTCTGTTTGTCGCATTTAGCTCATAATTTCTGCGTCCTTTTGCATTCACACCATACTAAAATTGCTTCAACGTGTGATATACACTAAAACATGGGTGAATACAGAGACCCAATCACACTGCACGCACTCATAGCGGATGTCCTTCCTCTGTGTCGTGAGTCTCACCTGGGAATTACTGCACACGTGACACCTGCGTTGGGGCCTAGGTCTGTTTGGCTGGGGAGGGATAGGAGTGGGGAAATGGCGGCCGGATATTCTCAGGGGAGTTTGTGCAATAGGGGCAGTGCGGGTGCGATGTTGGGGCCTTTCAACAGCATACTTTGCAAAGATTTCTCTTGTGAGCTCCCTCACAAACCCTTCAAATCTTTCCTGAACTCCTGTTGTCATGGCGTGAAGGTGGTGGCAATTCAGAGCAGTGATATCTAGCAAGGGAAAGAACAGTTTCTTATACCACTTCATCGTGGTCCTAGCACACTCTACCGTCGATATCATGGAGTCTGACTGGTCCACGAGGCTCATGTTTATATTGTAATCCATGACACACTCAGGTTTCCAAACACGATGCCTGTTCTCGCTACAGTAATCTACGGAATCAGTACGGTGCAACAAGGGGCGGTGAACCGTGGACAAGAGGCTTACTTCTCTGTTGTGGTTCCACATTGTTGCAAGGATGTTGTTGGCTTTGAAGAAGACAACCTCATTCCTTGCAAGTTTCCGCCCTACCTTGGCATTGTGACACCGGTTCACCTTTACGGTTCCACAGACTCCCGTTTCATGTGTGTGAAGATAACGAGCGAGAAGAGGGCTAGTGTACCAATTGTCCAGGTAGAGAACGTGACCACGATGAAAGTAGTCTTCTATCATCGTCTTTACCACTGCTCCCGACAGTCCAATACTTCGATCTTCTATTATGTCTGTCTGTGCACCGGTGTACAAGACTATGTCTTGCACGTATCCTGTCCTACAGTCGCACATAACAAAGATCTTGAACCCAAAACGGTGCCTTTTGCTGGGTATATACTGTCTGAATGAAATATTGCCTCTCCGCAACACGAGACTCTCGTCTATGACGAGGTCTCTATAGGGATAGAATGAGGAACGAAAGGTTTGCCTGAGGTGATCAAAGACCAACCTAATTCGCCTCATTTTATCAGTGTTGTTTGCATTTGCAGGGTCATGAGCATCATAGAAATGGAGGCGACTTAGAATTTGTTGAAACTGATTACGGCTCATCACTTGACCAAATATTGGGGTAAACATAACAGGGTCCCTAGTCCAGTAAGCAGGAATTCTATTCTTTCTTATAATACCCATCAAAAGGACCAGGGCAAAAAATAAGAATATTTCTGGAAGGGAGACAGGGTATTCATAGATGATAGAATGCCTACTCCTTGTTCCCAATCTTTCACTCTCTAGGCGCTGGGCGCTTGCAAACAGGTTGGTTTGGTATACAATCTGATCAACAAATGCCTCACTGAAAAACAGGTGGAAAAAATCCAACCTGGTGGAATTACGGTGAATTCCTGGAGCAATGCAGCCAGATCGCCCCTGCTCAGTGAAGGGGTGAATGAGTGGAGAAAAATCACTCCCATCCTCCCAATCCCATGACACAAATCCCTCGTCCCCATCATCCCCATCACTGCCTTCGTCTGGGTTGGGAGGAGATCCTGGTTGGGGAGGTGGGGGAGAAGGAGTGCAGAGGGCTTCCCCACTATCACTGCTATTCCCTCTGCCTTTACCTTTTCCCTTTCCCTTACCCTTACGGCCTTGAGGAACATTAGGGGGCTGTGGGGATGAAATAGGGGAATATTGGGGAGCAGAAGATGTGCTGGGGAGTGGTTCCTCCCCACCTTCCCCCTCCATGACAACACCACGTGCTTTCTCACGCACCCTAGCTCGACCACGTGTTAGGGGATATTGGGGAGCATAAGAAGTGCTGGGGAGTGGTTCCTCCCCACCTTCCCCCTCCATGACAACACCACGTGCTCTCTCACGCACCCTAGCTCGACCACGTGTTAGGGGATATTGGGGAGCATAAGACGTGCTTTGGAGTTGTTCCTCCCCACCTTCCCCCTCCATCAGAACCCCACGTGATAAGGAATGCACCCGCACTGGCCCACGTGATCCACTATGCCGCCTCACACTACGTAGGGAGAGCAATGACTCACTCACGTCACTCTCACTTTCCCTAATCCTCCCTGGACTTTCCCTTTCACTCCCCACTCCCTCCACTTGACTTCCTAACTCCCCAAACAAAATGCTAGGCCCATACCTGCTCATACGACATGGTGTGCGCTCTGGGCCACGATGTGTTATCACCTCACGTCCATACCACGTGGCAGCATGTCCCACGGCTCCATCATCGTGCTCATCCTCGTCCTCGTCCTTGAATTCTGGTTCCAAATCACGCTGGGGATAGGGATAGGATATTGCACGTGCCTTCTTTGCCTGCTGCCCATCTCTAGCAGTGCGGTAAGTCACGTACTGCCGCTTCCTGGGAGACGGAACTTCCTCGTCACTGCTGGTGGTTTCTTCCTCCTCTGGCTGCACATAATCCTTGTCCATATCCTCGTCGTCCAGTGGGGAATCACTGTCGCCGGTAAAGGTGTCCAGGGCGACTTGAATTTCGCTGTCTGAGAGACCTCTCTTAGCCATGTCTGAGCAGGACTGTGGCTACCAGGTGAGTGGACGAGTGGTGGGCTAGCGCGGGTCGCGCGGGGTCGCTGAGAGTCCCCGCCTGGTGGCAGGTAGAGGAAGGTCATGAGAGGGTACGTACCGCAAATCAAGCGCGAATTTTGAAAATTGTCGAAATTATGCACATTGCAATTGCACGACGTACCGGTACGTCGCCGGGACTGGCAAATGCAAATCGTTGCAACGTACCCATATGTCAACGGGACGGGGCGGGTTAAATTCATTATATGTCCTAGCCTTGAGGAGCTTATCTGATCTCAATAAATTACTTGCTGGACATCTTTCCTGGCTTATGCAAGATGAAAAAATGGCAATTTTCTCTTGTTCATCGAGGATGTGGCGCTTGATGAACATTTGTTCGCACTGACTGGCCAATGAAATGAGGTCAATACGATCTTTTTCTGTGCCAGAGAATTTTGGGGCAGTTTTATCTTCATAGTAAACATAAAAAACATGAGGTGGGGAAGTTTGATCCGCGGTATTTGTTTCGTTATTCATTTTCACTGTTTGCTCTGTTAATTTAACTTGGACTTGTGTGAGGGAATGGTGGAATAGGTTCGGCCTGAACGGTGAACCCTGTTAAGTATATTGGCATACATGTGCAAGTCAGCGACAAAGTCCTCACTTGCTACGTCAGAGGGGGTTTCCCACTCATCATCTGGAACTGACGTATTTGTTTCTTGATCTTTAGTTTGTGTTGAGTTTTGTACAATGGGTGTGTTGCCTTGGTGCTTTCCTAATTGTGAATCTGTTGTTGGAGCTAATTGTTTTTCATCTGGTATTAACATGGGTGGTGGCGAAAATATCCCTGTCATTAAGGTCTGGTGTTATGAAATACGCCGTTTGTTTATTTCTTAACTAAATAGATGAGTAAATGAGTCGTAATAATTGATAGATAGTGAGTGTATAAGTGTATATATATAGAAATAAGTAAAGGAGTTGAATATACCTAATTTTAGCACTGAGAAGAAATGAGTAAGTATAATTTCACCCACTTGATACAGATCGGAGAGGCGTGTCGATGCAACTGTCGATCTCAGAAGAAAAATGCAGGGTTGATTGAAGATATCTTGATAATTCTAGTGCTGTGTTGATGGACGATATTACTCAGGAAATTCCATGGCCTGGTGCTTGCGGTGGTTAACAGCTGTCACAGGCAAACCTCAGCATAGAACGTCGAATTTCCAACTCAATACTGTGGAAATAAATGAGTATGAGTAGGAGCTATGTGAATAATGAGTAATGAGTAGTGGGTGATAAGTGCCTGGTGTCAGTCAAACGTTGCTTGGCGTGGCCTTATGTCAGCAAACTTGCATTGTAATGTCATCTCAGCAGATACACATGGTGATGTCAGCTTCCCACACTGGTAGCTGTGGTGAGTAACTGAGTAGCGATGCGTAACCTGGGTGAAGAAAGGTGAGTAAGATGCGTTATAAATGTGGTTCTGATGTTTTGCTGTGTGTCTTGACCTCTGCGTCAGCGATGGAGGTAGGCGGGAGAGAGTGTTGGGGTTTTGTGTGCTTGTTGCTTTCGTCTTTCTTTTTCTTTACTTGCTTTGTTTTTCTATTCTTCTTGCTGCTGCTTGAAGTTACGTGAAGATTATAGAGTTGTTTTGTAGACTAGTAGGCTCATAGGCTTGTAGGCTGTATTTTGTAGGAATTCACTGTCGAACTTAAGCTAATCTTGTGGAGTCTCGCCTGCTTTTGTAGAAATTCACTGTTGATTCGAAGACGAGGTCCGTACGTTCGCTGCCAACCAAATGTGCCTCTCGATTCTTGTAGTAGGAGTTAAAGATGATTACAGGGAGTTTATCTTGATTTATTATCTTCAGAGAAAATCTTAAGTTGAGCAGTGTATGTATTACAGAGACTGAATACACTAAGTAAGTCTAGTTGGACCCCTCTTCTTGTTCACTCTCTCCACTACCTGTCGATTCTATAGCTAGCCTCCTTCTGAGCTCTGCTTCCTAAATTCTGGTGTAGCAGGGGTCGTGTCACGTATGTTACACTGTTGTTGGAATGTTCTAGAAACCTGTGTGTGAGTATGTGTGTATGTGTGTGTATGGTCACTAGACATTGTTCGTATGCTATCTCGCTGACACACTACCTATATCATCCCCTGACTTGCTACTTCCTGTGTATTGTCAACATTTCCTCAGTTACACTTGCAAGATCATTTCCAGTTCCCAGGCTTGCCTGGTGCTCTGTCTATCTATCTATTTATCTATCTATCTGTTATGATTTGTAATGATAATACGGAGTCCTAACACTACTATTACTGAAGGAAACTTATTGATAAAGACTGTAGATATATATAAGTGTTATATAGTAATAGAAATATAAACTGTGATTGTTTTTATGAATAATAAATGACAACACCGGCGGCGAACTAGCGCAAGTGGGAAGGTCATACGCCCTCGTAATTTTCATTGCTTTCACAGTGTTTTTTTGGGGGGGAATATGGATTCCAAACTATTTGAGAATCATAGAATAGTGTTTCTAGTGATTTTATCAGGCTGTGGTAATCATATTTCGGGTTGTCGGGAAGTGTAAAGTGGAGACTTCGTTACCCAACTACAGAGGTCTCCACAAGTCCTACGGTACTCGACGAAGGCTCAACAAACACCCCAGGAGAAAGCTGAAGGTATGTGCCATAAGCAAATGTGATTTTAATATTCTAGAACTAATGACTGATTTTTGGCAAATATTTTCAGTGAGTCTGTCGGAGCGCGAATATGCCAGCAGGTGCCGCAAGAAAAAGCAAATCAAGCCCGCGGTTAAAGGGTTAATGCCACTACTTTAAGTGTACAGCAGGTCAGCTCTGAAACTGTTTTCCTCCGTATGTATTCCCTACTGCCTATGACCTCCAGTCTTTTAAATGCAGTGTGTCCAAGCATCTTGAACAGATCCTCAATTTGGGAATCTATTAGCGTATATTTCTTTTGCTTAGAGGAATCAGTTTGCAGACTTGTAGCTTTACTTTTTTTTCTTGCATTAAAAAAAAAAAGGAATTGCTGCAATATAGTGCATCATACATGGAAACTGGGTTTGTTGTGATAGTAAACTAGTATTTTTTTGTGTGCAGTTCCTCTCGTGCAGTAAGAACTTAGCCAAATACGTGCTTTAGAAAAAACAGAAAACTACGCATGTCAGAAATGGACATGACCATAGGGATAGCTCAAGTGATCTTATGTGACACAGAAAACGTACTCGCAGAGAAAGTAAAATAAATTGTAATGGCTAGTCATGTATAATAACCATTGGCATTTCTTTTCTCTCTCTCATTCAACACACTGTAATGCACATTGTCACTCTGAATAAATCGGAAAAATGAGCAAATAAACTGAGTTAGCCAAACGTATAAAGGGTGATGATTCATTCATGTGGCAGTGGCCACTGGCATTGGAGAGGAGTGTTAAGGACAAGTCGGGGAATGGGAATCATGAGTGTATGCGAGCACGGAATCCCTCTTTGTCCCAGGCTGGGGCGAGGGCTGTGGGCTGTAACTACTAACTCGCCCCCATATGAAAACATCCTTTCGAGACTTCCCAAATTACCTCCTACCTCCTACCTCCACGATGCCTCCACCTACAGCCGCCCTGGAGACATTTACAATGGAAAGATGATGGACAAATGAATAATCTGGTCCTTAACTGAAAGTTCAATATACTGTAATTGTGCAGCCATGATAGTTTGAAAAAGCCTTCTTTCAAGGAAAAAATGCATACGCGAAGGGCTAGGCTTGTAGGACCCTATAGATTTAGGGGATAAGAATGAAGTGAGTGTAATACTTGGGTAACTACATTCTGAAGCTGTTGGTGATAAGATAATGAACGGGAGTGGTACCAATGCTGACTGATGCCCTGTTCGAGGAACTTGAGTAGATCTACTCTTTTTGTAGACTGGTACTGTAGGACAGGTAGCGCTGGCAATTTATTTAAGATTTTGAATAGAAACTCTCTGTGAGGCACAAGAAGCTAAGAAGGGTTGCGTGAGTTGAGATGAATGATTAGAAAAGATTAGAATGTTTAAGTGTTGAAGAAGTGTGGGTGTAGTACATAAGGTAAAGATTAATATTAACATGGCAAAGGATTTAATCAATTTTATTTTTATGGCAAATAAAAAAAAGGTAAACATATGCCACTTTCAACTACGTGGCGTCCTACAAAAAACTACAAATCAGAATTTGGCATTAGAGGTACGTTCTTGGTTGCTGAATAACTTACCGTTTGTCAGATGCTGAGGTTTCATCATTTACAACCAAGGTGTTCATCATGGAAAATGTCCAGTGGGAAACAAGTAGAGCCCCGAGGTCCTCCCTGGGCAGGCGAGTGACAACCAGGAGCCTCGTCGACCACACCAGGAGGCGGCCATTGAGGGACCAATCGGCGAAGGCAGTGAGGAAGGCTGGGTCGTCACTCACCACCACCACCATCACGCACCACGACACCTGCCGCAGCTGCTGACATCACCATGGTACAGGTTAGCTGTGTGACCTACCTGCCTCAGCAATAATGAAACTGACTAACCCACCTCAGCATTAATGTGAAAATAACCTACCCATCTCAGCAGTGCAGTGAGTGTGACCAAGCTGCCTCTGCACTAATGTGAAAGTGACCTGTAAGACTCACCAGTAATGTGAGAATAACCTACCCACCTCATCAGTAATGCGAGAGTGAACTACCCTCTTAAGCTGTAATGTGAGAGTGGTGAACCCACCTCAGTGGTAATGAGAGAATACCTGACTGCCTCAAGAGTTATGTGAGAGTGACCTACCCGCCACAACAGAAGTGTTAGAGTGACCTTCCCACCTGAGCAAAAATGTAAGAGTGACCTACCTGACGAGCCTGGCTGACCACCGGGGAGAGCTGTACCTGCGTCACGTTGGTGTTCTGGCCGTACACACCCACCTCGAAGATACCCACACCCTGTGTCTCTCCAACATCACCAATACTCTAATAAAAAGCAGTATATAATTATGCAGAGTAAATTATTTTTCACAGGGTTAAGATGCCGGCGAGGAAAGTGTAATATTACTTTAAAATTTGCTCTTAATTATTTATCTGTCTATATCCAGCCGTCTTAATCCCACAAGGGAAAGCAACAAACAAATCAGTTCCATGTCGCTCTGTTCCCGGCCATTTTGCTGACTTCCCCCAGCTCTAACCTCCTCTCTCATATACCCCTCCACTCCACCCCTCATCTCATGCTTGGTCTCCCCTTTCCTCTTCCCCCCCTGCACCTCACTCACATACACTCTCTTCATGAGGCTCTCTTTCCCCATCTTTTCCACGTGGCCAAACAGCCTCAGTGTATTTCGCCTAACGCTTTTCATCCCATCCATATACACACCACCATGCTCCTTCACTTCCATATTTGCCAGTCTGTCATTCCATTTAATTCCACATGCTCCTATCAAATAACTAATTTTCGCTGTTCTCACTCATGATTTGTGCCCTTCCAGCAATGTTCAAGCTTCACTTCCATGTGTTAATGTTGGTATAACAATCCTATCATGCAGAGGCTTTTTTATCTCCATGTCCACTTCCCTATTCCATATCATCGCTTTCTAAGAGTCAGGGACATTCATTACCTGTTGTACCTTTTCATATGTGAGCAGGAGAAGGGAGGTTAAGAGACTGGTGAAGGAGAGTAAGAAGAAAGTGGATGAAGAGTTTGGGAGGAATCTGAGTGTGAAAGGAAGGGAGAGTAAGAAATTGTTTTGGAAGGAGGTAAAGAAGGTACGGCAGTGTGAAAGGGGAAATAGTAGGGGAGTGAAAGATAAGAATAATAGATTGTTGGTGGAGAAGAGAGAGAAATTGAGGAGATGGAAGGAGCACTTTGAGGATTTGTTGAATGTAGAGAGTGAGAGCAGTGTGGGTATAAGTGGTTGGGGAATGGCTGGGAGAAGAAGAGATGAGAGGAGGGAGGAAGAGATCAGTAGGGCGGAAGTAGTGGAAGCGATGAAGAAGATTAAGCTGGGAAAGGCCCCAGGAATTGATGGAGTGTGTGGTGAAATGCTTAGGTATTGGGGTGAGATTGTTGTGGAGTGGATATGGAAGTTGTGTAGATTGGCTTGGGAAGAGGGAAGAGTTCCAGAGGACTGGAAATCAGGTATAATTGTTCCTCTGTACAAAGGAAAAGGGGAGAGAGAAGTATGTGGTAACCATAAAGGTATTTGCCTTCTTAGTGTGACTGGTAAAATATATTGTAGAATACTCATTGATAGGGTTAGGCATATGACAGAGGAGCTAGTTGGAGAAGAACAAGGGGGATTTAGGAAGGGAAAAGGGTGTGTAGATCAGATATTTGTTCTAAGATGTTTAGTGGAGAAGTATCTAGAGAAGGGAAGGAAAGTGTATGCTGCCTTCATGGACTTGGAGAAAGCTTATGACAGAATAGATAGGCAAGGTATGTGGAAGGTATTAAGAATATATGGATTGAAGGGGAAATTGTTGAGTGCTGTGAAGAGTATGTACGAGGGAGCTAGGGCTACGGTGCGAGTGGATGGTGAGCTGAGTGAGTTCTTTGATCTCAATGTGGGACTGAAACAGGGGTGTGTGATGTCTCCATGCCTGTTTAATATATATATGGATGGGGTTGTAAAGGAGGTGCAAGGTAGGGCAGTGGATGTGGGGCTGGCCCTAATGAATGAGGGTGAGATTTGGAACCTTCCAGTGTTGCTGTTTGCTGATGATACAGTATTGTTGAGTGAAGATGAATGGGAGTTGCAAGGTTTGGTGAATGAAATTGGGACAGTGTGTAGGAGGAGGAAGCTGAAAGTTAATGTAAACAAAAGTAAAGTTATGGTGTTTGAGAGGAATGAAGTCACAGAGTGTGCAGTGAGGTTGGATGGTGAGGATATGGAGAATGTGAGTGCAATCAAGTACTTGGGTAGTGTGATGAGTAAGGATGGAACTTTGGGGGATGAAGTACGTGAAAGGGTACAGCAGGGAAGGAAGGTTGTTGGTACACTGAAAGCAGTGATGAGAAATAGGGAGGTGAGCATGGAAGTTAAGAAGTCACTGCATGATGGTATTGTGATCCCTACCCTGACGTATGGAAGCGAGGCGTGGACCTTGCAAGAGGGAACAAGTCAAGAGTGAGAGCAGTGGAAATGAGTTACTTGAGCGGAGCATGTGGAGTGACGTGGAGGGACAGGTTGACGAATGAAGAAGTGAAGGAACGTTGTGGGGTAGATGTGGATGTGGTTGAGAAGATTAGGAGAAATACACTGAGGTGGTTTGGACATGTGGAGAGAATGGAGAATGAAAGACTGACTAAGAGGGTGTATGTAGGTGAGGTGGAGGGAGGGAGAGGGAGGGGTAGACCGAGGATGAGGTGGAGGGATGGAGTTGAGAGGTATATGAGGGAGGGGGGGATGAGTTGGGGGGAGGATAGTCAAATGGTGGGTGACAGAGTGACTCGGAGGCGTTTTGTCTGCGGCCACCCTTTGCGGGATTAGGGCGTCGGGCTATAGATAGATAGATAGATAGACCTTTTCATGGGCTTCGTCCTCCAAATTTCCATCCTTACTCATCACACTACCCAACTACTTAAATAAACTCACACTTTCCATTTAATCATCATCCAGCCTCACTGTGCATTCAGTGATTTCTTTTCTCATGAAGACCACAATTGTACTTTTCCCTGCATTCACCTTTAGATTCCGTTTCTTACACATTCTCCCAACCTCAGTCACCAAGCTTTGTAATTCCCCTTCGTCGCCATTTAACAATACAGTATTATCTCCAGACAATAGAACAGGAAGTTTCCAAACGCTGCAATTTCTCATCAGGACCTCTCTAACATCCACTGCCACACCTTGTATCTCTTTTATAACTCCATCCATATACAGATTGAACTACCATTGATACATGATAAGTCTTTGTTTCAATCCAACATCTAATCAGAAAAATATACTCAGTTCACCATTCACACGTACTGCAGCCTTAGCACCCTCATTCATACTCTTCACGGCATTCAACAGCTTTCCACTTACAGTACTCCATATATTCTTAGTATTTTCCACATTCCTAGTCCATCCACTCAGCCATATGCTTTCTCCAGATCGATGGAGGGCATATACAACTTCTTTCCCTTTTTAGAAACTTTTCCACTGAAGATCGTAGGACGAATGTCTGATTTACACAACCTGATCTCTTCCTAAAACCTCCCTTTCTTCTCTAACTCATTCCTCTGTTATTTCCCTAACTCTGTCAGTGAGAATCCCACCACATTTGCGACTTAATACTAGGTGGTGTGGATTTGTTCATACCAAGTCAACAGTTCACTTAATGATCGAACTCTCCAAAATGGTTTGATAGCGGTTGTGCCGGAGCAATGGCCCAAAAGTCATTACCATGTAACTCTTACTTAAGATCAAAAATATCTGAATCACTTTCTTCGTTTAAAATTGCTGGAAACCATGCAAAGACTGTGGTAAACCTTGCCAAATCAAACTTTCTTCAAAATCAAGCATCAAAACTACTTAACAACCCTAATGACAATAGAATATTCTAGTCAACTCTAGATTTTTTCAATAATAACTTTAAGAAGACATCATCCATTCCCCCACTAAAATCTTCAGATGGTAACATTATAAATTACCCGTTGTTTGTAACCATTTGTAATAATATGTAGTATGTAAGTATAGCATGTAAGTATTGTAAGTGCGATCGCAGTAGGGCCCCACTGATCGCTTACTAATGTCTGGCCTGATTCAAATTTGCTGAACCATGAGTTTGAAGCCGCACCACCGCCCTAGCCGGTGAGAGTCGAGCAGTTAGCAACGGTCTGGGGACGGATAAGGGTGGTGTTCATACGGCTGCTGTGTGGAGATAAAAGGCGGTGCTTAATATATTAGCAGAAAACTACTCCGAGACTTTGAATTCACCTACGACTGGCGTTAAGGGGGATTAACATTCTTAACCCTAGATAGGATGACCTGTGCCATATGGATACACCGCCAGGGTGCGTTTAAGTTTCGCGGTTAATAGTGTCCAGAAAAATGGGTAATGGGCAAAATTATTCTTTACACCAAGCAGTCCTGAGTCAGCCTATGCTGTTTCTGCCCGCAGGCTGAAGTTCTCATCATTCTCGACTCACTGGTGAGTACCTGTATATCCAACTGGCACATGTCTTCCTGTAGCATATAATTAAAAAAAAAAAAAAACAGAAGAGCCATTCTGGTCAAGGTCGAAGACTTGAACGCACATTTTGAGTGTTTTAGGCACAATATGACCATGTACATGCATGTAACATGTCCCACTATGTGCACTACAAAGTAGTATATATGGTTTTCTTTGGTTTTTAGTGTATTTGTGTAGGTAATGGAGGCAAAACAAGCTAAGTAGCTGTTCCACACAGAGATGGCAGTATATTCTGAAGCTGGAGTATTTCAAGAGGAATGTTGACATCACATTAGAACCCCTAAGTGACACTGAAACCCTTGATTGTTATTGTGGGTGATGGGAAATTGACCTAGCGTAGCAGTGACCCTGTAATGGGGTAGTTTTAAGGGTCAATTGTGGCCGGAACAATGGGTAAATGGGAATTGTTATTTACAGGTGTGTATTCATGGGCCCAAAACGAACAAGATACCTGTTAGACGAAGAGCTGGCAGAGTATCTGAAGTCAGAAGAGTTCAGCAGGACTGCTGACACCACATTGGAAACCAAGAGTGACACAGAAACCCGTGATGTTAGTTAGTGCGGGTGATGTGACACTGATTGAGGGCACCAGTGACCCTGGTGGTGGTGTGATGGACGTCATTGCACCACACAAGGACCCACAAAAGGAGCCTGACACATTGAGTGGTTTGAGGGTAGTGGTGTATATCTTTATTACCTGTTTCCATTTATGCCAGGCACACAGCTTTCTGTTAACCTAGGGTTGGCAGGCCGATTGTGTGATATTTAGGTATTAAATTTATAGGTTTAGGTAGTGTTTTTGCTCAATTCCATGTATGTGCATCTCAGGAAGGGAGTAAGTTAGTACTACTTTTTTCCTTCACTATTTTTTTCAAGTAACTTATAAATGTATTTATTTTAGCCCAGTTTTATTAATTCCTAGTCATCTGGTCTATACGGGAGTTATATTTGTATTTCACCTCCATTAGTTTTGAATAAAACATCTTTGTATATATTTTTTATTATTATTTTCCTTCAGTGTATCCAATTGGCCCAGGTCTTCCTATCCCGAGGTCAGAAGGGACGTCTTCCTATTTAGGGTTAACCCTGCATGAGAAAGCACATATGTTTGTCAGTACATTTGCAAGAAATTCTACCATAGAGGAAGTCAGCCAGAATGCCTCAGTACTAGAACTCGACTGCCCTGAAATTGTTCCACTTAAAATTCAGACAAGACACATAACATCCATCCTAGACAATTTACCTATCAACAAAGCTCCAGAACCAGACAGAATTCCTCCAATTGTTCTGAAAAAGTGTTCTTCAGAACTTGCCTATGTTCTAGCTGAATTATTCAGACTATGTATACGTACTTCTTCATTCCGTAATTCATGAGAAGCTAACATCCACCCATTTCCAAAGGAGGTTCCTCTGACCCCTCTGATTACAGACCAATAGCTGTCACATCTTCTCTCAGTAAAGTATTTGAAATTTCAGTTAAAAAGCACATAGTTAAACATCTTGAATCCAAAAACTTAATTAGTGATAGACAATATGGTTTTCGCCACAAAAGATCCACCATTGACGTACTCAGTATCCTGACTCATACCATTCATCAGTCAATCGACCTACATTGAAAAACTCATGCAGTAGCCCTTGATATTTCTAAAGCCTTCGACAGAGTATGGCACCGTTCCCTGTTGTCCAAACTCCCTTGCTATGCAGTAAAAGTAGATGAAGTATATTCCAATTTCCACTCAATTAACGCCGGCGTGCCACATAGAACAGTTCTGGCACCAACCCTGTTCCTGGTTCATATTAACGATCTCTTGTCTGTCACCCACAATCCCATCCATTCATATGCAGATGACTCAACACTTCGTAGTTCATTCACACTCAGACACCCATTTATGAAGTGTATTATCTCTAACTCTGAACTCTGTACAGCCATCTCCATAAATCAAGACTTATCTACGATCAGTGAATGGGGACAAAACAACCTTGTCTCATTTAATGCTAGTAAAACTAAATATATACAATTTACTAATAGACAGATATTGCCAGATTCGTATATTACCTTCAGTGCTACTAATATTCCCATCTCCAAACGTATTGAAGTTCTTGGTGTCTCACTTAACTATGCTCTCAGCTGGACCTCTCATGTCAGATCAGTTGCCAAAATTGCCTCAAAGAAACTTGGATTATTGTAAAGGGTCTGTAACTTCACTGATGAGCAGTTAGCAATAATTCATAAGAGTCATGTGCGCTTTCAGCTTGAATATTGCTCACCCTTGTGGAATGGATGTGGAGAGGTTGCATTAAAGCAACTAGACAAAATTCACAACAGAGCTGCTGGAATTGTTATTGACCCTGCTATTATGGATAGGCTGCCTTCCCTACAAGTATGAAGGAGTGTTGCCTTCCTTGCATTATTTTACAGGTGTTTTTGTGGCAGGTGCTCAGACGAAGGTGAGTCCATTGTGCCACATCTCCTTGCCTTCCCTCATGCTACACGGGCATCTGGCAGCGCTCATGACTGGAACGTAACTCAGCCTATTGCATAACTTCTGCTTATCAGAATTCTTTCATTCTCCGAACTGCATGTCTCTGAAACTCTCTTCCCCAGAGTTGTTTCCCTTCAAACTTCAACCAACAGCAGTTCAAGTCTAACTGTTATAGATACTTTATGAATGGAAGACACCAGTAATCTGGTGTATGGATTATTTTTATTTATTTATTTGTTTTTCCTTCATCTGTTTTGTTATTTTAAAAAAGTATATATAATTTTCCTGTTACACTTAGAAGAAAAATGCCACAATGATCACCACACACTTCTTTTTCCCATTTTCCTTTGTAAAGGGGAATAATTATTCCTGACTTATAGTCCTCTGGGACTCTGCCTTCCTACCGCGCCAATCTGCACATCTTCCATATCCACCTCACTAATATCTCTCCCCCATGCTTTAGCATTTCACCACACACTTCATCAATTCCTGGGGTTTCCCCATTTTGACTTTCTTCATTGCTTCCACCACTTCCAACCTACTGATCACTTGGTCCCTTACCTCCCTCCTCGTCCCAGCTACTCCCCAGCCACTTATACTCACACCAGTTTCATTCCATCTGTTTAACAGTTCCTTAAATTGTTCTCTCAATCTATTCACTTTTTCTCCCTTCACCACTAGCAATCAGTCATTTTTTTCTTTCAATCCCCTATTTTCTTCTTTATCACTTTGTCTGTCTTTACCACCTTCCTTATTATCAAGGTATTTATTACAGAAGAGTAATCTCTTTGATAAAAGAAAAAAAATGTTTTCTATGTATTATTGAGTAGTAAAGTAAACTAGCAGTGTTAAAACTCGGTTCTAGCTGTGAGACCATCGGATTGGTAATGAACTGAGATATCAAAGTATGGATCTTATCCAGTACTGGAGCCTAATTTAACATCCATTAGCGTATTCTTTCGTATTACCTTTATTATAGTGCTGTTTGCTACTAAGTTGTCCGTGAGCAGCATTGGAAAACAACTGCCTCGTATCCAAGTTTCCAACACTGATCCAAACATCGGTACCGATTCCCACAGTCGATCTCTAGAATCTGTAATGAAATAATAGACTGCTAGATAGATAGATAGATAGACAGATAGATAGATAAACACCTACATGACCAGGAACATCATTATAAATTGGTGACGTCTCGACAACTCATTTGTCATTTTCAAACCTCGGGAAAATTTAATAAAAACCAAAGTAAACACCATTTCTGTGGTAAAAATACAAACACAACATGATTTTCATACCTAGGTTTGGAAATGACAAATGAGTCGTCAAACCTTTACAATTTTATTAAAGATGTTCCTCATAACGCTGGAGATTACCTTTATATTATGACAACGCATCCCCCTTTGTGAGTATATATATATATATATATATATATATATATATATATATATATATATATATATATATATATATACATCCACTCATCTGGTAGCAACGGTCCTGCTCAGACATGGCTAAGAGAGGTCTCTCAGAGGGCAAAATTCAAGCCGCCCTGGACGCCTTTACAGGCGACAGTGATTCCCCACTGGACGACGAGGTTGTGGATAAAGATTATGTGCAGCCACAGGAGGATGAAACCACCAGCAGTGATGAAGAAGTCCCGTCTCCCAGGAAGCGGCAGTACGTGACTTACCGTGCTGCTAGAGAGGGGCAGCCGGCCAAGAAACCACGTGCAACATCCTATGCCCAGCCCCAACGTGATGTGGAACCAGATTTCGATGACGAGGACGAGGACGAGGACGGAGTCGTGGGTCGTGCTGCCACGTGGTATGGACTTGAGGTAATAACTCATCATGGCCCAGAGCGCACACCACATCGGACGAGCAGGTATGGACCTAGTATTTTGTTTGGGGAGTTAGGAAGTGCCGTGGAGGGAGTGGGGAGTGAAAGGGAAAGTGCAGGGAGGAGTATGGAAAGTGAGAGTGACGTGAGTGAGTCATTGCTCTCCCTAGGTAGAGTGAGGCGGCGGGGTGTATCACGTGGGCGAGTGCGGGTGCATTCAGTATCACGTGGGGTTGTGATGGACGGGGAAGGTGGGGAGGAACCACTCCCAAGCATGTCTTATGCTCCCCAATATTCCCCTACTTCATCCCCTCAGCCCCCTGATGTTCCTCAAGGTTGTAAGGGTAAGGGAAAGGGAAATGGTAAAGGCAGAAGGAAGAGGAGTGACAGTGGGGAAGCCCTCCACACTTCTTCTCCCCAACCTCCCCCACCAGGATCTCCTCCCCACCCAAACGAAGGCGGTGATGGGGATGATGGGGACGAGGGATTTGTGGGATGGAATTGGGAGGATGGGAGTGATTTTTCTCCCCTCATTCACCCCTTCACTGAGCAGGGGCGCTCTGGCTGCATTGCTCCAGGAATTCACCGTAATTCCACCAGGTTGGATTTTTTCCACCTGTTTTTTAGTGTGGCATTCGTGGAGCAGATTGTTTACCAAACCAACCTTTTTGCAAGCACCCAGCGCCTTGAGAGTGAAAGATTGGGAACAAGGAGTAGGCATTCTGTCATATATGATTACCCTGTCTCCCTTTCAGAAATGTTCCTATTTTTTGCCCTGGTCCTTTTGATGGGTATTATATGAAAGAACAGAATTCCTGCTTACTGGACAAGGGATCCTGTTATGTTTACCCCAATATTTGGGCAAGTGATGAGCCGTAATCGGTTTCAACAAATTTCAAGTCGCCTCCATTTCTATGATGCTCATGACCCTGCAAATGCGAACAACACAGATAAGATGAGGCGAATTAGGTCGGTCTTTGATCACCTTAGGCAAACCTTTCGTTCTTCATTCTATCCCTATAGAGACCTCGTCATAGACGAGAGTCTCGTGTTGTGGAGAGGCAATATTTCATTTAGGCAGTATATACCCAGCAAAAGGCACCGTTTTGAGTTCAAGATCTTTGTTATGTGCGACTGTAGGACTGGATACGTGCAAGACATAGTCTTGTACACCGGTACACAGACAGACATAATAGAAGATCGGAGTATTGGACTGTCGGGAGCAGTGGTAAAATCAATGATAGAAGACTACCTTCATCGTGGTCACGTCCTCTACCTGGACAACTGGTACACTAGCCCTCTTCTCGCTCGTTATCTTCACATGCATGAAACGGGAGTCTGCGGTACCGTGAAGGTGAACTGGCGTCACATGGCCAAGGTAGGGCGGAAACTTGCCAGGAATGAGGTTGTCTTCTTCAAAGCCAACAACATCCTTGCAACTGCGTGGAACCATATTAGCGAAGTAAGCCTCTTGTCAATGGTTCACCGCCCCTTGATGCACTATACTGATTCCATTGATTACCGGAGCGAGAACAGGCGTCACATTTGGAAACCTGAGTGTGTCATGGACCATAACATATACATGCGCCTGGTGGACCAGTCAGACTCCATTATATCGACGGTAGAGTGTGCCAGGACCACGATGAAGTGGTATAAGAAACTGTTCTTTCACTTGCTAGACATCAGTGCTCTGAATTGTCACCACCTTAACGCCATGACAACAGGAGTTCAGGAAACCTTTGAAGGGTTTGTGAGGGAGCTCACAAGAGAGATGTTTGTACGTTATGCTGTTGAAAGGCCCCAACATCGCACCCGCACTGCCCCTATTGCCCAAACTCCCCTGAGAATATCCGCTCGCCATTTCCCCACTCCTATCCCTCCCCAGCCAAACAGACCTAGGCCCCAACGCAGGTGTCACGTGTGTAGTAATTCTCAGGTGAGACTCACCACACAGAGGAAGGACACCCACTATGAGTGCGTGGAGTGTGACGTGGGTCTCTGTATTCACCCATGTTTCAGCGAATATCACACCTTGATGCAATTCTGATATGGTGTGAATGTGATAGGACGCTGAAACTATGAAGTAAATGCGACAAACAGACGCTCAGTGAAATTATCAGTCATGTTGATCTCCAAATGTTAGTATAAAGTGCATACGGGTATAACATAAGTGCAAAAATTGTATTTAAGTGTATAAATATGCTGTAAGTGGAAACATACATAGCGAGGGTTTTATGATGCGATATTCTGTCGCTCAGTGCAATAAATACGGCCCGTAAATATGTAATTATTATTATTGGAAATGCTAACGGTTATAATATAAGTTCAAATTATTGTAAGTGCTGAAATATATCCTAAGTCAAAATATTCATAGCGTGTGTATAGAGATGCGATATCCTGACGCTCAGTTGAATGAATAAGGCACGTAATAATGAAAATAGAAGTCAACAAGTGGGAAAGTGTGTAATATATGTGAAGAATTAGTATATAAGTGTGTGAGTATTATGTTGGTCGAAACATTCATTGCGAGGGTATTTTCATGCGATATTCTCACGCTCACTTGAATAAATAATGCCAGTAAGTATGTACAGTGCAGTATACGGGTGTAAACGTGTGTAATTTAAGTGGGAAAGTATAATTGGAGTGAATAAATAAAGTAGAAGATGAAACACGAGTGTTTGAGATTGTGCTTGCTACCTGAATATGCGCTAGCATATCGCTAAATGCCCTCATAATGAATGTAAATAATTGAAAACATTTACAGTGGTGGAGGAAAGGTTCTATGTAAAGGGAAAAATAATAGGAAAGTGATAAAACAATTGGGTATGTTGAAATATGAGTCATAGTGAGTGCGCTTAGTAAGCCGATGTGCGCTAAACTTATGCTGCATGTCATCATAATGAATGAAAACATCTGAAAACACTTACAAACAGTTGTAATTGGTAAAATGTCATTAAAACAGAAGTATACAAGTACAAAAAATTATATGTTGACTGATACAAGAAACTTAGCATATAGCATGTTACGACTCGGACCTAACTCGCTATGCTCGCGCGATGGTACAATGCTTATTTTTCATATATATGTGTCTGAAATCCATTATATTGCTACTGTTATTGTTTATTAGTTCAAATTCAATAAATATAGAGGTGTTGTGTGTTGTTTCTCCCAGTATTCCCTACCATAGAAAACGTGAGCGCCTGACACGTCAATGATACAGCAGAATACGATACCTGGCACGGGGGACCTCACCTGTTCCAACCACTTATAGACCACGGTAAGCCCTTTCTTGGTGATTTTCCTTCGCTTCTCAACCAAAGCGGAAGTTTTAGCCCAAAAAAAAAATTTCCAAAAAGGCTCAGGACTGGTGGATGTTGGAGGTGCGGAAAACCTCGGGACGTGACGGGTTAATAATTCTTCCATATACCTTCCCTACCACACTCAATAAACTTATGCCACGATAATTCTTGCACTCACTTCACTCACATTTACTTTTGTACAGGGGTACAATCACAGCCTTTTTCCACTCTGCAGGCACAGTTTCACTCATCCATGCCTCCTTACATATCTCCAACAAGCACCTCATTCCACTCTCTCCATTACACTTAAGCATCTCTGCATACACCTCATCAACCCCAGCTGCTTTCCCATTTTTCAGCCGTTTCACAGTGCTCTTCACCTGTGCTAGTGTCACGTCTCCTGGCACTGCATTCCTTCTCTGCTCACCCCCAAAATCAATCATGTTTACAGCCGCTCTGCTCTCTCTATTCCCATTCATCAGGCTTTCAAAATACTCTTTATATCTGGTCCTTTCTTCATCTCAATGGGTTAGTAACCTACCACCTGCATCCTTCACACCATCACATTTCTTTCTGCTTTCACGTCTACATTTCCGCACCTCTTTCCAGAATAACTTCCTATTTTCAGAGTATTTTGCATTCATTTTTCTTCCCAGATCATCATTTACCTCCTTCTTTTTCCTTTTCACTAATCTCTTTATTGTTTCTTGCTCTCGATATACTCAGTTCTTATTTCAACTGAACCCCCATCCTGTAACCACTTCAGCCATTTCTTCCTCCTTTCCTCCACCGCTCTCTTAACCTCCTGATCCCACCATGCCGCACCCTTTTTTTTTTTTTTTTTTTGATAATCTTGCCACACCACACACCACTTTAGCATTCCTAACTAAGTAGGCTAATCCCTATATGCATTCCACAGGCTGTCCAGATCCATTTCATTCCAGTTCAGTAATTCTAACTCGTCCTCTACTTTGGTCCTGTAATCATCTGCCATTCCTTTGATCCTCAGCTTCTCAACTATTAGTCTTTCTCCCTGACTGCTCCTCTCTCTCTTGATCCACCTCACTCCTCTCAGCTTGATCTTGCATACCACGATCATATGATCTGACAGATCTCCACATCGTCCTCTCACAGCCCTCGTATCAGCAATCATTCCCAATATTGACCTCTCTACGACCACATAAGCAATCAGGCTTCTTTCAACACGATCCCCGTTTCCTCTATACCATGTATATTTATGTGCATCTTTGTGTTTGAAATACGAATTACAAATGCATAATCTCCTCTCCTGACACATATCCTTTAGTCGATTCCCATTATCATTTTCTCCTGGTACTCCATAACAACCCATTATGTTATGCTCAGGCCCAGAACCTACTCTTCCGTTCATATCCCCCATTACAGTCACTTTATATCTCCTGGGCCTTTCTCCCACTACTTCACCCAACTCATCCCAAAACCTGTTCACTCACTCCTGTCCTCACACGGTGCATATGCTACAATTACTGCCACTTTCACCTTCTCAAACTTGAACTTGACATACATACACCTCGAGCCGACACATTTGTAGGCTCTCATTCCACTCTGCCACGCCTCATTCATTAACAAAGCAACTCCTTCCTTACATCTTCCTCTCCCATTCATTCCCGATCTTACACATTTCACACCCTCCCACTCCTCCTCTTCGCACCCTTTCATCGTTTCACACAATGCCATCACAGTATATCTCACACTCTTGAACACATTCACCACTTCCACCCTCTAGCTCTCCTCATTCACACCTCTCACATTCCTCACGGCCAGGCGAGTCTGCCCATTTGGTTGGGGCCCTGGGCAGGTATTATTATTATTATCAGAATTAGTATTAGTACTAATATTACCGCTACTATTACTATTATTCTATGGAAAGGAAATTGACCTATGGGAATAAAGATCTCTTGTGGAAACTTTATTACTTTTGGAATCTCCGCCGAAGGAAGAAAAGTCCATTTAGGAAAATATAAATGTGGAAAAATGTCTCCACAGATCAGAAATAGTTTCATGTAGTAAACAGGTCATAAGTTAAATAATTCCATGACGAGAATTAGTCCATAGACTGATCTGGTGTAGGGGATCCATACTGTAAGTTCAGGGGGAGGTATAAGTACCACGTAGAAAATGAGTTAGTGGCAAAAAATAGATGTGGGTAAGAGGCAGATAATTTCACCCAGTGGGGGAAAAGGATCCAATGAACAGTTTCACAAGGAAAATTAGGTATGTGCTGGTTGAGGTCAAGAAGGTACAGTGTGATACCGACTCATATATGAGTGAAAATTACTTATCATGTAAGAATTACCATATATGCATATAGGTATATGTGTGCACTGAATGGGTGTGCGTACTGTAAGCAACTGTACCTGCAAGAGGTGTAAGCAAAGAGCTCCTTGCATCACATGCAGCATCAAAGAAGATGATCAGCAGCAGACCAAGCTTTATCATCCTTAGGGCCAATATCTGTGAGGGCAATCAGCCTTTTAACATTGTGGAAAGTTCATGTATCTGTCATACAATACTCCTTTCCTCATCAGTAGATAGGGGTCTGGCACCATGATACTAAGTACAGACATTTAAGGCAGGGGTGACAAACCCTGATAAGCCCGAGAGGCATCGTTTTAGCAATGATCCCGAAACAACCCTTAGACTGAAACCCTTATGGTTTTGTCCAAAATCCAATAGACCAGAAAGCGTCGATCTGGTTAAATAGTTACCACCCATCATGGTATATGTTTCCCTAGATTAGAAGAAACCATTTGGCTTGTCACTCGGGTAGTCACCAGAAAGATGCATTACATGGAGGAAATGGATGGTGGCCACGCCTACCTACCATATAGTTTGTAAAAAATATATATTGCATTGGAAATGTAATAAGAAACATTTCAAAGGGCTTCCAAATGTATATTAATGTACGGCTGTTGTATCTTAAGTAAAGGTTCATATCCATGTAATGCACTTCTATGACAAATTAATAATTTCTTTTTCTTCTAGTTGCTGTCACTTATATAAATACTGGCTTTGAAGCAGAAGACGAAATCCCTATTTATGTCAAGGAGGATGTTCACCAAAACATTGACAAAACTAACAAACGCGTGTAATATCCCCTCCATACTCTTACTCTCTTACCCCATCTCTGCCCTACCTTGCTCAGTGCAGCTGTTTGCAAGACAGGTCATTGTCATAACACCAGAGCACCTTTGAGGAGGACGTGAAGTGGGGTGGGTAATCATGACAAATGCGAACACACCCTCACCCCTGACATAAAAAGGCTTTTCACATTCATCTTCAAAGCCGGTGTTAAGACAAGGCTGGGGAGTATGCGTTTAGTTATAGTAGCTCCATACGATATGGATGGAAAGAGGTAATGAAACAACATAGTGTCGTTTTTTTGTAAAGTTTAATGCTTGACAGGAACATATACATTGAGGATCATGGGCTATAGTTTGCAGGCTAGGTATAGCACTGGACATTTTATCTGACAAGTTCATTTTTTTTTTTCACTGTTTCTCTTTCTTTATGTGGACAACATGTGTAAAAGATAAATTTTACAGTGCCTGATTTGACACAAGGCATGTGCATGGTCCTAGGGCCAAGTCATCACACTGATGGATCGCATAGCACACAAGAGACGTACAGTTGGTACACATTAATTTTCACCTTTTCACATTATATCACCCATATTTTGTTTTTTTTCACTGTTATTCACTTGCACTAATTTAATTCTTTTTCTTTGTCTGCCAAGATCACAAACGAACCAGAGAAATAATCCTGTGATAAAGAGCACAAGGGAGGTGCACCGCACTACCTCTGGTGATAACTGGACGCCTGTGCCCTCCTCACCCAGTGTTGGGTTGGAGCACATTGCGCAGGCGTCTCCTAACTGATATGAAGTAGCGTGACGGCGAGAGCGTCACTTCTGTCAGGATATGGAGCACAGTGTTATTTTTCTTGGTTATTGCCTGGGAAAACGCTTACTGCTATGCATGGGGCATCCCCCAGGGTTTGATTTATGTATGTTATGATGAAGGACGACGCTGAACTTCACCGGCCACCTCTTTGTGCAAGTGAGAGTGTGTGTATATAGAAATGCCAGGGATCCCGTTATTCCCCGAAGACCGTGTGTTCATGGATCACTTACCTAGTCTACTTCCACTATTATTTCACGGGTGATAGTAGACTCTACTAGTAGACTTTCTGCTAAGCAGAAAGTGCCCTCACAGAAATAAGGGGGACCCGAATCTGCACAGAACAATGTCTCTCTCGAGTCTGTGCCTATTGAAACTTCCAGGCACTGCTTTAGCACTGCTACTGGGCATAGATGATGGTGGACAGTACGTATCCTACAGGCTGGGATTGTGAGAGGAGCAAGCCTGAAGTCTTCCTTCTCGTTTTTTGCAAACGTCCTTGGAGATGGCACTAGGGACACCGCCAATCCATCCTGTGCACACATAGTGCATGCTGGGAACAGGGTATAAATTTAAGACAGTCCCCACCTTGCCTTTTGTCTGCACCAAACTCGATAGAAACTAGAAAGCGCTCACAGATCACATACCTTCGCCAATACCACTGCCATTAAAAAGGATCCGGATCCGGATATAGGATTCGGTTCTGAATCCACCATAAAATTTAATCAGTTCTTTCTTGGTCCATGGCCCACTTTTCCACAAAATTTCACTGAAAATAATTGAGAACTTTTGGAGATGTTATGTGGGATACTCCGGATCCGGATTCGGATTCGCCCCTAATTAAACAATTTCTTCCTTGGCCAATGGCGCATCCTCCACTAAATTTCATCAAAATCCGTTCACAAGTTTCAGAGTAATATTGGATCCGGATCCGTGGATACAGGATCCGAATACGACCCCATATTTAATAAAATCTTTCTTGGTCATTGGCGCACCTTTCCACATATTTCATTGAAATTCAATGAGAATTTTTGGAGAATTTTGTATGGGATATTCTGGATCCATATCTGGCCCAAAATTTAATCATATCATCCTTCGCCCATGGCCAACAGTTCCACAAAATTTCATCAAAATCTATTCATAACTTTTAGAATAATCCTGCTAACACACAGGCAGAATGACAGACAAACCAACAAACCAATACAAGGTAAAACATAACCTCCTTGATGGGGCTAATAACAGGACCTGGGCCTCTGCTATAAAAGGACCTCTCTATTCCGCTCAGAAACTGAGGAAAGCAGTCCAGAGCAATTGCTGGAGGTGGCCCACAATGTTCATAGCATATCGTCCACGAAATTATGCAGAAGATAGAACCCACTAGGGAAATATCATGCATAAAAATTCAGTGTTGCTCGGAGCTTCTCTGTTAGGGGTTGGTGAGGCACTCTGTCCCCAGAGGCAATGGGTTGGGGCTTACTCTTTGCAGCACTCTGGTACTAGAACCAGATTTCTCAAAATCAAGGCTGAAATCGCTAACTACGTTTAGGAGAACTTTGGTTGCAGGTGAGGGAAACAAGTATATACGTGTCGACTTCATCCAGTCCTCCTCTATCGCATTCGGGCCACTTGTCAGCATACAGTGCACCTTGGGTAGGTGGAGCAGTAACTACATTTTGTCTTTGGTGACAAAGAGGTTCACCTGCATGTGGCCATACCTGAGAACCAATGAGTTGAATATAACCCTCCAGACAGTCCATTCAACTGAGGCTAACATAAACCTGGAGTGTGCATTGGCCCTCTGGTTCTTCTCCCAAGAAAATTCTGAGCCGACAAGTACCAACGGGAATGGTAAGTTAGCCACTGGATTTGTTGTGTCTGTGTCAGGAAGGGCTCAGACCTTGACATGGCATATTATTTCATGCAATGCACCACCAGTTGGTTGTGCTTTTGCATTACCCCTAATTCCCTGATATTTAAGTGCTTGACACATTATGTCTATGTCCAAGCACCCAGTTGTTGGTGCCCCATTCATGACAGAATGCCCTCCCAAGTCTTAGGCATTGGTTACAGTCATAGGAGTCTGGCACTATCCATCATCAAAGTAGTCTCCTGGGGCTGGCAGGGACTGGATGGAGGAAATCTCCTGTGCAACATCCTTTCTCCTGGGATCACCTTTATCTCCCGTGATAGGTGGTACTGGCACAACCTGCCAAGTTCAGTGCATGGCTCATCATGTCTTCATGACTTCAGGTTGGCGTGAACTGTCCTAAACAATTTTCCCGAAGGTAACATGCACTGTCCGGGGAAAAACGAACTCATACTTGCCTGGTGTTCTACTCCAAACCTACTCTGATTACTTGCTTCACAGGGATCAACAAAGATTTTCCATATTGATTTTGATGCCGAGCTCCCCAGATGACTTGATTACTCAGCCTGAATTTTCTGGACACTCCTCCTAAGTGGCTGCTGCAAGAAGCAGCTTGTTGAGATACATTAATACGTTCACCCGCTTTGTCACCACATGATGCACCAACTCCTTTGTTAGTCTAATGAAGATACGACGAGCTAGGTAAAGACCGATAGGCCAACATGTTGACCGGTGAGCAAGGAAGCCTTCTAGATCAGTGCTTGTTGTGTGACACTGCTTTGCTAATGTTAACTTTTAAAGAGTAGGGGCCTTTGTGCCTTTTTATCATGCTGCATGTGTTCAGTGATGAGGCTGGTGCCTTGTCGTTCAGTTTGGTGCACTTGGAGAGCTTGTAGTGATCAGGAGATGGAGCTCTCCACTGCATGAGAAAGGATAGAGCAGAGAACGGGAGGTGTATGGTATATGGGAGGCGAGTGTATATATATATATATATATATATATATATATATATATATATATATATATATATATATATAAATATATATATATATATATATATATATATATATATATATATATATATATATATATATATATATATATATATATATATATATATATATATATATATATATATATATATACATATATATATATATATATATATATATATATATATATATATATATATATATATATATATATATATATATATATATATATATATATATATATATATATATATATGATATATATATATATATATATATATATATATATATATATATATATATATATATATATATATATATACACTCGCCTCCCATATACACATACACCTGTTCTCTGCTCTATCCTTAATGCAGTGGAGAGCTCCATCTCCTGATCACTACAAGCTCTCCAAGTGCACCAAACTGAACGACAAGGCACCAGCCTCATCACTGAACACATGCAGCATGATAAAAAGGCACAAAGGCCCCTACTCTTTAAAAGTTAACATTAGCAAAGCAGTGTCACACAACAAGCACTGATCTAGAATAGCAAGTCATTTAAACTATTGTTGAAACTGAGATGCGAGTACCAGCAGTTAGATGACAGTTTCACTGCTCTTCACTGACACTGGGAACTGAATAGGCATGGCCCTATAAGGAACTTTGTAAGAGTCAGTCCATTCCTCCAGGCATGGCAGGAAGTAGGCTGGTGACAAAGACTACTCTGAGAACATTGCCCCATTCCAAATGTTGTGGTTGTCAAGTTCCCACCTGGCCCAGGAAAAGGAGAGCATCATCATCAATGCTGAAACCAGTCGTTGCACAATGCTGTCTTCTTCAGTGGAAGGTACGGCAATTACTTCACCACTGTAGGCGTCTGTGATGGCTGTGGCCTGATCCCCAGGCTAAAGCAGTGACAGCAGTTCACAGTACTTGCTCAGTGAAAACACTGTGTGCCACATGGGCAAGAAAGACCAAATGAACTTGAAACTAATGCTAAATACTGTATTATCCGTCAGGAGAAAACAATGAGTGAGGCCTTGGGAAAACAAGGGAGAGCATCGCATGATGGAAATAGCTTGTCGTGCCAATTCAGACTGAAAACTATGTGCTGGTGTGCAAGCCACACATTACATACTACACTAGACTAATTATGGCCTCGGTACAGGGGCGTCATTTGGGGGGGGGCAGCGAGGGGGGGTCGCCCCCCTAAGATTTCTGAGAGGGCCTCCTAATCAACTACAGTTAATGAAAATAAGTATAAGGTCAACACCGTGAAATTAAAAATAAATTGTGTTTAGCCTCAGTACGTTTTGAGTGAAATATATCTTGTGTGTGTGTGTGTGTGTGTGTGTGTGTGTGTGTGTGTGTGTGTGTGTGTGTGTGTGTGTGTGTGTGTGTGTGTGTGTGTGTGTGTAATAATCACAATAATTTACTAGGTATGTTAAAGGATGTCATTGTGAATATGTTCCTAGCCCGCTGTTCAGTTACCTTTTTATTGTATTCTGGCAATCATTAATAGTTTTTATTCATCTTAGGAAGTAGCTGCCTGTAGGTAGGAGCCTTTAGAGTTCATTTAGATCAGTGGTTCCCAAAGTGGACTTTGCTTTACTGGTTGAAGAACTTGAAGCTCTACAGGCATCATCATCCTACATAGTGGATTTATATATATATATATATATATATATATATATATATATATATATATATATATAGATAGATAGATAGATAGATAGATAGATAGATAGATATAGATATATATATATATAGATAGATAGATATAGATATAGATATATATATATATATATATATATATATATATATATTGTCGGAGTAGACTGTAGCACCAGTCGAGCAGGGCAGTACTCCCGAGGTGGATGGAAAGCTGATGACAGGGAGTGCTGGAGCTCCCGTTTCATCAGCCCTCAGGACTAGTTCCTGACCATCCCCCTTTGCTGAACTTTTTCAGTGTCTCAGATACACAGAGAGTAGGCCAGCATGCTCTCTAGTACAAATTTCTCTAACTATCTTCACCAAACTACATGCACAGTACACACTACACTTCCTATTCAAAATTACCAAAAATGGCGTCGATTAATCAAGCCTCGGAGTCCCCGGGGGGGGGGGACCATAAATGCCCCCGCCATCTGCCCCTCTCCCGGTGACGACTCGAGGTGCCTGGAACCACTGTCTGACTCTCTTCTTCTTCATTTCTGCAACATTCGCGGTCTTTCATCTAACTTTCGCTCTGTTGAGCACCACCTCTCCTCCTCTAAACCTCACCTTCTTTTTCTAACAGAGACTCAGCTGTCTGAGGCAACCGACAGCAAACCCTTTTCTATATCCTCCTACTTTCTCTATACTCATTTCAAAGCCAAAGGTGGCTGTTGTGTATATATACGCAACGACTTATCTTGCTCTCGTGTTCCTGAACTTGATGCTTCTGAATTCTCCACACTCTGGCTTCAGCTTTCCTGTCATTCTCTGACTAAATATATCTGTGCTATTTACTTAGCCCCTAATTCTACTGACTATCAAAAATTCTTCGACTATCTTACTTCTACGATGGAACGCATTCTGTCCATTTCTCCTTTCTCTGAAATCTCCATTCTTGGAGATTTCAATGTTCACCACCACCTTTGGCTCTCCTCTCCTTTCACGGATCCACCTAGTGAACAAGCCTACATCTTTTCTATCCTTAATGACCTAGAGCAGCTTGTACAGCACCCTACCTGTATCCCTGACCGCCTTGGAGAGAGCTCCAACATACTTCACCTCTTCCTCACAACTAATCCTTCTGCTTACTCTGTTAATCTTTTCTCTCCGTTGGGCTCCTCCGATCACAACCTTATTACCTTAACCTGTCCTATCACTCCGGTACGGCCTGTGGACCCTCCAGGGAAACGTCGTCTGTGGCATTTTGGAGCCGCGGACTGGGAGGCCCTCAGGCTGTACTTCTTTGATTTTCCCTGGAATGATTATTGCTTCCATGGCCGTGAGCCATCTGAGTGTGCCTTGCGCATTACGGAGGTTATTCTCTCGGGCATGGAAGCAACAAGGAGAAGGCCTACAAAAGGTACCGGAGCCAACCCACCCCTGAATCACATCATCTTAACGTTTCTGCCCGGAATCGTGCTAAGTCTGTTCTTCACTCTACTAAAAATAATTTCATCCATACTAAATGCTCTTAACTCTCCAACTCGAATTCTTCCCGCTCCTTCTGGCACCTTGCCAAAAATCTTTCTAACAACTTTACCTCATCATCCTTCCCTCCTCTTTTCTACTCTGATGGTTCTGTAGCTATTTCTTCTACTGATAAAGCAGATCTCTTCACACAGACTTTCTCCTCCAATTCCACCTTAGACAATTCCGGTGCTGTTCCTCCATCACTTCCCCCCTCTGACTTCCTCATGGCTGACATTAAAATTTCTTCAGTTGATGTATTTTCTGCCATCACTGGCCTCAGTACTAACAAGGCATATGGGCCTGATGGGGTCCCTCCTGTTGTTCTCAAGAACTGTGCTTCTGTGCTTACACCCTGCCTAGGCAAACTCTTTCGCCTTTGTCTGTCAACTTGTACCTTTCCTTCTTGCTGGAAGTTTGCTCTCATTCAGCCAGTCCCAAAGAAGGGTGACCACTCCCAACCCTCCAACTATCGTCCAATTGCTTTAACGTCCTGTATTTCAAAAGTTTTCGAGTCAATTCTTAATAGAAAAATTTTAAGGCATCTTTCCTATCACAACCTTCTTTCCGATCGTCAGTATGGGTTCCGTCAGGGATGCTCCACTGGCGATCTTCTCACCTACCTTTCAGACTCCTGGTCATCCTCCTTTCGGGACTTTGGCGAAAGCTTTGCCATTGCATTTGACATTTCAAAGGCTTTCGATCGAGTCTGGCATAAATCTTTAATTTCCAAACTGCCCTCCTACGGTTTCCATCCTTCTATCTGTGCCTTCATCGCTAGCTTCCTTTTTAGTCGTTCTATAGCCGCTGTTGTAGACGGCCATCGTTCTTCTCCTAGATCTATCAACAGTGGTGTTCCTCAGGGCTCTGTCCTATCACCAACTCTCTTCCTTTTATTCATCAATGATCTTCTAAGCTGTACATCTAACCCTATCCACTCATACGCTGATGACTCCACCCTTCACCTTTCCATTCGGTTTCCGCAACGCCCATCTCAACAGTTACTTCAAGAAACAAGGGATGAGGCTATGGCACACCTAATGTCTGACTTGGCTCGTATCTCTGACTGGGGTAAAAATAATATGGTTGTCTTTAATGCATCTAAGACTCAGTTCTTACACCTATCAACCCGACAAAATCTTCCATAGGTATACCCATTAATGTTTAATAATATTCAGCTTAATCCTGCATCATCCTTGAACATGCTTGGGGTTTCATTTACTCGGGTCTTATCTTGGAAAGATCATATTACATCTCTTGTAAAATCTGCTTCCAAGAGATTGGGTGTGCTAAGCCGACTCCGCTCTTTCTTTACCCCTGCACAATTGTTGACTCTATACAGGGGTTTTATCCGCCCCTGTGTGGAGTACAACTCTCATGTGTGGGGAGGCTCCCCACATACAGCTCTTCTCAATAGGGTGGAGTCAAAGGCTTTTCGTCTCATTAACTCTCCTCCTCTTACTGACTCCCTTCAACCTCTGTCTCTTCGCCGCACTGTTGCGTCTTTATCTCTTTTCTATCGCTACTTTAATGGTCACTGCTCCTCTGAACTGTCTGCTTGCATTCCTCCACCTCTACGACGGGCGCGTAGCACCCGTCTGGCAGCAAACTCTCATCCCTTTTCTGTCCAACTCTCTAATGCAAGAGTTAACCGTTACTCCCAGTCTTTCATTTATGCAACAGGTCAGCTCTGGAACTGTCTCCCTCTATCTGTATTTCCTGCTGCCTATGATCTCCAGTCTTTCAAACGCAGTGTGTCCAGGCATCTCAAAATGATCGGATCTTGAATTTGGCTCTCTATTGTATTTTGTTTTTCTCTTGGAGGGAACTGTTACTGCGGGCTCATGGCCTTTGGTTCCTTCTTCCTCGCATAAATATATATATATATATATATATATATATATATATATATATATATATATATATATATATATATATATATATATATATATATATATATATATATATATATATATATATATATATATATATATATATATATATATATATATATATATATATGTATATATATATATAAATGGATATCAGAGGAAACGTGGGATATGATAAAAAAGAGAGGTGAGGCTAAATTGAGGAGTGAGATGCAATGCGTTGATGAACGAGAGATTGAATTAGCAAGAGCTGCGTACTGGAGTTTGAATTCAGAAGTAAGAAGGTTAGCTAGGAGAGATAAAAGAAGATGTGTGGATGAAAAGGTTGCAGAGACTGAAATCCTAATTAACAAAAATGATGGACAGAGTCAAAGAATAGCATATGAATCGATTAGAGAACTGAGTGGTAATGCAGGTAAACGCAAGGAAATACCAATTAGAGACAGAGAAGGAAATTTATTGAGCAAAGATGGAGATATTAAAAATAGATGGAAAGAGCATTTTGAGACAGTTCTTAATAGACCAATACCACCGGAAGAGGATATACCGTCTGCTCAGGAAGATTTAAATATAGAAACAGGAGAGTTGAGGCTTGCAGAAGTGGAGAAAGCAGTAAAACAGTTAAAGAATAATAAGGCACCAGGGGAGGATGGTTTATTTCCGGAAATGTTTAAAGTGGAGGGGGATAGATTAATAATGATCTTGACCAAGCTATTCAATAAGATATGGGTGACGGGGTTACTACCATCAGTTTGGAAGAATGGTGTAATTGTTAAAGTTCCGAAGAAGGGAGACCTGAGTGAATGTGGTAATTGGAGGGGAATCTCTTTGTCACCGATAGCTTTGAAAGTTTTCAGCAGAGTGTTGTTAAATAGGTTGGAGCCGGTGGTTGAGGGTATTCTGAGGGATGAACAGGCTGGTTTTAGAAAGGGACGTGGTTGCAATGATCAGATCTTTATAGTTAGGCATTTGATGCAGCAAGTTAATGAAATGAGAGTACCGTTAAGTCTTTGTTTTGTTGATTTTGAAAAGGCTTTTGATAGTGTTTCGAGAGAGTCTATGGGGAAGATCATGAGACATTATGGAATACCAGATGAGTTTGTGAGGGTCATTATGAACATGCATGAGGACACATTTTGTAAAGTGATGGTTGATGGTTGTCTGAGTGATTCGTTTGAAGTCAAGTCCGAGTAATTCAAGGTGGTGTTCTATCGCCTTTACTATTTATATTGGTCATTGATTACATTATGAAACGTGTTGGAACAGAAACCGGTGCAGGTATACTTTGGGGAGAGACCAGGAAACTTTTGGATTTAGATTATGCAGATGATATAGTTTTGATTTGTGATGGGCCAGAAGAGATGCAGAGAGTGTTGGACTGTTTGGTGAGTGAAGGTCGCAAGGTGGGTTTGGTTATTAATTGTGGAAAAACTGAAATAATCAATATGAATATGGAAAATGCGCAGGAATGTGTAATTGGAGGTATGGTTGTAAAGCAAGTTGATAGGTTTAAATATTTAGGTACTTATTTAGCCAAGGATGGTTCTTTGAACCTTGAATTCGAGGAAAGGTTAAAGAAGGCTAATCAGGCAATGGGAATGCTTAAAAATATTTGGAATAATAACAATTTCTCTGTGCATACAAAAATCAAACTTTATAAGGTAATGGTTAGGAGTATCTTAATTTATGGACACGAGTCTTGGTACAGCACAGTGACTATGGAAAATAAATTCTTGGTGTTTGAAAATAAAGCACTTAGAAGAATATTAGGAGTTAAGTGGTGGGAAAGGATACCAAATAGTAGAATTAGAGAAATAACGGGAGTGCAGCCGATCGATGAATATGTTAGATTCTCACGATGGAAGTGGCTAGGACATGTGTATAGGAGACAGGGAATAGTACGAGGTACACCAGGGTGGGTGGCACCTGGTAGGAGAGGTAGAGGAAGGCCAAAAGAGACGTGGGTGAGGACAATGAGTCGGGAAGCTGGAGATGAGTGTTGGGGAGATCTTGAGGAGTTAGCACAAGATAGGATGTGGTGGTGTGAGTTCATCGAGGCCCTATGCATCCCCGAGGGTGCCACAGGAAATGATTGATTGATATATATATATATATATATATATATATATATATATATATATATATATATATATATATCCAGTACCCTTCTCAAACAGCATCAGGCAAGTGAAAGACACCTTAATAGTATGATCGCTTGGTCTGATGTCAAGGATATTCAGTCAGGGTCCACTCATTCTGTAGCATCTTCTCTATCTTCAGCTAGGTAACAAGAAATTGAGACAACAGGGAACATGTAAAGTTACTTTTAAGAGTCACTGCATTACTCGGAAAGCGAGGCCTGTCTTTTCGTGGACATAATGAGGGTGGTGATACATGAAATTCAGAAAATATTGTAGAAATTCTTCACCTGATTGCTGAATCAAATCCCTCTCTAAAACGAAAGTTAGATCGACCAGAATAAGTTGATATCAGTTGCTGGATGACATATCAAGGGCACAGTTTGTGCTGAAGCACAAGAAGCCAAGTACTTTTCAGTTATGGTTGATGGAAAGAAAGACTTGTCAAAAAAGAACAGATGGCTATTCTTTTGCGGTACTTTAGTGAGGGTATTGTGAAGGAACGTGTCATTGGAACCTATTACATGGAAAAGATTGATGCTGCAAGTTTACCTGATTTTATATGCGCTAAAACAACCCGGTTTACTTTCGTATAGGTGTGTGGCTCAGTGTCATGATGGTGCTAGTGTAATGAGTGGATGCTCTAGCGAGATTCAAGCAAGACTACGGGATAAAATTCCCCAAGGAGTATACTGTACATACATTGCCATGCACCCAGGCTGAATTTAGTACTGTGCGACTGCATAAAGAATACCAGTGGCCTCTCTTCATTTTTTTAAAATTATTAATACACTTTACACATTTATTAAACAGTAACACAGGGAACCAACTTTTCACACAAGCACAGAAAGCAGATCTTCAGGATTTGACATTAGAAAGACCTACTGTAAGTAGATGGTCTTGCTATTATAGGTTAATATCAAAGGTTAAGCTTCGCTATGGAAGTTTGCTATCAGTGCATCATACAGTTTCAGAGGGTTCTGATTCAGAAGCTGCTGCAGAAGCAAATGGACTGTACAAAATGTTAGTCTTTTAGGTTCATAATGGATCTACATATTACTGGCGAAATCCTTAGAGTTACCAATAGTTTGTCAGATCAGCTTCAAGCAAAGGAAACCTTACTATCTGAAGTTTGCTCTCTCATACAGTCAACTATTAAGCAACTGCAGGTCTTGAGAACGGACGAGGCTTTCTCTGATATTTTTGACAAAGCTAAAGATTTTGCTTCAACATATGAGGCAGATACCAAGTTGGAAAAGTCAAATCACTTGAGCAGGCCTAAGCCTAAGAGAATTCAGAAGGCTTCTACTAAGGAGCTTCTTAAATGATTCAGCTCTAGGGAGAAATGAGGTGAATACTTGTATTGCTCCAAAGACTGAAATCAAAAGAACCTATTTTGATAGATTTCTCTCAGAACTTGATATTCGCTTCACACAAAACATGCCCCTAATAGAAGCAAAGAATGCTCTTGATTGCATTTCCAGAGACTTTCTAGAATATGAGCTCTCTATTATAGTACAGTCTTACAAAGATAAATACATAGATGAAATTCTTCTACTTTTCCAAATATCTGTTGCAAAAAGATATTTTCTAAGTAAGAGTGAGCAGCCAAAGAATCTGTTTTAATTATATGAACTCAAACAATTAGATTGTGCATTTTCTGAAATAGTGAAAATTATCAAAATTCTTCTCATCCTTCCAGTAACTACTACAGGCAATGAACGACTTTTTTCAGTACTTAGCTTAGTCAAGACATATCTAAGAACCTCAATGATAAGTGATCGCTTTGTGACCTCAGAAAAGGATTATATTAAAAATCTTACCTTTAACACCTTGGTTGATAACATTGCAAAGCAGAGACCACGGAGATATCCACTGTTGCAGTAGTTTATTCGTTTTTAATGAAATAAAGATACATAGTTTAATTTTCATTTTCCTTTAATGAATTCTTAAATTAATATACTCTTCTTACGTGAGCCCCTTCCAAATTTAAAAAACATCTTTTTATTTCTCCCACCTCATAGTGAAGAGCTTAATTTTTCACATTACTTTATATGGTTCATGGTATTTTGGGAGCTAGTAAGCTAAAAGTTTTCCATTTTTAATTCAGTTACAAGTTTACATCTTTTCATTCTCAGTTTTATATTAATTATTTTTTCATTAGTCTGTAAGAATGAAATCAGTTTAAGCTTTCACCAATACAAATATTTTGACTGCTGTTTGGTCTGTTATCCAAGATCATTAGCATATAATGTGTATATGTACTTTACCATGAACTTTAAATTACATATTCAACTTTACATAGAAATACTGCCAATGCTAAAATATCCATTAGTGTGTCTGACAGAAAGTAATTTGTATAACAAATAATTATATACAGTATATAATATAATTGATTACTGCTTTAATTCTCTAAATACAGCTTTGCATGTGGTTTCAAAAATGCTCACTCGCCACTCCACCCATGTGGGGAGATGGGAGTAGGGGGGCCTCCTAAACAGCCTAAGCCCCTCCCCCCTCAAAGGAAATTGAAATGACGCCCCTGCCTCGGTAAACATAGCATGACAAGAATTCTGCCTAACTAGAATACAGAGAAAAAGTTGTGAACCTCATTCTCAAACACCATACTAAAAGCTACACTATAATTTCTTGACATTATGAAGAGTAAAAAACAAAAATCTGGCCTGAGAGGAAAAGAATAACGTGATGGAAATAGCTCGTCATGCTTGGACACACAGACCACTGTGTGGACCTTGTGGCTTAAGGGAATTAAGCCAAAAAGCTTGTAACTACAAAAAATAAAACAAATGGAACAAAACATGTCGTAGCTCCATGTGAGCAAAGTCTAGGATGAGCACCATGTAATAGAGGAAGCTTGCCTTACTTGATGAAATCTGTGCTACATAAGGAGCCAGCACTCACACTAAAAACCATATTATCAGATGTCGTATAGTAAGACAACAGTCCAATCCCCGACAGCCTAGCATGACGGAAGCAAACCACGGCAATCATATCAACAGAAAAATTGCGCACAGTGTGGGGCTGCAAACTAGAAATTAAAATACTGAAGCCATGAAAGACAAATGACAAAAAAGAGAGAAACAAAGGCATTTCCTGCAAGATGCAGGCTTACAATGCAACCGTGAAAGTAGTAGCACATAGTCGAGAAGATGCTGGTGCACACCTCGTAGAGGACGGATGCTGTCCCCAGGTGTTTCCCATGCATTGCACGGAGAGAGAGAATGACTTGCCTTGCCGACACCAGCATTGCGCAAAGGAGGGACAGAGAAAGGGTGATGGGGTAAGGATATGGGAGGATTGTACTCACGTTTGCCAGCTTTCACTTTATTTAGGCTGCATTTATTGCCACGATTTTGTGGATATAGTTCCCTTCCGCATCCAGCAGAAGTGAAAGGAGCTAACTCTACAGGTAACTAAATGCTGGCTCATCCGCCTGGTCATTAATATTATTTTATCGAAAGAAAATGGAGAGGGGCACATTCACACACTGGCACTGAGGATCCACACTCTGTTTATACAATATCTTGCAACTCACTCCTTTTCTCTAGGAAGGAAGATTGTGGACTACAAGAGTAGGGCACCTTCACTCTGCAGTCCATTGGACTTACCTAAAGATGAGCCTCTGACAACAAAATCAACATTAAAACTCCATCTGTTTGTAATGTTAAGTAAAATCGTGTTTACATGCAACTAGCAGTGCTACCCATCTTTGCTAGAGTTAGCCATATTATGGAAAATTGACGACGGTATTTTAGAAATCCTTAAAGGTAGACAAATTCGTGGTTGGACGAAACAGCAATCACACACATTTCTTCACCAAATAACACATCCACTAATTCATCTACTGATCTTGGAGAGTTTTTTTTTTTTTTTTTTTTTGGAGGGGGGGTGATGAGGGATCGAGAATCTGAAGTGGAAGTCAGTATTTACATCTATTGGTCCCCATGACCTATTTTAGTCTGTATTAACCCTTATCCACCGGAGCTTTCCCACCATTGTGAGATTTCATTCCTGAACCTTGAAAACTATTAGTCTTCATTTTTCGGGGGGGGGGGGAGGTGGAGAGTCATAGATTAAGTTTGTGCTTCCTCCTCAAGCCTAAATCTTATCGTGCCAAATTCCTAATTTAGCCTGTAAGCAGGTCCATCCCAAGTCTATTCTTTTATCTTAAAAACACTGCATATCTCTAAGAGGAGAATTAGTGTCTGAGGCTGTGCCTCTTCAGTTGAAAGTCTAAGTGCATTCCAGTGGTTCAGTCTAAATTCTTTTGCATTTCTTTGTCGGCACACAATGTTTCACTTTATATATAAACACGTGATTAAATTTCTAGCGGGTGGTTGAAACTGAGCACACGCCCCCTTTACCAAACCTAAAGCGATGTCCATATGGTGCATATGGCCTTCCTCAGGTCTTTATCTATAACTAAACAAATATGTGGCACTGCAGTTTGTAAATTTTTGGCATGTATAGCAGACACAGGGAGTGCTGGAGCTCCCATTTCATCAGCCCTCGGGACAAGCTCCTGACCATCCCCTTCTGCTGAACTTTTACTGTATTTCAACAACACAAAGAATAGGCCTCATGCTCTCCAATACAAGTTCCTCTAACTGTCAACACCAAACTACATGCACATTACACACTTCACTTCCTATTAAAAGTTTTACAAACGAAAATTTGTCAATATTTACCAAGCCTCAGAGTCCCCGAGGGAGGGGGGGAAGATCAACACCCCAACCATCCGCCCTTCTCGCGGTGACGTCCCAGTGAGATACCTTTAACCACAATCTGACTCACTTCTTCGTTTCTGCAACATTTGCAGCCTCTCGAACTTTCTGTTGAGCACCACCCTTCCTGTAAACCTCACTTTCTCTTCTTAATTGAGATCCAGCTGTCTGAGGCGACTGATAACAAATCCTTCCCTGTATCCTCCTTCCTTCCTAAGTTCACTTCAAAGCCAAAGGTGGTTTTTGTGTAGATGTACACAACGACATATCTTGCTCTCGTGTTCCTGAACTTTAATATTCTGAATTCTCTACTCTGGCATCTGCATTCCTGTCATTCTCTGAGTAAATATATCTACGCTGTTTACCTATCCTCTAATTCTATTGACTATGAAAATCTCTCCAACTGTCTTACTTCTAGGATGAAACAAGTTTAGCTGATTTTATATGCGCTAAAACAATCCGGTTTACTTTCGTATAGGTGTGTGGCTCAGTGTCATGATGGTGCTAGTGTAATGAGTGGATGCTCTAGCGAGATTCAAGCAAGACTACGGGATAAAATTCCCCAAGGAGTATACGGTACATACATTGCAATGCCCCCAGGCTGAATTTAGGCCTAAGCCTAAGAGAATTCAGAAGGCTTCTACTAAAAAGCTTCTTAAATGATTCAGCTCTAGGGAGAAATGAGGTGAATACTTGTATTGCTCCAAAGACTGAAATCAAAAGAACCTATTTTGATAGATTTCTCTCAGAACTTGATATTCGCTTCACACAAAACATGCCCCTAATAGAAGCAAAGAATGCTCTTGATTGCAGTTCCAGAGACTTTCTAGAATATGAGCTCTCTATTATAGTACAGTCTTACAAAGATAAATACATAGATGAAATTCTTCTACTTTTCCAAATATCTGTTGCAAAAAGACATTTTCTAAGTAAGAGTGAGCAGCCAAAGAATCTGTTTTAATTATATGAACTCAAACAATTAGATTGTGCATTTTCTGAAATAGTGAAAATTATCAAAATTCTTCTCATCCTTCCAGTAACTACTACAGGCAATGAACGACTTTTTTCAGTACTTAGCTTAGTCAAGACATATCTAAGAACCTCAGTGATAAGTGATCGCTTTGTGACCTCAGAAAAGGATCATATTAAAAATCTTACCTTTAACACCTTGGTTGATAACATTGCAAAGCAGAGATCACGGAGATATCCACTGTTGCAGTAGTTTATTCGTTTTTCAATGAAATAAAGATACATAGTTTAATTTTCATTTTCCTTTAATGAATTCTTAAATTAATATACTCTTCTTACGTGAGCCCCTTCAAGATTTAAAAAACATCTTTTTATTTCTCCCACCTCATAGTGAAGAGCTTAATTTTTCACATTACATTATATGGTTCATGGTATTTTGGGAGCTAGTAAGCTAAAAGTTTTCCATTTTTAATTCAGTTACAAGTTTACATCTTTTCATTCTCAGTTTTATATTAATTATTTTTTCATTAGTCTGTAAGAATGAAATCAGTTTAAGCTTTCACCAATACAAATATTTTGACTGCTGTTTGGTCTGTTATCCAAGATCATTAGCATATAATGTGTATATGTACTTTACCATGAACTTTAAATTACATATTCAACTTTACATAGAAATACTGCCAATGCTAAAATATCCATTAGTGTGTCTTACAGAAAGTAATTCGTTTAACAAATAATTATATACAATATATAATATAATTGATTATTGCTTTAATTCTCTAAATACAGCTTTGCATGTTGTTTCAAAAATGTTCACTCGCCACTCCACCCATGTGGGGAGATGGGAGTAGGGGGGCCTCCTAAACAGCCTAAGCCCCCCCCCGCAAAGGAAATTGAAATGACGCCCCTGCCTCGGTAAACATAGCATGACAAGAATTCTGCCTAACTAGAATACAGAGAAAAAGTTGTGAACCTCATTCTCAAACAGCATACTAAAAGCTACACTATAATTTCTTGGCATTATGAAGAGTAAAAAACTAAAATCTGGCCTGAGAGGAAAAGTATAACGTGATGGAAATAGCTCGTCATGCTTGGACACACAGACCACTGTGTGGACCTTGTGGCTTAAGGGAATTAAGCCAAAAAGCTTGTAACTACGAAAAATAAAACAAATGGAACAAAACATGTCGTAGCTCCATGTAAGCAAAGTCTAGGATGAGCACCATGCAATAGAGGAAGCTTGCCTTACTTGATGAAATCTGTGCTACATAAGGAGCCAGCACTCACACTAAAAACCATATTATCAGATGTCGTATAGTAAGACAACAGTCCAATCCCCGACAGCCTAGCATGACGGAAGCAAACCACGGCAATCATATCAACAGAAAAATTGCGCACAGTGTGGGGCTGCAAACTAGAAATTAAAATACTGAAGCCATGAAAGACAAATGACAAAAAAGAAAGAAACAAAGGCATTTCCTGCAAGATGCAGGCTTACAATGCAACCGTGAAAGTAGTAGCACATAGTCGAGAAGATGCTGGTGCACACCTCGTAGAGGACGGATGCTGTCCCCAGGTGTTTCCCACGCATTGCACGGAGAGAGAGAATGACTTGCCTTGCCGACACCAGCATTGTGCAAAGTAAGGACAGAGAAAGGGTGATGGGGTAAGGATATGGGAGGATTGTACTCACGTTTGCCAGCTTTCATTTTTTTTTTTAGGCTGCATTTATTGCTACGATTTTGTGGATATACTTCCCTTCCGCATCGAGCAGAAGTGAAAGGAGCTAACTCTACAGGTAACTAAATGCTGGCTCATCCGCCTGGTCATTAATATTATTTTATCGAAAGAAAATGGAGAGGGGCACATTCACACACTGGCACTGATGATCCACACTCTGTTTATACAATATCTTGCAACTCACTCCTTTTCTCTAGGAAGGAAGATTGTGGACTACAAGAGTAGGGCACCTTCACTCTGCAGTCCATTGGACTTACCTAAAGATGAGCCTCTGACAACAAAATCAACATTAAAACTCCATCTGTTTGTAATGTTAAGTAAAATCGTGTTTACATGTAACTAGCAGTGCTACCCATCTTTGCTAGAGTTAGCCATATTATGGAAAATTGACGACGGTATTTTAGAAATCCTTAAAGGTAGACAAATTCGTGGTTGGACGAAACAGCAATCACACACATTTCTTCACCAAATAACACACCCACTAATTCATCTACTGATCTTGGAGAGTTTTTTTTTTTTTTTTTTTTTTTGGAGGGGGGGTGATGAGGGATCGAGAATCTGAAGTGGAAGTCAGTATTTACATCTATTGGTCCCCATGACCTATTTTAGTCTGTATTAACCCTTATCCACCGGAGCTTTCCCACCATTGTGAGATTTCATTCCTGAACCTTGAAAACTATTAGTCTTCATTTTTCGTGGGTGGGGGGAGTTGGAGAGTCATAGATTAAGTTTGTGCTTCCTCCTCAAGCCTAAATCTTATCGTGCCAAATTCCTAATTTAGCCTGTAAGCAGGTCCATCCCAAGTCTATTCTTTTATCTTAAAAACACTGCATATCTCTAAGAGGAGAATTAGTGTCTGAGGCTGTGCCTCTTCAGTTGAAAGTCTAAGTGCATTCCAGTGGTTCAGTCTAAATTCTTTTGCATTTCTTTGTCGGCACACAATGTTTCACTTTATATATAAACACGTGATTAAATTTCTAGCGGGTGGTTGAAACTGAGCACACGCCCCCTTTACCAAACCTAAAGCGATGTCCATATGGTGCATATGGCCTTCCTCAGGTCTTTATCTATAACTAAACAAATATGTGGCACTGCAGTTTGTTTATTTTTGGCATGTATAGCAGACACAGGGAGTGCTGGAGCTCCCATTTCATCAGCCCTCGGGACAAGCTCCTGACCATCCCCTTCTGCTGAACTTTTACTGTATTTCAACAACACAGAGAATAGGCCTCATGCTCTCCAATACAAGTTCCTCTAACTGTCAACACCAAACTACATGCACATTACACTTCACTTCCTATTAAAAGTTTTACAAAGGAAAATTTGTCAATATTTACCAAGCCTCAGAGTCCCCGAGGGAGGGGGGGAAGATCAACACCCCAACCATCCGCCCTTCTCCCGGTGACGACCCAGTGAGATACCTTTAACCACAATCTGACTCACTTCGTTTCTGCAACATTTGCAGCCTCTCGAACTTTCTGTTGAGCACCACCCTTCCTGTAAACCTCACTTTCTCTTCCTAATTGAGACCCAGCTGTCTGAGGCGACTGATAACAAATCCTTCCCTGTATCCTCCTTCCTTCCTAAGTTCATTTCAAAGCCAAAGGTGGTTTTTGTGTAGATGTACACAACGACATATCTTGCTCTCGTGTTCCTGAACTTTAATATTCTGAATTCTCTACTCTGGCATCTGCATTCCTGTCATTCTCTGAGTAAATATATCTACGCTGTTTACCTATCCTCTAATTCTACTGACTATGAAAATCTCTCCAACTGTCTTACTTCTAGGATGAAAGAAATCCTATCGATTTCTCATTTCTCAGAAGGAGATTTCAATATTCACCACAACCTTTGTCTCCCCTCTCCTTTGACTAATCCACCTTGTGAACAAACCTACATCTTTTCTATCCCTAATGACAAAGCAGCTTGTACAGCACCCTACCCATATCCCTGATCATCTTGCAGAGAGCTCCAACATACCCGACCTCTTTCTTACAACTAATCCTTTAGCTTACACTGTTAATCTTTCCTCTCCACTGGGCTCCTCAAGTCGCAACATTATCATCTTACCCTGTCCTATCGCTCCAGTAAGGCTTGTGGACCTTCCAAAGAAGTGGTGGCTGTGGCACTTTGGAGATGCAAATTGGGATGCCCTCAGACAATACTTCTTTTATTATCCCTGGAATGATTATTGCTTCATTGGCTGGGAGCAATCTGGGTGTGCCTTGCACATTACGCATGTTATTCCCTTGGGCATGGAAGCATACATTCTTTTCTCATGTCCTCAGACTAATGCTAAAAAAATAACTTGGATTAATGACACTCTTTCTAATGCTCTCCACAACAAAGAGAAGGCCTACAAAAAGGGACTGGAGTCAACCCACTCCTGAATTTCATCTCTTTCATGTTCCTGCCCAGAACTGAGCTAATTGTTCTTTGCTCAGGTAAAATTAATATCATTTGTACTAAATGCTCTGAACTCTCAAACTCCAATTCTTCCCACTCCTTCTGGCACCATGCCAAAACCCCTTCCAACAACTTTACCTTATCATCCTTCCGTCTCTTTTCTATTCCGATTGCTCTGTAGCTATTTCTTCTATTGATAAAACAGAATTCTTCTCTCAGACTTCCTCCTTCAATTCCACCTTGGACGATTTCGGTGTTGTTCCACAATCACTTCCCCCTTCTGACTTTCTCATGGTTGAAATTAAAATGTTTTCAATTGATATGTTTTCTGCAGTCACCAGCCTCAGTATTAACAAGACATATTTGCCTGATGGGATCCATCCTGTTGTCCTCAAGAACTGTGCTTACACCCTGCCTAGATGGACTTTTTGCCATTGTCTGTAAACTTATACCTTTCCTTCTTACTGAAAGTTTGCTCTCAATCAGTCTGTCCCAAAGAATGGTGACCATTCCCAGCCCTCTAACTATCAACCAATTACATTAACATCCTGTATTTCAAAAGTTTTGGTGTCAATATTTAACAAACAAATAACTTAAGCATCTTCCGTATCATAACCTTGTTTTTGATCATTTGAATGGGTTCCGCCAGGGATGTTCCACTGGCAATCATCTCACCTACATTTCGGACTCCTGGTCGTCCTCCTCTCGGGACTTTAGAAAAAGCTTTGCCATTTCACTTGACATCTAAAAGGCTTTCGATTGTGTTTGACATAAATAATTAATTTTGACATAAATCTTTAATTTCCAAATTGCCTCATTTACGGTTTCTAGCTTTCTCTATCTTTCTATCATCTTTAGGTACCTTTTTGCTCATTCTACTGCTGCTGTTGCAGACGGCCACCGTCATTCTCCTAGAGCTGTAGTGGTGTTCCTCATATCTCTCTTATCACCTACTCACTTTCTTTTATTCATCAATGACCTTATAAGCTTTACATCTGACATTATCCACTCATACATTGATGACTCCACCCTCCACCTTTCCATTAACCTACTGCAGCTTCCATTTCAGCAGTTACTTCAGCGCTGTTTACTTATCTCCTAATTCTACTGACTATCAAACATTCTTCTACTATCTTACTTTTACGATGGAACACATTCTATCCATTTCTCCTTTCTCTGAAATCTCCATTCTAGATTTCAATGTTCACCGAAACCTTTGGCTGTCCTCTCCTTTCACTGATCCACCTGGTGAACAAGCCTACATCTTTTCTATCCTTAATGACCTAGAGCAGCTTGTAGAGCACCCTACACGTATCACTGACCACCGTGGAGAGAGCTCCAACATACTTGACCTCTTCGTTACAAATAACCTTTCTTCATACACTGTTATTCTTTTCTCTCCATTGGGCTTCTCCGAACATCACCTTATTACCTTAACCTGCCCTATCGCTCCAGTACAGCCTGTGGACCCTCCAAAGAAACGTCGTCTTTGGCACTTTGGAGCTGTGGACTGGGAGGCCCTCAGCCAGTACTTCTTTGATTAACTGAAATGATTGTTGCTTCCATGGCCGGGAGCCATCTGAGAGTGCCTTGCGCATTACGGAGGTTATTCTCTTGGCCATGGAAGCATATATTACTTTCTCATATCCTTTGACTAACGCAAGAAAGCCTTCTTTTAATCATGCTTGTTCTAATGCTGTCCGCATGAAGGAGAGGGCGTATAAAAGGTACTGGAGTCAACCCACCCCAGAATCACATCTTTTTGTTTCTGCCAGGAATCGTGCTAAGTCTGTTCTTCACTTTGATAACAATAAATTCATCCATACTAAATGCTCTCAACTCTCCAACTCGAATTCTTCCCGCTCCTTCAGGCACCTTGCCAAAACCTTTCTAACAACTTTATGTCATCATCCTTCCCTCCACTTTTCTACTCTGATGGCTCTGTAGCTACTTCTTCTATTAATAAAGCAGATCTCTTCGCTCAGACTTTCTCCTACAGTTCCACCTTAGACGATTCCAGTGCTGTTTCTCCATCACTTCCGCCCTCAGACTTCCTCATGGCTGACATTAAAATTTCTTTAGCTGGTACACTTTCTGCCATAACTGGTCTCAGTACTAACAAGGCATATGGGTCTCATGGAGTATATCCTGTTGTTATTGAAAACAGTGCTCCTGTGCTTACATCCTGCCTAGGTAAACTCTTTTGCCTTTGTCTTTCAACTTGAACCTTTCCTTCTTGGTGGAAGTTTGCTCTCATTTAGCCAGTCCCAAAGAAGGGTGACCATCTCCAACACTCTAACTATCGTCCAAGTGCTTAAATTTCCTGTGTCTCAAAAGTTTTTGAGTCTATTCTTAACTGAAAATTTTTAAAGCATCTTTCCTATCACAACCTTCTTTCTGATCGTCAGTATGGGTTCCGTCAGGGATGGTCCACTGGCGATCTTCTCACCTACCTTTCAGACTCCTGGTCATCCTCCTTTAGCGACTGTGGCGAAAGCTCTGCCATTGCACTTGACATCTCAAAGGCATTTGATCGAGTCTGGCATAAATCTTTAATTTCCAAACTGTCCTCTTAAAGTTCCTATCCTTCTATCTGTGCCTTCATTTATAGCTTCATTTCTAGTCATTCTATAGCTGGTATTGTAGACGGCCATCATTCTTCTCCTAGATCTGTCAACGGTGGTGTTGCTCAGGGCTCTATCCTGTCACCAACTCTCTTCCTTTATTCATCAATCATCTTCTAACCCGTACATCTAATCATATCCACTTATACTCTAATGATTCCACCATTCTCCTTTCCATTCGGTTTCTGCAACGTTCATCTCAGCAGTTACTTCAACAAACATGGGATGAGGCTATGGCACACCTGATGTCTGACTTGGCTTGTATCTCTGAGTGGGGTAAAAATAATCTTGTTTTTAACCCGTCACGTCCTGAGAGCTATTTCGCACCTCTGACACCCACCAATCCCGAGGTATTTTCGAAAAAAATTATTTTGGCTAAAACCTCCGCTTTTGGTGAGAAACATAGAAAATTCATAGAGAAATCGCTCACCTGAGGTTTAAAATACTCGACCCAGGTATCAGTACCTCTTTACCTGACTGGGTTTTCTAACAGGCTGGCACCAAAGAAAACGAGTTCTATGGGAGGGTAACTATATCACACCACTCATAAACGGTATTTATTTATTTACTTGGTACGAATTTATATGTAGTACGAGAGTATATTGGTTTTCAAACAGTAATATAGGCATTATAAGTATTGTTTCACTCACTAACTCACCATACCTGACCTTCTTTTGCCACATTACCTGATCATTATTTCTGACTGTTTCTTCCTCTAATGCTATGTAAACTTTGTCCTCCACATTGTCATCGATTGGGGAATCACTCTGGCCCTGAATGTCTTTACTGGCCAGGTCACTGGTAACAGGTGAATTGCCAAGACAATGGCGTGGGGGGGAGGGGGGAGGTTATGCGGTGTAAGGCATTGTCCCTGCTTGGCATCTTGTAGAAGAATAGAGGAAGGTGTCCCGTGTATAATTACGAAAAATCACACGCAAAAATTGAAAATTGTGCAAATTAGGGACTTGCAATTGCACGACATACCGCTATGTCGCCGGGACTGGCAAATGCAAAATGTTGCAACGTACTCATACGTCGACGGGACGGGGCGGGTTAATGGATCAAAAACTCAGTTTTTACTCCTATCAACACGACACAATCTTCCACAGGAGTACCCTCTAATGATTAATAATATCCATCTCCATCCTGCATCATCCTTGAACATACTTGGGGTTTCATTCACTCGGGACTTATCTTGGATAAATCATATTGCATCTCTGGTAAAATTTGCTTCCAAGAGATTGGGTGTTCTAAGCTGACTCCATACCTTCTTTGCCCCTACACAGTTGTTGACTTTATACAGGGGTTGTTTTCCTCCCCTTTTTGGAGTACAACTCTCATGTGTGGGTAGGCTCACCACATGCTCTTCTCAATAGGGTGCAGTCAAAGGCTATTCATGTCAACTCTCCTTCTCTTACTGGCTCCCTTCAACCTGTCTCTTTCCCGCAATGTTGCCTCTTTATCTCTTTTCTATCGCTGCTTCAATGGTCACTGCTCCTCCAAACTGTCTGCTTGCATCCTTCCACCTCTACGACGAGCACGTAGTACCCGTCTAGCAACAAACTCTCATCCCTTTTCTGTCCAACTCTCTAATGCAAGAGTTAACTGCTACTTCCAGTCCTTCATTTATGCAACCGGTCAACTCTGGAACTGACTTCCCCTGTGTATTTCCTACTTCCTATGATCTCCAGTCTTTCACAGTGTGTACAGGCATCTCAAAATGTATGGATCTTGAATTTGGCTCTCTTCTGTATTTTTTGTTGGAAGGAACGTTTTGTGGAATCAACCTTTGGTTCCTTCTTCCTCGCATTAAAAAAAAAAAAAAAAAAGGATGAGGAGGCTGTGGCACACCAAATTTATGATTTGGCTCATGGCCCTGAGTGGGGTAAACATAATCTTGTTTTTAATGCATCAAACATCAGATCTTACATCTATCAACCAGACAAACTCTTCCACAGGAATACCCCCTAATTTTTTATTGTATCCAGTTCAATCCTGCATCATCTTTAAAGATACTTGGGGTTTCATTATATCTGGATTTATCTTGGAAAGAACATATCACCTCTCTCGTAAACGAGATTGGGTGTGCTAAGCCGACTCTGTACCTTCTTAACCTGTGCAGAGTTGTTGACTTTATACACGGGTTTTGTTCGCCCTTGTAGAGTACACTTCTCATGTGTGGGGAGGCTTCTCACATACAGGTGTTCTCAATAAAGTGGTGTCAAAGGCTTTTCATGTCATTAACCCGTGGAGAGCGACCATGCTTCCTTAGGTACCTGGCGTCAGGCGACGGCTTGGCTGAAATTTCGAGTCTTACAGAATTGAATGAAACACACATCATCGTCTTGGACATATTTGCGCACATCCGGCAATGTATATATATGACCAAAGAAACTCACGTGGTGGTGAGATGAAATGGCCAGAAGATGAACAGCTGGTGGTGTGAGCAACCCACCACTTACGGTGAGTGAGGTAATGAAAGGCATTGTCCGACAGCCTATATTTATTATTATGGCCTTGGACAAGGATCACGTGATTACCGTATCATCAACCCTATCTCTCTCTCTCTCTCTCTCAAACCACGATAAATTACTTTACGCATTGCCGACAAAGCATACGTTATCGTACAATTTAGGCCTACCTAACTCTCTCTCCCTCTCTCTCTCTCTCTCTCTCTCTCTCTCTCTCTCTCTCTCTCTCTCTCTCTCTCTCTCTCTCTCTCAGAGAGAGGAGGGAGAGAATGGAGAATAAGAGAGAGAAGAGGGACCGATGATGTTATGCGTTACCTCATCACGTCATTCGAAGGGATGCTTCTTGTACCATTCCCCTATTTATTCTCTCTCTCTCTCTCTCTCTCTCTCTCTCTCTCTCTCTCTCTCTCTCTCTCTCTCTCTCTCTCTCTCTCAGAAAAATGCCCTTTATCTGTCTGTCTGTCTGTCTGTCTGTCTGTCTCTCTCTCTCTCTCTCTCTCTCTCTCTCTCTCTCTCTCTCTCTCTCTCTCTCTCTCAGGAAAATGCCCTTTATCTGTCTGTCTGTCTGTCTGTCTGTCTGTCTCTCTCTCTCTCTCTCTCTCTCTCTCTCTCTCTCTCTCTCTCTCGTGTGTGTTCTTACCTAATTGTTCTTACCTAATTGTATCTTTACAGGAATGAGTCAAGCTCGTACTGTCCCGTGTCTTAAACCATATTTATCGTACATATCCTTAAATTTGTGAATTGTTTTGGCACACACTATTTCATTCGGTAGTGCATTCCATTGATCAATTGCTCTGTTTGGGAAACTGAATTTCCTTACGTCTTTATCACCTCTCTTCTTATGCAGTTCTTTGCAGTGTCCTCTTGCTGATACTTCTCCATATGTTAAGTAATCATTTATGTCTATTTTCTCCTTCCCTGATATGCACTTATATAGCATTATCATGTCACCTCTTTTCTTTCTCTCCTGTAGTGTTGGTAGATTCAGTTTATTTAGTCTTTCTTCGTAGCTTAGGTCCCTTAAGCTTGGTATCCATCTTGTAGCGGCCCTTTGAACTTTTTCAATCTTGTCTATGTGCTTTTTGAGATGAGGACTCCAGACTACTGATGCATATTCCAGGGTTGGTCTAATGAATAATGTTATTATCCTTCTTAGCATGTCTTCATTTATGTATGTGAATGCTATTCTCATATTTGCAAGCAGTGTATACATGTTCCGTACCTTCTCGCTGATGTGGTCAGCCGGAGATAGTCTGTTATTGATAATCACATCTAGGTCTTTCTCTCTTTCTGATGTGTATAGGGTTTTATTTCCTAACTTATAATCCCATTCAGGTCTTTTTCCACTTTTATCAAACTTGATTACATGACACTTGTCCACATTGAATTCCATTTGTCGTGTGTGTGTGTGTGTGTGTGTGTGTGTGTGTGTGTGTGTGTGTGTGTGTGTGTGTGTGTGTGTGTGTGTGTGTGTTTGAAGATCCTCTCTCTCTCTCTCTCTCTCTCTCTCCGAGATAGAAAGGAGGGAGGGAATGGAGAATAAGAGAGAGAGAAGAGGGACAGATGTTATGCGTTATTTCGTCATTCGAAGGGACGCTCCTTGTGCCATTGCTCTATTTATTCTCTCTCTCTCTCTCTCTCTCTCTCTCTCTCTCTCTCTCTCTCGTGTGTGTGTGTGTGTGTGTGTGTGTGTGTGTGTGTGTGTGTGTGTAGATCCCCTAGCGCCTGATGCAGGGTTGGCAGCGTCATGGGAGGACAATTAGATCGCACTCTATGGTGTCCACACGCGCGTATTCTGAGCGTATATGGGGCAGTGCGTGGGTGGTATCCAGAGTTGCCACCTGCCCCTCTTTCCCATACAAATTTCAGCCACCTACTCCTCATGGCGCGGTTTTGTACGCCTTTGAGAATCGCATTTGTTTGAGGCCTATCGTTTTTGACTATGGTAAGTCTCAAATGAGGCCTGTCGCTCTCAACAGGTTAACTCTTCTCCTCCTACTGGCTCCCTTCTACCTCTGTCTCTTTGCTGCACTGTTGCATCTTTATCTCTTTTCTATCGCTACTTCAATGGTCACTGCTCCTCTGAGTTGTCTGCTTGCATCCCTCCACCAGTACGGCGAGCACGTAACACCCATCTAGCAACAAACTCCCATCTTTTTTCTGTCCAGCTCTCTGATATGAGAGTTAACCACTACACACAGTTCTTCATTTATGCAACAGGACAACTCTGGAACTGTCCCCTTCTGTCTGTAATTCCTATTGCCTATGATCTCCAATCTTTCAAACACAGTGTGTCCATGAATCTCTAAATGATTGGATCTTGAACTCGGCTATCTCTTAACCTTGTTTTTGTTTTTTCCTTAAGGAACAACTTGCAGGCTCCAGGCCTTTGATTCCTTCTTCCATGCTTAAAGAAAAAAAAAAACATACATACAAGTGCCCGGACAGAAACTCGTAATAATTATATAGATGAAAAAGAAATGCATTGTGATAAGATGGACGCCTTTATGCAGTGTCATAGATATACAAATGTCCCTCATCTACTTCCCTATCTTCCAGAAGGAGAATTTTGAGATGTAGGAGGAAGGTAAGTTTAGTCCGTAGTTCACTGGGTTCACATTTCTGATGAGCAGGGATTTGCAGTTACTGGTACTATCACTAATACTACCTTGATCAGTGATCACACACACACACACACACACACACACACACACACACACACTTCAGTGGCATGTGCTCTCCCAATACCTACCACATATATCCTTCAAATGTACTCATAGGATTGTGCACTGAAACTAAATATGAGTGTATTAACGAATGTAACTGTACATCTTAACCTGTCCCGTCCCGACCAATTTCTCACCTCCAATCTCCCCCAGTCCTGAGGTTTTTTGGAAAAATTTTTTGGGGTAAAAGTTCCGCTTTTGTTGAAAAACAAAGGAAAACCACCACGAAAAGGCTTACTGGGGTCCATAAGTGGTCGGAACAGGTGAGGTCCCCCGCGCCAGGTATCGTATTCTGTCTCTGACGTGTGAGGCTCTCACGTTGTCCAGGGTAGGTAATTTTGGGAGAATGAACAAAGAACACCTCTATATGTATTGATTTTGAACTAATAAACAATCACAATAACAATATAATGGTTTTCAATGATATATATATATATATATATATATATATATATAGATATATATATATATATATATATATATATATATATATATATAAGAAAAATAGGCATTGTTCCATCGCACGAGCTTAGCTATTTTTGTCATATCAGTCACACGCTAGTTGCAAAGTTTCTTGTTTCATTACACATATCATTTTTTCTACTTGTATAATACTGTTTCAATGCCATTTTACCATTTTTTACTGTATGTAAATGTTTTCTGCTGTTTTCATTCATTTCGAGGATATGTTGCATAACTATAGCGCACATCTGCTTACTCAGCGCACTCGCTATGACTCTTATCTCAACATACCATATTATTTTCTCACATCCATAATATTGTATTTCTTACATTGAACCTTTCCTCAATCAATGTAAATGTTTTCAATTATTTACATTCAGAACGACGGTATTTAGCGAAATGCTAGCTCATAGTCACATAGCAAGCACACTTGCTACCACTCGTGTTGCAACTTCTACTTTATTTCTTCACTCCCAATATACTTCCCCAATTACACTACACCCGTTTCCACTCTATAAAACTATTTACATATTGACGGGCCTTATTTATTCCCCTGAGCATCAGAATATCGCATCAAAATACCCTCGCTAGGTATGTTTCCACTTAGATAATATTCATACATTTAAATACTAATTTTCCACTTATATTACACCCGTTTCCACTTTATACAACTATTTACATAATTACGGGCCTTATTTATTCCACTGAGCATCTGAAGATCGCATCAAAATACCCTCACTAGGTATGTTTCCACTTAGATAATATTCATACACTTACATAATAATTTTCCACTTATATTACACCCGTTTCCACTTCCATACTACTATTTACAGATCTACGGGCCTTATAATTACACTGAGCGTCTTTTTGTCGCATTTCTTCGTGAGTATGAGCGTCATATCGCATTCACACCATATCAGAATAATCTGCAAGGTGTGGTACTCACTAAAACAGGGGTGAATGCAGAGACCCACGTCACACTCTACGCACTCATACCGGGTGTCTTTTCTCTGAGTGTTGGGTCTCACACGGGAATTACTGCACACGTGACACCTACGTTGGGGCCTAGGTCTATTTGGCTGGGGAGGTATAGGAGTTGGGAAATGGCGGGCGGATAATCTCAGGGGACTTTGGGTGATAGGGGCAGTGAATGTGCGGTATTGGGGCCTCTTGATCGCATACCATGCAAACATCTCACGTGTAACCTCCCTGACAAACCCCTCAAAGGTTTCCTGCACTCCTGTTGTCATGGCGTGCAGGTGGTGGCAATTCAGTACAGAAAGAAGAGCTTCTTGTACCACTTCATCGTGGTCCTGGGACACTCGACAGTGGATATCATGGAGTCTGACTGGTCCACCAGGCGCATGCTGATGTTGTAATCAAGGACACACTCAGGTTTCCAGATATTGTGCCTCCTCTCGCTGCGGTAATCCACGGAATCGGTACGGTGCACCAAGGGGCGATGAACCATGGACAAAAGGCTCACTTCTCTGTTGTGGTTCCACACTGTTGCTAGTATATTGTTAGCCTGGAAGAAGATCACCTCATTTCTTTCTAGTTTCCACCCCACCTTGACCATGTGACGCCGGTTCACCTTGACGGAACCACAGATTCCCCTGTCATGCCGGTGCAGATAACGAGCGAGAAGAGGGCTAGTGCACCAGTTGTCCAGGTAAAGGACGTGACCACGATGAAGGTAGTCTTCAATCATTGTCTTTACCACTGCTCCAGACAGTCCAATACTCCGATCTTCTATTATGTCTCTCTGTGCACCGGTGTACAAGACTATGTCTTCCACATAACCAGTCCTACAGTCACACATGACAAAGATCTTGAACCCAAAACGGTGCCTTTTGCTAGGTATGTACTGCCGAAAGGAAATATTGCCTCTCCACAACAGTAGACTCTCTTCTATGACAAGGTCTCTATAGGGATAAAATGAGGAACGGAATGTTTGACATAGGTAATCAAAAACCAACCTAATTTGCCTCATCTTATCTGTGTCATTAGCATTGGTAGGATCATCAGCATAATAAAAGTAGAGGCGCCTTAGAATTTGCTGAAATCTATTATGGCTCATGATTTGGCCAAATATTGGTGTGAACATTATAGGGTCCCTTGTCCAGTATGCAGGAATTCTGTTTTTACGTAAAATACCCATAAAAAAGACCAGGGCAAAAAATAAAAACATTTCTGCAAGGGAGACAGGGTAATCATATATGACTGAATGCCTGCTCCTTGTGCCCAGTCTTTCACTCTCACAGCGCTGGCTCGTAGCGAAACCGTTTGTATGGTCCACTACTTGATCCACAAAACCCTCACTGAAAAACAGGTGGAAAAAATCCAGCCTGGTGGAGTTTTGGTGAATACCTGGAGCCGCGCAGCCAGCGTGCCCCTGCTCAGTGAAGGGGTGAATGAGGGGAGAAAAATCACTGCCATCCTCCCAATCCCAAGACACATAACCCTCACCCACGTCGTCCCCATCATCGCTGTTGGGGTGGGGAGGAGATGCTGGTGGGGAGGTTGGGGAGGAGGAGTGCGGAAGGCTTCCCCACTCACACTCCTCTTCCATCGGCCTTTACCTTTACCCTTTCCCTTACCCTTACGGGCTTGGGGACCATCAGGGGGCTGTGGGGAGGAGGTCTGGGAATATTGGGGAGCATAAGACGTGCTGGGGAGTGGCTCCTCCTCACCTCCCCCCTCCATCACTTCACCACGTGATTCATCACAAACCCTCACTGGCGTGTTCTATAGTACACCTGAAAGCACTAATTTCTCCCTCCTTGTACCCGGAGTCGTGGCCAGTGAGCAACCAGGCGATCGAACACCCCACACCCACCTCCCCGATCCCAACTCCAATCGAAACGTTGTTGGGCAGATGTGGAACGGCCAAAGCTGGTGATGTTATAATGTGATATAACTGTTGTTATAGACAATCAAAACCAGTAGGGGTAAGTATATAAAGGTATTTAATGTGTGCTGTTATCCATAACATATGAGAAAGGCACGAAAATGAAAGACCTACAATGTATTGTTATTGTCTATATACTTATGTCCTTTATTGTAATGTCACAAATACGTATAGCATGATGGACAAGATGTGTTGAAATATATAGTGTCTTTCCTCATCCATTCTCGCCCCACCTCCACCACCCTTCTCTCTGGGTTTCTGTCTCTACCGAACGTCTCTCTTACCCTCTCATCCTCCACTCTCACCCTTTGTTAACCAACATAAACTAAGATAATGATGAAATTATCCGTCAGGTATTGATCATATTAATATTACCATACATTTCTGTATTAAACACCAACAAATCAATAACATACAATACTTAGAGTTACCTGCCAACTATTTCATCCTGTTGTAAGCTGTTTCGTGACATACCCAATGGACGTTGGGCCTTGTGTTACGAGGACATACGATTGTTTTTCATCAACACAGGTTGTGTGGTTTTTGGACACCCATTAATTCATATAAACGTGGCAATTTAGGCGTTACATTATAAACACATAAGGCCTAAATGTCATTATTGAATGAAAGGAACGAATCAGGGATCGGCTCTGACGAACCACAAACTCTCTGCTTAACGAAAATAGTTCGACTTCTTGTCACAACAGTGGCACAATATTATTATTTATACTATTGAATGTGGGTCAGCTGTATACATATTGACGTTGTGTCACGGTAGTAACAAGTGGTCGGGATATTTTCTTTAGAGCGAAGAGTTTGTGGTTCGTCAGAGCCGATTCCTGATTCGTTTCGTTCATTCAGTAATGACAGGAACAAAAACCATTCGTGTTTATAATGTGTAATGCTAGGTGAAAAAGGCCAGACTCCTCGGTCCTAGAACACCTAACGTGTAGCGGGGTCCTCTTTCGAGACCGGGGCTTAGTGCAATAAAGAGAGGTAGGACACAAAAACTACAGGCAATAACCTTTACACGTATATTACCACAGACACAGGACAAAAACAGCAGCTAGTACAACACAATATATGGTGGATAATAAAATCTTAACTAGATAATCAGTATCTCACAGGATACTAACTTAACAGACACTGATGCTAACAGGTTTCGAACACAGGGTCGCGGTGCATGTAGGAGAGTAGGAGTGGGTCTTACGCGGGGGGGGGGGGGGGGGCCGGGGGGTGACGTGCAGAGGGTCTGATTATAGTTATAGTAATATTAGGTGGGTTTTGATGTTACAGATTCTGACTTGGTATTTTCTGGTAGCAGGGGGATTTTGATAATTGATTATATTGCTAGTCCAGGTTTTTACATACGCACCGACGGCTGAGAGGAGATTTATTAAGGGAGGGTGGAAGGCACTGAGAGTCTCGTTATGTTTATGGTAATACAAGCAGGAGGGTATTATTAACACTTTCTCTTCAATACTTCCTGGTAGCAAAGGACGTTTGGATATTTTACTAGGGAGAATCTCTCGTGTTGGGAGTCTTACTGATTTTATACAGGGGCGTCACTCGTGAGTCTGATTCACAAGAACTTAGTCTGTGCACTCGTCCTTATTAATCCGCACCGTGATATCACGTATTCTCCTGCTATCTTCTCCTGAACACTTGCCCTGTTATTCGACATATACTAAGTCACTGTATCACTGTTACACTAACTTTGGGGCAACATCACACTTAATATAAGTCACTTATACGGTGGGGGCGGCAGGGAGACACACCGGTGACAATTCTGCCAGAACAGGGGCACCGCCAGGGGAGGGCGTGCCGAGAGAGCACAGGATGACTCGCAGGGGCATCTTCTCTCGTCCAGGGCTGCAGGTGGCAAAGGGGATCGTATTCTCCAGGCTGGGTACAGGGGTGTGGCCCTCAGGGCTGGAGCCAAACAGGTCCAGAAATCTCTGGCTCAGGTCTCGGCCGGAGGTGGAGGTCTTCCGCCGTCGGGGTGTGGGAAGATCTCACCCGGGCATCCTGGGGAGGGCCTGGAGTACCCTAGGACTGCGGCCCCCAGAGTAAAGGGGCGCCGTCAGGGTGGGGCTGCGGCACTGACCTGAATCAGGGTCCGTCAGGTGGGTCTTCTCCAGGGCCAGGCGTAGGGATCAGAGGCTGTAGGGGAGGCTGTAGGGCCTCTCTGGGGTCATTCTGCATCAGGAGTCTGGGCACTCATCTTACGCTGGGACAGTAACACTGCTCTCACCTCTCTCTGGCCGTGGGGCCCGGCTATTGGCCGTGGCCTGAGTGGGGGAATCAGCACGCCTCTGGACACCTTCGGAGCAGCTATCGGCCGTCTGACAAAGGCGGGAGCGGCCACAGGCCGTCTCCTTCTGCCGGAGGGAGGAGCGGCTATAAGCCGACTTGGGGGCAGCACCTTCAGAGTGGGCGATCGGCCGTCTGATGAAGGCGGGATCGGCCAAAGGCCTTCTCCTTCTGCCAGAGGGAGGAGCGGCTATCGGCCGTCTCCTGCAGGAGGGGGTGTAGGGCGGCTATTGGCCGTCCCTGGAAGAACACCTTCTGGCAAAGGTGGGAGTGGGTATCTGCCATCTCCTGATTACCCTCAGGTTGGTGAGACACCGATTCCCTTATGAGGGGCGGGTGGCTATCGGCCTTCCCAAAGGAGAAGACACCTTCGGAGAGGCTATAGGCACACTCCTGTTGAAGGCGGGAGCGGCTATCAGCCATCTCCTGAGGTGCGCTGTTTGGAGCTGGATAGGCAGCTCCACCCCGATCTGATCCGGCGGTACCTCTCCCCGAAGGTAGTGTTGAATTCCTGCTAGGACGATGGTGAGGAGCCTGAGTGTCATAGAGACACACGGCCTGGGCTGACTTGTGCCGTTGTAGCACTGCATCCTGCGGTTCGGCTGCGGCTACTCCGTGGGGACCGGATGGGGGTGTCGGTGAGTTTCCTGGGGCACTATGCTGTAGCTCACGCATGTTACCTGTCGGGGAGTTTCTGGGGGCACTATGCTGTAGCTCACGCATTTTATAATGTAAGGCTTAAATTGCCAATTTAACATGAATTAATGGACGTCCAACACCACACAACCTGTGTTAACGATAAACAGCCATATATCCTTGTAATACAAGGTCCGACTTGCAGTGGGTATGTCACGTGACAGGTTACAACAGGATGAAATAATTGGCAGGTATACCAAAGTATTGTATGTTATTGATTTGTTGGTGCTTAATACAGAGGTGTATGATAATTATGATAATAGCTGACAGATCATTTCATCATTATCTTAGTTTATGTTTGTTAACAAAGGGTAGGAGAGGGTAGGAGAGACGTTTGGTGGGGACGGGAGCTCAGAGAGAAGGGTGGTGGAGGTGATAGAAGGAATGGATGATAATAGCCATCATATCTTTCAACAGATGTAGTTCCCTATACTATAATTGTAACATAATTAGGACGCAACACTGTAGGTCTTCTTTCATTGTCGTGCCTTTCTCATATGTTGCTGATAGCACATACATTAAATGCCTTCATATACCTACCTCTACTGGTTTTGATTGTCTATAAAAACAATCACATCACATTATAACATCACAAGCTTAAGCCGTTCCACATCTATCCAACAACGTTTACACGGGGGTTGGGGTCGGGGAGGGGGACGTGGGGTGTTCAATCGCCCGGTTGCTCACTGGCTGCGACTCTAGCTACAAGGGGGGAGAAATTAGTGCTTTTTGGTGTACCTTTTCGTCAGCGATAAATTTATTTAATTTTTTTTACACCTTCCTGTCCTTTTTTGTGTTGCGTAAATCCTACCAATTTTGCCTTACTCTGCACAAATAACGTAGACAAAAGAGTAACCAACCATATCGAAAAAGATGTCCATAAGGAAGTGGTGATATGGAGCTTCCTTCACGGACGAAAATCCGAGCCTTTGTCACCTGACCTTCTGGTACTCATTGCCGTAAAGCTCTACTGATAATTTTGTTTCATATTAACTTTCCTCATTATTCCCCTCACTTTTAGTAAGTTAAAGAACTATGGTTAGGATCTGCCATCCCCATAAAAAATGCAGACTGGGAAAGGATGGAAAACGTGAAGACAACGAATTTTATTTATATTTGAAACTTTTTTTTGGGGGGGATAATGAATGGAGGAAGGAAAAACAAAGGAAATAAAAATAAGTCCATGTGCCTAAAAGCATCCTCCATTCATAAAATATTTATAACAACTGAATTTAAATTGAAGTGGATTAAATGTTTGTGCGAAGCAACTCCCAGGAAGTGAATTCCAGAGAGTAGTAGTTCTGGGGATAAATGAATTTTGATAAGCAGAGGTTCTGCATTGCGGGGGAGAGAGTGTGACTTCATGGGTGGTCCCAGCTGCCCGAGTATCTCGGGAGAAAATGTGAAGGGGAGGCACAACTGAAGCCAGTTCGTTTAAGCACTTACGGTAAAAATATCGATAAAATAATGCTAAAGAAGCAACATCTCTACGTACTGATAATGGACGAAGGTCCTGCGTAATGGCAGGATTATTGATTAATTTAATGGCTTTATACTAAATTTTGTCCACATGCCTCAAGCCAACTGCTCCACATCCACTCCACAGTGGTGAACAGTATTCGAAATGAGAATACACATGACTTTTGTATATTGTGGCCATATGCTCGTTAGCGAAGAACTTACGAACTCTGTACATAAGACCCAATTTTTTAAAAGCATTTTTAGCAAGGGATTTAACATAAGCTGTCCAGCTTAGGTTGGGGTTTAGAGTAACACCTAGGATATCAATTGTAGTGGATATGGGAATACTGACATCATTTAAAATTATGTGAGAGTCTGAGGGATTCTTTGTGTTGGAGATATTAATGTATTTAGTTTTCTGAGCATTAAATGAGACCAGATTTGTTTGTCCCCATTGACTAATTTTAGAAAGATCATGATTCAGAGAAATTGATGTGTTTATTTGAGAATTAATAATATAAAATTGTATAAAGGAGGTACTAAATGTGAAAGAACTATGAAGGGTCAAGTCATCAGCATAAGAGTGCATTGGGTTGTGAGTGACACATAGGAGGTCATTTATATGAATGAGAAAGAGGGTTGGCGCCAAAACTGATCCCTGAGGTACACCGGCATTTGTGGAATGAAACTGAGATTAAATTCCATCTACCATGACCCCTATTTTTTCTGATATGAAGGTAAGAAGAAATTAGAGGAACTAAGGCCATTGTGTGACATTTTAGACAATAAGGCCCAGTGCCATACTCTGTCAAAAGCTTTTGAAATATCTAGTGCTATTGTGTGTGGTTCACCGTGTTGGTCTATTGTTTTGTTAATCTGATGGGAAAGAAGGCAAAGAATGTCTACAGTTGAACGTTCTTGTTTAAATCCATACTGCCAATCATTGATTAATTTATTGATTTCTAGATGCTTGACTATGTGTTTGTTAACCCGAGATGTCCCGTCGACGTATGAGTACGTTGCAACATTTTGCATTTGCCAGTCCCGATGACGTACTGGTACGTCGTGCAATTGCAAGGTCCCTAATTTGCACAATTTTCAATTTTCGTGCGTGATTTTTTGTACGTATACACGGGACTCCTTCCTCTATTCCTCTACGAGATGCCAAGCAGTTACAATGCCTTGCACCGCATAACCTCCCACCCCATTGTCTAGGTAATTCACCTGTTACCAGTGACCTGGCCAATAAAGACATTCAGGGCCAGAGTGATTCCCCAATCGATGACAATGTGGAGGACAAAGTTTACATAGCATTAGAGGAAGAAACAGTCAGAAATGATGATCAGGTAATGTGGCAAAAGGTTAGGAATGGTGATGTTAGTGAGTGAAACAATGCTTATAATGCCTATATTACTGTTTGAAAACCAATATACTCTCATACTACATATAAATTCGTACCAAATAAATAAATAAATACCGTTTATGAGTGGTGTGGAATAGTTATCCTCCAAGAGAACTCGTTTTCTTTGCAGCCAGCCTGATAGAAAACCCTGTGAGGTAAGGAGGTACTCCTACCTGTATCGAGTATTTTAAACCTCACGTGAGCGATTTCTCTATGAATTTTCGATGTTTTTCGCCAAAAGCAGAGGTTTTAGCCAAAAAAAAAATTTTTCAAAAATGCTCAGGCCTGGAGGGTGTCAGAGGTGTGAAAGTGCTCAGGACGTGACGGGTTAATCAGTGTCTCAAAAACTTTACTGAGAACGGAAGTTATTGCAATTGGCCTATAGATAGATGGATCAGAAGTTGTCCCCTTTTTAGGAACATTATGGATATTTGCTTCTTTTCAGGAGGCTGGAAAACTTGAGGTACAGATGCATAAGTGGAAATATTTAGCCAATACAGGAGCCAACGCTGAGGAGCAATTTTTAAGAACTATTGAAGGAATTTCATCTGGACCAGTAGATTTGTCTGCTGATTCTGCAATACAGCTTGTACATATCTGGTTTGAATCATGAAAGGCGGTATTTGAGGGGAATCAAAATCAAGTACAGGAATATTGTGATTTTCAGTATTTAGAGTTCAGTTTGTTGAAAAAAATGTCAACAAGAAGGTTGGCTTTTCCACGTGGGTCACTTTCTAGATTTCCACTGAGAGACTGTAACGGTGAAATGGAAGTTAGTTTTGAATAAATTAAGGGTTGACCAGAATATTTTGTTATCATTTAGATTGTTTAGTAGTTTATTAGCATGTTTATGTAGAAAGTTTGATTTAGAACGATTAATGATAGTTTTGGCATGGTTCCTGATATTTCTATAATAGTTAAAGTCTTCTTTGGTTTTGGTCCTTGTTTAAGTGTTATAGGCTATTGTTTTATTTTCTGTTACTGGTCAAACCATTTAGGAGAATTACATCTTTTTCTGTAACTATGATGGGGAATGAATGTTTCCATGCCGATCTTAATGAAGTCCTGTATGTGGCCTGATGCGGAATTTGCATCTTGGGAGAAAAAGGAGGTCTAAGGAACATCCATGAAAAAAAAAAATTGGAGTCCCTCCCAGTCTGCCCTGTTGTAGTGCCATTTAGTCACCATGACAGGTTCAGAGCAGGAGGGTGTGGTAGGTGTTAAACTGGTGGCTTGAATAAGACAATGCTCCAAGGATCCGAGGGGGGACTTCACTTCCACATTATAATTATATGAATTGGTTGTTAGAAGCAAGTCCAATATGTGAGTATTAAAATTTTTGTTCTTTCTGCTGCCAATTTGTAACTGAATTATTATTTATACTAATTGTAACTAACAACTGGGTAAAGCTAAATTGTGTAAATAACCACACATACAATAGTGACTATATGGAACATTAATCCAACTAATATTAGGTAGAAGGAGGAACGGGACTTTCGGGGACTGTAGTGTATGTAACTCGCCCCATCCCGACGTTTTCTGGGCAGTGGTACGCCCCATCCCGACGTTTTCTGGGCAGTGGTATGCCCCATCCCGACGTTTTCTGGGCAGTGGTACACCCCATCCCGACGTTTTCTGGGCAGTGGTACGCCCCAGTCCTGACATTTTTGGACCTTTTTTTTTTCTGGCTCAAACGTCCACTTTTGGTGAGAAACATCGAAAATTCTTAGAGAAATCGCTCACCTGAGGTTTAAAATACTCGATCTAGGTATGAGTACCTCCTTACCTGACTGGGTTTTCTAACAGGCTGGCACCAAAGAAGACGAGTTCTATGGGAGGGTAACTATTTTATCCACTCATAAACAGTATTTATTTATTTACTTGGTATGAATTTATATGTAGTACAAGAGTATATTGGTTTTCAAACAGTAATATAGGCATTATAAGCATTGTTTCACTCACTAACTCATCACCATTCATGACCTTTTTTTCCCACATTACCTGATCATCATTTCTGACTGTTTCTTCCTCTAATGCTATGTAAACTTTGTCCTCCACATTGTCATCGATTGGGGAATCACTCTGGCCCTGAATGTCTTTATTGGCCAGGTCACTGGTAACAGGTGAATTGCCGAGACAATGGCGTGCAGGGGGGGGGGAGAGGTTATGCGGTGTAAGGCATTGTCCCTGCTTGGCATCTTGTAGAGGAATAGAGGAAGGTGTCCCGTGTATACGTGTCAAAAATCACTCGCGAAATCACTCGCAAAAATTGAAAATTGTGCAAATTAGGGACCTTGCAATGTTGCCACGTTAATTCACGTCTCCGGGATATGAGAGCACATCATGTGAGGACGTGAATTCACGTCTCCGGGATGCGGCGGGTTAAGTCCGTGCCAAATTAATATTAGTGCTCATCAGTATCATCCTCTTCCAATTTGTCTTTTATGGGGGGGGGGTAAATCCTAATCTTTTCTTATTATAACCGATAGAGTATATTGCAGAAATTATCCTAGTCTGTCATGCACTTTACAACGCTGACATATTTTACGAGTACGCCAACCCTTGATATCTCATGACAGTTTTGTTCAGTGACGGACCGGCCCAGGAGTCAGTCTAACAGAGTCATTGTCACTGAGAGACTGGTCAGAAATTAGTCCTCCTACAGTAGAGCCTTCAGGATGGTTACAGGTACTGTACCTTCCTAGTATCCCCCAAGATGATGAACATGGATTATTGTTATATTCATAAAGATATGTTTATGCCAAGAGGCCAGAGTGTCTGACAATAAACAGCTTGGCTGTTTTCGTCTCAAAGAACCCGAGGAACGTAATGCCAAATTCTCCACCATCTGAGCATATAAGTAATCAATGCAATGACATGGAAAGCATGTTCTGATACTGAATAAGATAGGTATGTACTTTTATTCAATTAGACAATATAATATTATTATACCGATAATAAGAGGCCAGTTTAAGCAGTTACTAGGACAGGGTACTAATGAGTTACTTGAGACTTTTTTCATCTACTGGTATACAAGTTCACATTCTGAAGATGATGAGCAATCCGTACGTTGAAAGTGAACTCATTCACGTTGTTTTCAAAGTGGATGGGTTCAATATCACGGCAATCACCCCTTCATGATGAAGTGTCTCCCTAGTTGAATGAAGTAGGTTGTGGGTTGCCAGAGTAGCTAATTCAGCGGAGTGAGTAGTTTAAGAGATATGCAGTGGTATCCTGCTGCCAAACAAAGAAGGTAATCCGCACTAATGTATGTTATTCAAAAATGCTAAATAATTACATTGTGATATACTGCAGATTTTTTTTTAACCGACTGACAAGAATTCCTCATGCCGTGAAGGAGTCAGAAACATCCTCTGTGAAACTCCTTCCATAAAATATGTAATTAAAAAAAATAATAATAATCGTCAAATGAGATGAAGACTGATATGATGAAGGTAAAGGGATTTACAACTCAGGATCGTAAACGTAGACAGAATATTTGTTATTTATGCAAACTTTTGCCTTATTTTTAAAAGCACAATCGCTGCGGTTTCTTGATACTCCTGAAGAGTTTTTAATGTCTTGCATTCCAGGTTTCGCCGCCAGTTTAGTCCTGTCACGCTTTTCTTTAACCACAAATTAAGACTGACTGGCAACTGATCGAGGCACGAGACTCCAAGAGATGTCCCGCGATTTTCGTAGTAGAGTATTTTTTGAGCCCCACAATGATTATTTGGCGATTCCAAGAGTACTGGCTTCTCAAGCATGGAAAGGAAGAGGATATCCATCCCAAGAGACAATGTTTAATTTTGCACAAAAAACTGTGGGCAAGGAAATGAAATGACGTTGCTGGGATGGTGCATCATCTCCTGTCACTATGCTCGTCCTCCAGGATGTGGTTCCGAGCTGACGTATTCTCTGACATGCTTTGGCATCCACGTTTCTCTCCTGCTGCCAGCGCTGAATCCATCTGTAAATCGAGGAGACACTTGCACCAGTCTCCAGAGCAATGTCCTTCACCAATGCGCCTTCCAGCCACATCCTCACTATATGCAAACGATCTGCCATCACAGATGGGTAGAGGATTAGACGCTTACGAATTTACTTTACAGTGTCAGACAAAATACTTATGCATCGTTATTTATGTGCTAAGGTCTGATACAAAAATTAAATCAAAATAAACCACCGTTAATTTCTTGTACGAACTTGTGATGTTCGAGTAACAGCGATGCATATTTGCTCTTTCTCACACAGACACACACACACACACACACACACACACACACACACACACAGTGACTTACGTACTTTTTATTTAATGAAAGAAAGAATGAACCAAAGGCCAGGAGGCTGCAAACAGTTCCTTCCAAGAAAAATAAAAAAAAACATTACAAAAGAGAGCCAGATTCAACAGCCATTCATTTCGAGATGCCTGGACAAGCTGCGTTTGAAAGACTGGAGATCACAGGAAGTAGGAAACACAGACAGAGGGATCATTTCCAGAGTTGACCTGTTGCATAAATGGAGGACTGGGAGTAAGTCTTGTATTAGAGAGTTGGACAGAAAAAAGATGAGAGATTGTTGCCAGACGGGTGCTACGCACCTGTCGTAGAGGTGCAGGGATGCAAGCACAGAGTTCAGAGGAGCAGTGACCATTGAAGTAGTGACAGAAAAGAGATAAAGATACAACATTGCGGCAATGAGAGAGATTGAAGGAAGACAGTAAGAGGAGGAGAGTTGATGAGATGAAAAGCCTTTGACTCCACCCTACTGAGAAGAGCTGTATGTGGGGAGCCTCCCCACACATGAGACTTGTACTCCAAACAGGGCCGAATAAAACTCCTGTATGAAGTCAAGAACTGTGCGGGGGTAAAGAAGGTATGGAGTCGGCTTAGAACAAGCAATCTCTTGGAAGCAGATGTTACAAGAGATGGAATATAATTTTTCCAAGATAAGTCCTGAGTCAATGAAACCCCAAGCATGTTCAAGGATGATGCAGGACGGAGCTGGATAGTATTAATCATTAGAGAGTACTCCTATGGAAGATTGTGTCAGGTTGATAGGTGTAAAAACTGAGTTTTTGATGGATTAAAAACAACAAGATTATTTTTACCCCAGTCAGAGATATGAGCCAAGTCAGACATTAGGTGTGTCATAGCCTCATCCCTTGTCAATTGAAGTAACTGCTGAGATGGACGTTGCGGGAACCGAATGGAAAGGTGAATGGTGGAATCGTCAGCATACGAGTGGATAGGGTTAGATCTGCAGCTTGGAAGATCATTGATGAATAAAAGGAGAGTTGGTGATAGGACAGAGCCCTGAGGAACACCACTGTTGACAGATCTAGTAGAAGATCGATGGCCGTCTACAACAGCAGCTGTAGAACGACCAGAATGGTAGCTATAGATGAAGGCACAGATAGAAGGATAGATACAGTGAGAGGGCAGTTTCGAAATTAAAGATTTATACCAGACTCGATCGAAGGCCTTTGAGATGTCAAGAGCAATGGCAAAGCTTTCTCCAAAGTCCCGAAAGTAGGATGACGAAGAGTCTGAAAGGTAGGTGAGAAGATCACCAGTGGAGCATCCCTGATGGAACCCATACTGATGATCAGAAAGAAGGTTGTGATAGGAAAGATGCTTTAAAATTTTTCTAATGAGAAATGACTCAAAAACTTTTGAGACTCATGATGTCAAAGCAATTGAACGATAGTCAGAGGGTTGGGAATGGTCATCCTTCTTTGGGACTGGCTGAATGAGAGCAAACTTCCAGCAAGGAAAGGTACAAGTTGACAGACAAAAGCAAAAGAGTTTACCTAGAAAGGGTGTAAGGACAGAAACTCAGTTCTTGAGGACAACAGAAGGGACTCCATCATGCCCATATGGCTTGTTAGCATTGAGGCCAGTGATGGCAGAAAATACATCAGCTGAAGAAATTTCAATGTCAGACATGAGGAAGTCTGAGGGGGAAAGTGATAGAGGAACAGCACCGGAATCATCTAAGGTGGAATTGGAGGAGAAAGTCTGAGGAGAAAGTCTGAGTGAAGAGATCTGCTTTATCAGTAGAAGAAATAGATACAGAGCCATCAGAATGGAAAAGAAGAGGGAAGGATGATGTGATAAAGTTGTTAGAAAGGTTTCTGGCAAGGTGCCAGAAGGAGCTGGAAGAATTTGAGTTGGAGAGTTGAGAGCACTTAGTATGGATGAAATTATTTTTAGCAGAACGAAGAACAGAAAGCACGATTCCGGGCAGAAACATAATCAAGATGCGATTCAGGGGTGGGTTGGCTCTGGTACCTTTTATAGGCCCTCTCATTGTTGTGGACAGCAGTAGAACAAGCCTGATTAAACAAAGGCATTCTTGCATTAGTCAAAGGATATGAGAAAGGAATGGATGCTTCCATTCCCGAGAGAATATCCTCCGTAATGCGCAAGGCACACTCAGATGGCTCCCGGCCATGGAAGCAATAATCATTCCATGGAAAATAAAAAAAGTACTGCCTGAGCGCCTCCCAATCTGCAGCTCCAAAGTGCCACAATCGACGTTTCTTTGGAGGGTCCACAGGCCATACCGGAGCAATAGGGCAAGTTAAGGTAATAAGGTTGTGATCGGAGGAGCCCAACGGAGAGGAAAGATTAACAGTGTAAGCAGAAGGATTAGTTATAAGGAAGAGGTCAAGTATGTTGGAGCTCTCTTCAAGGCCGTCAGAGATACTGGTAGGGTGCTGTACATAACTGTCCTTCTGCTATAGAAGACAATGCCTGCCATACTCACTAGTATAGTGTGTTTCTCATTGTATTTGGTGCCAACGTGTGGGACTGTGCAGACTAATGCTGGATCCACAAACTTTACCCCACAGTCTGCATATTAAATCCTGGTTTGATGGAAGAACACTGTTTGGGTGTGCCTCCATTATCTACACTTTTCTCTGGCCAGTTTCCGAGCTTCTTCAAGATGAATTGTTCCTTTGTTGCAGAGGGCTTGTCATTATTCTTTGTGCGAGGTATTGGTTTCAAGATCTTTTGGTATGATGTTGCCTTTCTTCAGAGTTGTCCTTATGTGATCTATATCTTTTTTTCTGTCCCCCTGGGTTGCGACATGGTGCAGGAGGTTGGCCATACAGAACCTGGCTTGGAAGTGGTGCTCTGGCATGTGGAACACGTGTCGGACCATCTAAAAAACTTTAGGACATCATGGGTTCTATGTTGGTTGACTTTGCCCACTAGAGGATTTGTTACTGAGGGACTTTATCACCCCATTTGAATCCTAGGATGCATTGTACGTACTGCATGTAAAATGACTCAAGCTGTTTGATATGAAGCTTGTTTGTAGTCTTAAATTCACCTCCGTATAAGGGAGTGGAGAGGCATGCAGATGTATACTGAAACATTTCTCTCCATTCTTATGCTGATATATTCAAAGACACTGGGTCTGAGACGTCCAGAAAAAGCCGAGACGTGGTTGATTCGTTCAAGGACTTCTGTATCAATGTTATGTTTATATGTGAACACACATCCAAGGTAGGTAAAATTCTGCACCTGTTTTACCTTTTAGCTGTTTATCTGAAATCCATGAGGCTCTGCTAGGTTGTTTCTCTGATATATTTTTCTGTTTTATTGACATTCAGAATCCCATTGCATGATATATATTAGAAATGATGGCAATGCCCTGTCGTAGGGCTTCAGCGGTATGTGTAATGATAACATAGCTCTCAGCTCTAGAAGAGAAGTCTTTGACTGTGACTGAAGACATCCAAGATTAAATAATAACCGTCTAGACGTAAATTGATTTTTATTAAATCAGCAGGATTCATTTGTTGGTGACTTAAAAGGGTGACTGCAGTGAGACAGATGTTGAAAATTACAGGAGTCAGAACACATCCTTGCTTTATTCCAATATCCACTGTGAAGGGTTCAGATTTGCTCCCACCTATGGGCACACGAACATTCATGTTGTCATGCAGACTATTCAGGATGGTAAAAAAAAAAAAATTCAACTCCAAATTTTGAAAGAGCATTCCATAAAAGTTCTCTGTTGTCAGGGTCAAATACTTTTGCAAGATTAGCACCAGTAAATGCAATATATATACAATTCACAGTTTTGTTCGTGGCATTTCTCTTGTATCTGTTCGGCAACAAAGATCATAAGATCATATCACAGGAATTTTTTTCCCTACCAAATCCATATTGTGTTTCAAAAAGTGTTGACTCAGTCAGATGATTTTTCAGTCCGGATAAAAATTTTTGGCTAGTACTTTGCAAGCATTCACCTGGAGGGAAATAATTCTACTGTTGTCACAATTTGAGCCGTCCTATTTCTTCTTCTAGATGGTTACAGTATCAGACGTACGCCATTCAGATGGAATTTGTTCTTTATTCCAGATATTCAGAATGAGATTATCAAGGCACTGGTGGACTAACTGGCCACCCTTAATGATTAATTCAGATGGTATTCCATCAGTGCCTGCATTTTTATTCTTTATAAATCAGATGGCCTGAACAGTTTCTGCAAGTGTAGGTTGGACATTGAGACATGCTGCTTGAGGAGCATTTGGGATGTCATGAAGGATATTGTGCTCCCCTGGGTTTCTTCTGTTCACTAAGGTGTTGAAGCGTTGTGCCCATCTTTCTTTTACTGCTTCCTTGTCTTTCAGGCGCTCTCACTTGGGTGAACGTATAGTGTCTATGTTGTGTTTGGTTCAGACTTAGTTTTCATCGACTTGTAGAATCCAGGTTCATCATAAACATCAGTTAGTCTTTGAAGCCCTTTTGTTTCCTCAGCTCACCATTTGGTCTCATGTTAGGCAGCCTCCTCTGGGTTTCATTTGTAAGATCTTGGAATTCAGGTTTAAGGGTTAGGGAACTAGGATGAGCCAACCAGTTGTTATGTGCTCTATTCTTCATTGCAAAAAGGTAATGTATGTCGTCAGCATGATCATCAAACTAGTCATTATGGCAGTGGGTGAAGAAATATAGGTTCCTTCTGCAGTGCCGTGAAGCACTGTCTTAATGTTCGGCCATTCTGTGTTTAGGTTTGTTGTATTGTTGCCTTGGTCAAGTGGTGGGCATTGAGACAGCTTGTCTGAAATAGTACTGCAGAAGCTGTTACAGGTTGCTGCATCCTTTAAGATAGTAAAGTTTATATTCTTGGAGAATGGTCTACGGTGCATTTCTGAGAGTATGACCAGTTGTGGTTTGGCAAGTATAATGTTATGGTCTACTGACCACCCAGCACCTCTCATGGATTGGGTTATAAGAACCTTTTGATCTCGTTGCCTGATACTGACATAATCAATTAGGTGCCAGTGTCTAGATTGTGGATGCATCCACGTGTCTTCTGCTTATTCTTAAGTTGAAAAATGGCGTTGGTGATGACCAGACTGTGTTATGAGCATAATGAAAGCAGTGTAAGACCATTGTTGTTCATGTTACCAACTCCGTGGAGGCCTATAATGGCTTGCCAGAGGTAACTCTCTTTTCCAGTTCTGGCACTGAACTCTTCAAGCAGGATGAGTTTGTCATTATGTGGTTTTGGGGAAATGGTAGCATCCAGAGAGTCGTTAAAGGAATCATTGCCAGTGTCTTCAGAGTCAAGCGTTGGAGCATAGGCACTGATGAGTGTTTTATACTGACATTAGAGAGAGGTTTGTGCCAGGACATCAGCATCTCTGATATACCCAAAGGTGATTCTTGGATCTTCTATAGTAGGTTGTCTGAGTATCCTCTCCAGAAATAATTATACCCTCCTCCTCCTTCCGTTAGGTTGTTGTCTCTGGAGAGGTGAGTCTCAGGCACAGCAGCAGTGTCAGTTTATTATCGTTTTAGTTCATGGGCAATAAGGGAAATCCTACGGCGTGGTCCTGGGTCTTGGTTATAATCAAGCATGATCCGTATATTCCTGGTTGCAAGAGTCAGAGCGATTCTTTTCGTTCTTTGACCGTAGTGTAGAATGCCTTGACAAACGTGGTTATTTGCCCAGGTGTAGAGCAGCAAATATTTAGGTTTCCTTATCTAAACCCCTCCCCATCAGACTAACCAGCTGTGTGTCCGTTTCTTGCTGCCAAGTCACAATGGATACTGCTGAAGGCATGGCATGCTCCTGTGCCATTATGCCAGCGACTACTGGGCCAATGCAGCCAATGTGCAGGACTCGAGCTAACGACTTCCACCCTGCATGCTCTGTCACCATCACCGTATCCTGTCGCCACAGGGCATTTAGTTTTGATGACTGGGTTAAATGGGAGGTGAATAGAGAGGTATGCTTGTACAATGAAAGCATTTGGTGAGGTGGTGAGAGTGCGCAGTCCTACTGCCACGTTACTTGGCTCTTCTTAGTCTGTGACGGTGGCATGAAGATTCACAGCTTCTATCTACTGGCCAGGGTTGCAGGAGTCTGCCGGAGCTCTGGTTCATGCCCTGTCTTCTGGAGGACATCACTCACGAATTTCACATTCGGGGTTTACTCGCGTAGCCTTAACGCATCCAAGGGTGGATGAGTACACTGTCTGACCCTCACTGATGGTCCCTTCAGCATGAGTAACCCTGTACATCTGTTGAGGCTGGAGGGATCTCTCTCCTCCCGCCACCGATATGGCCCACCAGAATTATGGGGTATACATGCACCCCACAATGACAAGGTGTTTCCTGTGGGAGGTTACACACACACACACACACACACACACACACACACACACACACACACATACACACACACAGCACAAACTTCCATCAATTTCCTTTCAATCCTACGGTTGGAAGATGCTAGACTACAGTAGAAAAACATTAGCCTACAGTCCACCAGGTTTACATTCACATGAGCCAAGGGTTGCAAGTAATACAATACAGAGAGTATGGTATAAGTATATATTCAATTGTTAATGCTTATGCAGATTATCTCATTTTAGTACTCAAGTTCACAGGGTCTGAGTTTGCCTTAACCCAGACTACGTTACGCCACCACTGGACTAGTTCCCGCAATTTACCTTACCTTATAGTAAATTGAAGGTTATTTATAGACTGTGCATAATACGGTGGAATAAAGAGATATTGCTGCATTATTATGGAGGTAACAATACCACTATTACCTCTTCTTTACTAAAGGATAAGGAAATGTGAGTATACAACCTCCCAGTGCCTGTATTTCTTCCTGCAGAAACAGATTTGTGTAATGACAAAATAACAAGTCTTCATCTTTTATCCTAAGTCTGACCTCTGGTCCTCGAAGATACAGTAATAGGAGAAATATATTCCACTTTCTCAGTGAGTACCATGCTCCACTAAGGAATAAAGTGTCCTTTTTTTCTATTTGTACCAAGGTTCTTCACAAGGACGCCTTTGCGTGGTGACACCCATATGACAGGGTGACTACACTTCCTGGTTAAACAAACGTTCCTCAGCTAATCTTCCCTTATCTCGAAACGAGGATGGTAGACTTTAGATGAATGCAGTTTCAGCCTGCAGTTCACAGGGTTCCCAACCACATGAACCCGGAGCAACAAACACTCAGGTTACACATTGTCAATTTCGAGGAGTGTGTGGAAGCGCCTCAGTTGTATTGTTTTTACTGTTAACCATATACTGCTCTGGAAGGACTACTCCTCTCTTTGAGGGTTTCTGTGTAACGTGTGGATCACTGACATGTGAAGAAATTAGCTTACTGACTGTGAGCCGATAGGTGAAGACAGGTAGGCTAAGAACCATACCCCCCAAACATTATGTCCAGAATATTCAGGCAAGAAAAGGTTGCCAGATATCTCTTTAAAAATAAACTATTGATTGATTAACTGAAATGAAATCTTGCGGCACAGCTGCCAGAATCAAATTCCAAAATAATATGAACATGAACTTCAAAGTGAAAAAAAAAAATGGTCTAGATGGCAATTTTTTATAAAACGATGAGCATTACAACCTATTGCTGTATATAACGGCCTACTTACACTGTTTGCTGTAGTTAAATGGAGTCGGTCTTGGAGGACGACACATGCCAATAATCGAACATTGATATTTCTGATCTCTCACGGGAGGCGTGTGTCTTGGCTGAAGAGGGACGTATGTGGATGATGATATCTGTGAGGTGGAGTCAAGATTCTGCAACTTTGACACGTGAGTCAATGTGAAGGAGGCCCATTCAAATGAGCAGACTTTGGTTAGGTTATTCCTTATATATATCAGTTATTCATATCTGTGTAGATCAGATATTTATTCTTAGATCTTTAGTGGAAAAGTTTCTAGAGAAGGGAAAGGAGTTGTATGCGGCTTTCATGGATTTGGAGAAAGCATATGACAGGGTGAATAGACAAGGATTGTGGAAAGTATTAAGAATATATGGAACAGATGGGAAGTTGTTGAATGCTGTGAAGAGTATGTATGATAGTGCTAAGGCTGCAGTGCGTGTGGATGGTGAACAAAGTGAATTTTTTCTCTTTGAAGGTTGGGTTGAAACAGGGATGTGCTATGTCTTCATGGTTGTTCAATCTGTACATGGATAGGGTAATAAAAGAGGTACAAGGTAGGGCAGTGGATGTTGGAGTGTTCCTAGTGGGAGAGGGTAGTGTTTGGAAACTCCCTGTACTGTTGTTTGCAGATGATACTGTGTTGTTGAGTGAAGACAAAGGGGAGCTGCAAGGTTTGGTGGATGAGTTTGGGAGAGTGTGCAAGAAACGGAATCTAAAGGTGAACGTAGGGAAGTGTAAAATGATGGTCTCTGAGAGAGGTGAAGTCAGTGAATGTACAGTGAGGTTGGATGGTGAGGAAATGGAAAATGTGAGTACGTTTAAGTACTTGGGTAGTGTGATGAGTAAGGATGGAAGTTTGGTGGGTAAAGTGCTTGAAAGGGTACAACAAGGAAGAAAAGTTGCTGGTTCCTTGAAAGCAGTGATAAGAAACAGGGAAGTGAGCATGGAAGTGAAAAAGTTACTACATGACAGTATTATGATACCAGCTCTAACGTATGGAAGTGAAGCTTGGACCTTGCTAGAGGGACACAAGAGTGAGAGCAGTGAAAATGAGTTATTTAAGAGGAGCCTGTGGAATCACATGGAGAGACAGGCTGACAAATGAGGATATAAAGGAGCGTTGTGGTGTGGATGTGGATGTGATAGGAAGTGTTAGGAGGAACACACTGAGGTGGTTTGGCCATGTGGAGAGGATGGAGGGTGAGAGACTGACGAGGAGAGTGTATGTGAGTGAGGTGGAGGGAGGGACAGGAAGAGGGAGACCGAGGATGAAATGGAGGGATGGAGTGGAGAGGTATATGAGAGAGGAGGGTGTGAGTTGGTAGCAGGGCAGTGAAATGGCGGGGGACAGGGCGACGTGGAGGTGATCTGTTTCTGGCCACCACGTACGGGATTGAGGCGTCTGGCAATATATATATATATGTATATATATATATATATATATATATATATATATATATATATATATATATATATATTGTTACATAGCCTATGATTTCATCATCCTTTGTGTAATTCTAACGTACAGTATGCTGCATGTTTGATAACGAGCGTGTTCTACCTCACTCCCCCCCTCCTCCCTTATAGTAGAATAAGTCGTTCTTTCTGTTGTTCAGAGCAGGAGTGTCAACTCTTTGTCCCCTCTGGCTTCATTTGCGCATCCTTCTTACAAGTTGTATCAAGCTCTGCCGGCCCCTATATAATGAGCTCAGTCTCTGCATTAATTGCCACTTAGATCTACTCCTCATTTTGCTCACATCTCTGTCCTCCCCTGTACAGTTGTTATTATTGTGAGTGCTCAGGAAGTCTCCAACCATCTAGCAGCTGTGTAATTTGAGTATGAGTGTTATTACATTTTGTTCTTGTACTGTATAGCATAAGGTGTTGATTCGTAGGCTTAGTAAAGTTTTTGTAATTCATATTGTCAGCCAGTGGTAATAATATTTTGTATCTGTAATAATATATCTTGCATTCACTGAGTATTATCTGGTTTTCTCATTTTATCAGGGCTGACTTAGATAAATTTACCCTTGCTTATTTCGTGTTAATAGAGGCTATTGCAGTTAACTATATATTTAACCTGTTTTTTGCCATTACATTATCCTTATGTGTCCTGAATGTTTTGTTGTTAGTTTGAGCATTAAACTTTAACTTGTAATTTTACCTAACTCTTTTGTTTTGAACCTGGAACTTTACGGGACAGTAGTGATTTTTAGTATTCTCTCTTAAAGTGTACATTATCTTTCTCTGTTCCGTAACATAAATTTGGCGACATTTTATCAGGATATTTAGGATATTATCATAAGGATATTGCTTGATATTTTGTGACTGTGATTTATTCATGATGTCTACTATTACTACTCTTGATGAAGCCAAAGATTTTTTGTCAAATGTGCAAACAGTGTGTGATGTAGAAAACAGAACAAAGAATGAACTTAAGCTTGTTGCTCAACAATTGGGAATTGCTGTTCGCTCTCATCATTCTAAAGATCAAATTGTTGACATGATTAATGAAAGCTTGTTTAATGTAACTCCTCCAAATGAGCAAACGCAGATTGAATTAGCTAAGATACAGCTAGCCCTGCAGGAGGCTCGTGCTAAGGAGGCTGAATTTCAGGCAAATGCTCGTATTCAGGAGGCCCAGGCTCAGGCACAAATTGAACTTGCTAGGATTCAGGCAGACCATGAGTATCGCATGAAACAAGGTGGAACTGGATCATCTAGCTCTGATGATTTTGATGTGGCTAAAAATGTTAAACTTGTCCCTCCTTTTAATGAATCTGATTTAACAAAGTATTTTCAGTTGTTTGAGAGGGTAGCTACAGGTTTTAATTGGCCCAAAAAGTATTGGCCAGTACTCCTTCAAACTGTTCTCACCGGTAAAGCTCAAGTAACTTATGCATCTTTGCCTCAGGATCAATGTGATAATTATGATGTAGTTAAGAGCTTGATTCTTAAGGCCTATGAGCTTGTTCCTGAAGCCTATAGAGTAAAATTTAGGACAACTTATAAGCAAGATAATCAATCCCATGTTGAGTATGCAAAAATCAAAGAAGATCTGTTAGAGCAGTGGTTAAATTCTAATAATGTGGATTCTGATTTTGACAAATTTAAGCAGATGATTTTGCTGGAGGACTTCAAAAGGTGTATTAATAATGATGTAAGCCTATATCTTGATGAGAGAAGACTAGATAATTTGTCTGATGCTGCAGTTTTAGCTGATGAATATGTTCTCACTCACAAGAGATATTCTAAAGAAATAAGGAAAGCTGAGAGTAAGTACGTTGCCTCTACTCAGAGTACAGGTAACAGGAAAGAGAATAAAGATGACGTTTCTCAGGAAGTAAATACCAGCTTCACCTCTAGATTTCAGAAAAGTAAATGCACTTATTGTAGTAAGCTTGGTCATACTACGGAGAAATGTTTCAGGAGACAGCGTGATGTGAACAAAAAGGAGTCTTTAAATATTCAGTCAATTGGTCTAGTGTCCACCCTTGAGAGTTCCCAGAATTCTTTAACTGAGTTAACTAAACCTGCTTTGAGGGGTAAATTAAATCCTCATGATGAAGCTCCTCTTTTGAGCAGTAACGTGGGCGACACTCTCAAGAGTTCATGTGCTAATTTCCTGTCTGATGGTTTTGTCAGTCCTCTGGACAGTAATGACAGGAAATCAGTTAAAATATATCGTGATACAGGTGCTTGCCAATCCCTTATGCTGACCAGTGTTCTAGGCTCTAATGTTAATTCCTCTGATGAAACTGTAATCTTACAAGGTGTAGGGAATAATTACGTCTCTGTCCCTCTGTGCAGAGTGAATTTAGAGTCTGGTTTTGTTAATGGTTCCATTACGGTTGGGTTGGTTGAGACACTCCCAATGTCAGGTGTAACTTTCTTACTTGGAAATGATATTGGTGGAAGTCAAGTGTGTCCAGCTCCTCAGTTGTCTAGTGAGCCAGTGGCTGCGGCCCAGGATTGTGGTGTCCCTGATGTGTTCTCTGCATGTGCTGTCACTAGGGCTAAGTCTAAAGTTACTGGTGACTTAGAGGATAATGATGATGATGATGTTATCCTAGCTGACACTTTTCTTGCTAATTTGGACCACTCACCAGATGAGGCAGTAACCCGTAGTGTTGTTAATTTGTCTCGTCAAGAGTTGGTTGAGCTGCAGGTTGCTGACCCTGAGTTGAAAGGTCTAGCTAACTCTGCTTGCAGTGAGGAAGAGTCAGCTGGTGCTTCTACTTGTTATTATATAAAGTCAGGAGTACTTATGAGGAAGTGGAGACCCCCAACAGCATCAGCCGACCGTGAATGGGAGGTTGTACATCAAGTTGTCATCCCTCGTGTTTGTAGGCAGGATATCATTAGAGTGGCTCATGATTCCAGTTTGGCAGGACACCTTGGAGTGAGGTAGACTGTGGCACGCATTTTCAAACACTTCTACTGGCCAGGTATCTTCAGGGATGTTTCCTGGTATTGTAAGTCTTGTCACACCTGTCAAGTTGTGGGGAAGTGTAATCAGACCGAAAAGGTTGCACCTCTAGTTCCCATTCCTCCTTTTGAGGCGCCATTCACCCGTGTGTTGGTGAATATTGTGGGCCCTCTTCGTAAGACTTCTTCAGGATTTTCTTATGTGTTGACCCTGATTGATATGGCTACTCGTTATCCTGAAGCCATTCCACTTAGAAATATCTCAGCAAAGAACGTGGTTAAGGAAATGCTAGGGTTCTTCACAAAGTTTGGTCTGCCCAAGGAGGTACAGTCAGACCGGGGAAGTAATTTCATGTCAAATGTTTTCAAGCAGTCTCTGAAAGAGTTGGGCATCACCCAGATCACGTCTTCAGCTTACCATCCCCAGACCCAAGGAGCGTTGGAGAGATATCATCAAACACTCAAATCGATGCTCAAGAAATACACTTTGGAACATCAGAAAGACTGGGATAAAGGTCTTCCATTCGTTGTATTTGCCGCAAGAGAATCTCCAAATGAATCACTGAGCTTCTCACCCTTTGAACTACTGTTTGGCCATGAAGTAAGAGGACCCCTTAAGCTACTCAAGGAATGCTGGCTGTCGGAGGAAGATGACGTCAACCTGCTGGAGTATGTGATGAAGTTCAAAGAACGGCTGTCTACTGCTTTACAGCTGGCGAGAGAGAATTTAGGAGCTGCTCAGGAGAAGATGAAGACTTGGTATGATAAGAAGTCCAGGTTACGCCACTTTCAGCCAGGAGATCATGTTTTGATTCTGCTACCGGTGCATGGGCAACCTCTTCAAGCCGAGTTTAGTGGTCCTTATTTCTTGGAGAAGAAACTTAGTGATGTCAACTATGTCATCGTCACACCAGATCGTAGAAAGAACAAGCAACTTTGTCACATCAACATGCTAAAGTTATATCACAGGCGGGACGAGAATAACCCAGTCTGCACTGTAGCTGTTCCACCTGAGTCTGCAAGTGAAGTTCTCCCATGCAGCATGAGCCTGAGTGATAGTTTGGGGAAGAATCCTGATATCATGAATGATCTCCAGACGAAGCTTTCTCATCTAGCTCCCGAGGAAAGGCAGGAGTTTTCGGCATTACTGCAGGAGTACCCGCAAGTGTTCCGTGCCACTCCAGGAAGAACCACTGTGTTGATGCATGATGTCGATGTTGGAGACGCAAAGCCAATCAAATTACCTCCTTACCGTGTGAACCCAGTGAAAGTTCCTCTCATCGAGAAGGAGCTTGGCAACCTGTTGGACCACAAGATGATTGAGCCCTGTCAGAGCAAGTGGAGTTCTCCTGTCACTCTAGTCCCTAAGCCAGGTGGGTCACAGAGGCTTTGCATCGACTACAGACGTGTTAATCAGATAACCAAAACAGACACTTACCCTCTCTCTCACGTGGAAGATTGCATAGACAAGATCAGAAAGGCTAGGTACATAAGTAAGTTTGATTTGTTAAAGGGATACTGGCAAGTACCTATGACTGAACGTGCTAGGGAGATCTCATGTTTTGTAACACTAGGAAAGACTTTTGCATGTTCTGTAATGCCATATGGTATGAAGAATGCACCAGCCACATTTCAGAAGCTCATGAATGTTGTAACAGAGGGTTTGGCAGGGTGTGTTGTTTATATTGATGATGTATTAATCTTCAGTGACAACTGGAAAGATCACCTATGCCATGTCAGTAAATTTCTTGAGCATTTGGTTCAGGCTAATCTTGTAGCTAATTTATCAAAGTGTGAGTTTGGTCAAGCTAAAGTTCAGTACCTTGGGTACGTAATTGGTGATGGACATGTTGCACCACCAGGAGCTAAGGTTCAGGTTATAAGTGATCTTCCCAGGCCCAAAAGTAGGAAAGAGCTACAAAGATTTTTGGGAATGGTAGGTTATTACAGGAGATTTGTTCTTAACTTTTCAATTCTTGTATCACCACTTACAGACCTACTGAAAAAGGGAGTTAAATTTGTCTGGACCGATAACTGTGAATCCTCTTTCAACAAACTTAAAGCTATCCTAATAAGTCAGCCAGTGCTCGCTACTCCAAATTTTGCTAAGCCTTTTAACCCGCCCCGTCCCGTCGACGTATGGGTACGTTGCAACGATTTGCATTTGCCAGTCCCGGCGACGTACCGGTACGTCGTGCAATTGCAAGGTCCCTAATTTGCACAATTTTCAATTTTCACGTGTGATTTTTTGTATCTATACACGGGACACCTTCTTCTATTCCTCTACAAGATGCCAAGCAGGGACAATGCCTTACACCGCATAACCTCCCCCCTCCCCCCCTCACGCCATTGTCTTGGCAAAGGACCTGTTACCAGTGACCTGGCTAGTAAAGATATTCAGGGCCAGAGTGACTCCCCGATCGATGACAATGTGGAGGACAATGTTTACATAGCATTAGAAGAAGAAACAGCCAGAAATAATGATCAGGTAATGTGGCAAAAAAAGGTCAGGTATGGTGATTAGTTAGTGAGTGAAACAATGCTTGTAATGCCTTTATTACTGCTTGAAAACCAATATACTCTCATACTACATATAAATTCGTACCAAGTAAATAAATAAATACCGTTTATGAGTGGATAAAATAGTTACCCTCCCATAGAAATCGTTTTCTTTGGTGCCAGCATGTTAGAAAACCCAGTCAGGTAAGGAGGAACTCCTATCTGGATTGGGTATTTTAAACCTCAGGTGAGCGATTTCTCTATCAATTTTCGATGTTTCTCACCAAAAGCGAAGGTTTTAGCCAAAATTTTTTTTTTTGAAAATACCTCGGGACTGGGGGATGTCAGAGGTGCGGAAAACCTCGGGACGTGACGGGTTAAGATGGCTGTTGACGCAAATGATACAGGATCTGGGGCTGTTTTGCTGCAAGAGGATGATCAGAGTATTGAACACCCTGTATCTTATTACAGTAAGAAGTTCACTCAACCTCAAAAGAACTACTCAACTATTGAGAAAGAGCTTTTGGCCTTGATTTTGGGTTTACAGCATTTTTCATTTTATTTGTGTTCTGGTTTTGACCCCATAGTCATTTATACCGATCATAACCCACTGAAATTCCTTAGTAAGTTTAAAGATAAAAATCAGAGATTGACAAGATGGAGTCTACTTCTTCAGGAGTATTCATTAGACATACAACATGTCAAGGGGAAAGAAAATGTTATTGCAGATTGCTTATCTAGACTTTAGACAGATTGTTTTAGAGTAATAAGAAATTTCCTTTGTAAATTTCTTTTTCTTTGTGGGGAGGTGTTACATAGCCTATGATTTCATCATCCTTTGTGTAATTCTAACGTACAGTATGCTGCATGTTTGATAACGAGCGTGTTCTACCTCACTCCCCCCCTCCTCCTTTATAGTAGAGTAAGTCGTTCTTTCTGTTGTTCAGAGCAGGAGTGTCAACTCTTTGTCCCCTCTGGCTTCATTTGCGCGTCCTTCTTACAAGTTGTATCAAGCTCTGCCGGCCCCTATATAATGAGCTCAGTCTCTGCATTAATTGCCACTTGGATCTACTCCTCATTTTGCTCACATCTCTGTCCTCCCCTGTACAGTTGTTATTATTGTGAGTGCTCAGGAAGTCTCCAACCATCTAGCAGCTGTGTAATTTGAGTATGAGTGTTATTACATTTTGTTCTGTACTGTATAGCATAAGGTGTTGATTCGTAGGCTTAGTAAAGTTTTTGTAATTCATATTGTCAGCCAGTGGAAATAATATTTTGTATCTGTAATAATATATCTTGCATTCACTGAGTATTATCTGGTTTTCTCATTTTATCAGGGCTGACTTAGATAAATTTACTCTTGCTAATTTCATGTTAATAGAGGCTATTGCAGTTAACTATATATTTAACCTGTTTTTTGCCATTACATTATCCTTATGAGTCCTGAATGTTTTGTTGTTAGTTTGAGCATTAAACTTTAACTTGTAATTTTACCTAACTCTTTTGTTTTGAACCTGGAACTTTACGGGACAGTAGTGATTTTTAGTATTCTCACTTAAAGTGTACATTATCTTTCTCTGTTCCGTAACAATATATATATATATATATATATATATATATATATATATATATATATATATATATCAGACGCCTTAATCCTATAAGGGATGGCTACAAACAAATTGCCTCTAAGTCGCCTTGTCCCCTGTCCTCCGCATCGTAAGGAGGGAAAAGGGATATAGGTGGTGATGGTGATGATGATGATGATGATGATGATGAAAAACTTTGTGCATCCAAACTGCGGACAGACCTACCATAAAATACAGTATTTATCTCCTGGTCGATGACGCCTTTTCAGCGTATTTGTGTTCCATCAAATTTATTTAGTTTCAGTTTAAAAGGATTTCAAACTGTAATGGAGTTTTTTACTGGTATATTCAGTCAAGGTAGTTTGGGAAACCACTCCCAATACTGACCGTAATCGTCTGGTGCTGTTAGGATTGAGTGATTGATTGATGAAACTGTAGAAATAAATGACTGCACAACGCCCATGTGTGGCACCGGACAGCAGTGAAACAGACGATACGATAAAGTAAAAAGAATAAAATTAAAACACTAAAAGCACTAAACACTAAAACTTACAAAGGAGTCTGGGTGCCTGCAGAAAGGAGAGGATTCCCCCATACCTCACCATAGCACAAGCATCCTTTCCAAGCACCGGGTTGTGTTTGCAATAACGCAGAGAAGACGTAACATGAGGGACAGGGTTAACCTCAATCCGATGACGTCCTTTTCAAATTTATCAGGCCTTCACTATACAGTTTCACTTCAAGTACGAAGGACATTTATTGATGAGTTTACTGAAGGTCATATCTAGTTTATTACAAGCTGCACAAAACCGTCAAGATTATTAACCTGGTTACTGCGATGGTGTTATAAGTTTATTGTTACCCCCAGAAAATAATACTAAACTCAAGAAGAATTTTTCGTATTCAAGGGTTTCATGAAAGCTACATCTGACCACCCAAGATCAGGGTCAGATTGTTTTCTCCCAGCCTCAATGAAATCGCCTGGAGATTTCAAAATCATATTATTATTAACCCGCGCCGTCCCGAGGACGTACTTCCACGTCCTCACGTTTTGTCACAGCTAATCCCGAGGACGTACTTCAACGTCCTGCAATTGCAAGGTTCATAATTTCCACAAATTTCAATTTTCGCGAGTCATTTTTGGTACGTATACACGGGACACCTTCCTCAACAAGATGCCAGGCAGAGACAATGCCTTACCCAGCATGACCTCCTCCCCCCCCCTGCATGCCATTGTCTCAGCAATTCACCTGTTATCAGTGACCTGGCCAGTATAGCCATGTCATGCCACAGTACGAAATTCAGGGCCAGAGTGATTCCCCAATCAATGACAATGTGGAAGACAAATGTTACATAGCATTAGAGGAAGAAACAGTTAGAAATGATGATCAGGTAATGTGGCAAAAAAAGGTCAGGTATTAGGGAGTGAAACAATGCTTATAATGCCTATATTACTGCTTGAAAACCAATATACTCTTGTACTACATATAAATTCGTAACAGTAAATAAATAAATACCGTTTATGAGTGGTGTGAAATAGTTATCCTCCCATAGATCTCGTTTTCTTTGGTGCCAGCCTGATAGAAAACCCAGTAAGGTAAGGAGGCTCTCCTACCTGTAATGAGTATTTTAAACCTCAGGTGAGCGATTTCTCTATGAATTTTCGATGTTTCTCACCAAAAGCGAAAGTTTTAGCAAAAAAAAAAAAGGGTCGAAAAATGGTCGGGATTGGGGGGTACCAGTGGTCAAAAAGTGGTCGGGACGGGGTGGGTTAACTACCAATATTTTTTTTCGCACCTCCATATAATTCTTTTCGCAATAGGATACACTTTCGGATTGGTGTTTGTATTTTTGTCGGTTTAGGAGCTCCGTAACTGCTCTTCCTTGATGATTTATTTTACTTATCAGGATACTTCTCACTGTCCTCTTCTGTTCATTAAAATAATTAAAATACTATCATTCCCAGCACAAATTAAATACAAACTGATATTAAACAGCTTTGTCCAAAAACAAATCTCTAAGGAACAGGTGTCAGGGAGCTTCCTTACCTGTCGAGAACGTGACCCTGGGAGAGTGAAATATAGTCTTCATTAACTTCACCTCTACTAGTGGTCTCTCCCAAAATACTATTAACTGCCAGCAGGAAAACTAATTTAAGACAGTACCGTGATGAAATGTTTAAACGACTTAGGCCCGCATCTCATCAGCTGAGGCAGCTCCTCAACATCTTTCCCTAGACCAATGGTTTGCAACCTGTGGAGCGCGCCCCCCTAGGGTGGCACGAAGGGCTGCCTGGGGGGGCGCGAATGCTTGATAAAGAGGGTAATTATATTTGAAAACTATGAATTATGATGGACTTCAGTAATTTCTAAATATGGAGAAAAAATTTCAGATATCAATTAGAAATCTAGTTATCTGAATATATAAACAATTTCAAAGATTAAGAATCTATGATATTTATTGACATGTGCCAACTATGCCAGTAAAATACAGTATTTGAGGAAGGGAGGCGCAGGGAACGTGTCATTCAGTGAGGGGGGGGGAGGCGAAAATTAGAAAAGGTTGTAAACCACTGCCCTAGGTGATTAAACTTATTTGTTACAATTTCTGTCCACTTCTATTACAGAAATACTTCCAGTATCGCCATACCCAGCATAATAACGCAAAAAGAAATATATATTAACTACTAATATCCCTAATAAAAGTGATAAGAGGAGGTGTTAGGGAGCTTCCAAAATACGAGCTTTAGATCTGTCTATTAACAGCTCGAGGATGATTAGGGCCGACAACTTTTATCCGAGTCTCAGTTTTTCCACAGGATATGACCCGCAGTATCAGTTTACATCCAGATCCCTAATACAATGTTGAAAATCAAACTCAGGTTCTCCCAGTTGAGGGCTGATTCTACTAACAAATGCACCACCAGCTGGCATGAAAAATTTAACAATATTTCCAAACAGTTTTATCACTAAGAGCCACGAGCTTAATTAACCCGCCCCGTCCCGGCAACTTTTCGACCACTGGTACCCCCCAATCCCGGGCAATTTTCGACCTTTTTTTTTTTTTTGCTTAAACTTTCGCTTTTGGTCAGAAACAATGGCCGGTGGCAAAGAAAGTGGTCCCTGGGGTCCCTAATTAGCTTAACCAGGTATGCGTTCGTCCCACCTGGCCCCGTGTTCTCCCTATGCGGTGTGAGCATCAAACGTTTTCTATGGTATTATAAGTTTGGGAAACCAATGAAAGTAAGTAGAAATGAATTTATTACAAACATAAAAACATGTGATAAAAGAGTATATTGGATTTTATACAAAAACAGAGCAGAAATAACCATTGTACCATCGTGAGAAACGAGCAAAATCGGCCAACTTGGTTCCCATGAATCGCTAACATTCTAAAATCATGATACATATAATTTTTTTTACTTACATAATACTTCTACAATAACATTATACCATTTTACAATATATTGAACTGTTTTTACGTATTCACAGGCCTTTTGATAACATTTAGCGTAATGCTAGTGCTAAATTACGTAGTGAGTGAACTCGCTGTGACTGATGTTTCAACTCGTATTGTGCTTTTTCTACTAACATAATAGCTTTCTAATATTATTATACACTTTTCAACTTTATATAACTGTTTTGAGATTATTTCAGGCCTTACATAAATATATAGCGTAATATTAGCGCATAGTAACACACACGGTGAAGTCGCTATGACAACTAATTCAACTTACAACCTATTTTTTTACTTATATAATTATTCTACACTAACATTGCACATGTAAACACTTGATATAATTGATATTACATCATTTATGAACGTACGATGGAACTTAGCGTCATATTTGCGCGTACTTACACAGGGAGTGTTATCGCGATATCATTTGTTTCATCTTACACAAGTAATCAACTTATAAAATACCTTACTACTAACATTACATCATCCACTGTATATAATTCCTATCACATACTTACTGACCAGAATGTGGGTGTACTCGTGACATCAATTATGACAACTTACAGTAATGTTCAACTTATACGTTTTATTCATGCTAACATTACACCCGTTTCCACTTTATTTCCTTGCTATCACATATTTACTGACCAGATTTACACAGTGGGTGTAGTTTTGATAACAATTCTTTCCACTTACACTAATTCTCATCTTATACATTACTTTTCTGAAAAAATAACACCCGTTTCAACTTTATATTTGACTTAACACCTACTGACTGGCCTTACCATTATCATGCGCGTCATTTCGCCTTCCCACACAGTTTCAGAAGTGTACGAGATTATGATATTCCTTGAAACAAGGCTGAAGGCACAACGCAACATTGCACTCGACACACTCGTATCTTGTGTCTTTTCTCTGCGTTGATGGTCTGACTGTCGAGTGCTTACATACATGGCAGCGACGCTGGGGTTTACGACGGTTTGGTTCGGAAGGGATTGCGCTGGGGTAGTGGCGGGCTGCAAGACGTAGGGGAGTCTGAGCAGCACGGGGGGCGCGGGGGCGGTGTGGGGGTCTTTCCTGGGCATGCTTGGCGATTATTTCACGTGCCAGCTCCCTCACAAACCCCTCAAAGGTCTCGGATACTCCGGTGGTCATTGCGTGCAGGTAGTGGGCGTTCAGGACCGTGATGTCGAGCAAGTGGAAAAAGAGTTTCTTGTACCACTTCATCGTTGTCCTGGCACAGTCAACACTTGAAATCATCGAGTCTGACTGATCAACTTGCCTCATGTTCAGATTATAGGCAAGTACAGACTGGTTTCCATACGTTGCGCCTCCTCTCGCTACGGTGATCCACGGAGTCTGTGCGGTGCATCAGGGGGCTGTGTACAGTTGATAGGAGGCAAACTTCCCTGCTGTGGTTCCACAGGGTTGCAAGGATGTTATTGGCCTGGAAGAAAACCACCTCATTCTTGTCAAGTTTCCTCCCTATCTTGACCATATGGCGACGGTTTCTCTTGACTGTACCACAGACTCCGGTGTCGTGTTGGTGGAGGAACCTAGCGAGAAGAGGGCTAGTGTACCAGTTGTCCAGGTACAAAACATGACCACGATGAAGGTACTCTTCTATCATTGTCTTCACCATGGCCCCAGAGAGTCCTATACTCCGATCTTCTATTATATCTGTCTGTGCGCCCGTGTACAAGACTATGTCTTGCACATAACCAGTCTTACAGTCACACATAACAAAGATCTTGAACCCGAAACGGTGTCTCTTGCTGGGTATATACTGCCTAAAGGAAATATTGCCTCTCCACAACACAAGACTCTCGTCTATGACGAGGTCTCTGTAGGGATAAAATGAGGAGCGGAACATTTCCCGTAAATGATCAAATACCAGCCTAATTCTCCTCATTTTATCGGTGTTATTTGCATTGGCTGGATCATCTGCATCAAAAAAGTGGAGGCGGCCGAGAATAAACTGAAATCTATTACGACCCATCACCTTTCCAAAGAAAGGTGTTAGGATGATTGGGTCCGTTGTCCAATAGGCAGGAATTTGATTTTTCTTCACCACACCCATCAAGATTACCAGGGCCAAAAATAGGAACATCTCTGATATAGTCACGGGAAAGTCATACTGTTCTGCATGCTTGCTTGTGGTTCCTAGGCGTTCACTTTCAAGGCGCTGGGATTGTGAAAATATATTCGTCTGTTCTACTATGCGCCCAACAAACGCCTCATCAAAAAACAAATTGAAAAAATCTAAACGTGACGACCCAGCATTTACACCTGGAGCCGTGCAACCTGACCGCCACTCCTCAGTGAACTGATGAATGATGGGAGTAAAATTACTCCCATCCTCCCAGTTCCACGTGACACCACCGTCTCCAGCCACGTCACCATCGTCCCCTTCGTCAGGGTGGGGAGGTGAGGGTGGGGGGGGGAGGTTGGGGAGGTGGAGAGCGGCGCCTCTCATCACTCGCACTTCTCTTCCCTCTCCCTTTTCCTTTACCCTTTCCCTTCCCTTTCTTTCCTTTCCCCACATCCTGGGGCTGTGGGGAGGAAGTTTGGGCATATCCAGGGGCGAAAGAAGTGCTGGGGAGTGACTCAACCTCCTCTCCCCTAGGCCTACGAGCACCACGTGCTCGTGCTGCCTCCCTCCCACCAATGGCCCCTTCACCCCGCACTACCCCCACACCACTCTCACTTTCACCCCGCGCTGCCGCCACAACACTTTCCCTTTCTCCCAGCAATCCCACCACACCACTTGCTACTTCCCCAGACAAAGTACTTGAACCATACCTTAGGTGTCGTCTCGCCCCACCTTCTGATCCACGTGGTGATATTTTTTCCTTTCCCAACCACTCGGCGATATCACGTCCTAGCCCTCCGTCATCCTCATCGTCCTCATCCTCGTCCTGATCAGAATCGTGATGGAGAGATAGCTGTGCACGTGGTTGGGGAGCAGCCTGGCCTTCCCTTGCCTTATGGTATGTCACATACCGCGTTTTTCGGGGCGAAGGGACCTCCTCATCACTGCTACTTATTTCTTCCTCTGGCTGGACGTAATCGTGATCCACCACATCATCATCGAGTGGAGAATCACTGTCTCCAGTGAAGGCTTCCAGGACGGATGCAATTTGCTCATCTGAGAGACCTTTCCGCGCCATGTCTGACCTGGGTCACTGCTGGCAGGTGAGTGACCGAGACAAGGGCGAGCGCGGGTCACGCGGGGTCTAGGATGCTGCCCGCCTGGTGGCAGGTAGGGGAGGCTTGGGTACCCGGGCGAAACGAAAATCTCCCGCGAATTTTGAAATTTGTGGAAATTATGAACCTTGCAATTGCAGGACGTTGAAGTACGTCCTCGGGACTGGCTGTGACAAAACGTGAGGACGTGGAAGTACGTCCTCGGGACGGAGCGGGTTAAGGTGCTAGGAATCATAAGGCCAAATTAACCCCCCCTTTTTTTTTGGGGGGGGGGTCATATGAGGCTTTGGCTAGGTTATTTACTGAATATTTTGCAGCCCAGTTTTCCATCATGTTAGTCCTTGGCAACAGGCAGTCAGAAAATATGAATGGTCACCTGCATAGGTAAATAGAGAAAAACCCTTATCCTTAATAATCTCCTCTGTTCCTCTTGGTTTCCTTGTCCATCTAATTCTGCTTGTGGGATGGAGCCATACCGTTGGCTGCCAAGTTCTGTAAGGGTTGTATCCACTTGTTAACCTGGCAGTCGACGGCATAGCTTTATTTCACAGCCATTTTGAAGTCCAGTTACAATGATTCCACAGACCTCATATGCCCCAAACGTGAATTTATCGCAGCTTATGAGAGGTAATGAAGTCTGGTCGAGATGTCGCAGCAAATAAATGATAAAACTTCATATGGGCGTTAAGGAAGGAAAAAAAAACATGTCAGATAATGAACTGTATAATTTTTTTAAAGGTTAATTTTAGTATGAAAGAGAAGTGGATTTCTGATGGTAAGATCGTGAGATAAGTCCCAGCTGAATCACGGAATAAGCTGTTGCATTTCTTTCTGACTGTTCACAAAAGTTTCACCGGCATGTCAGGTAATATACCCCAGTTAATTAGATCACATTCAAGCTAGAATGTTTGAATATAACTGATTCAATATTAATGTCCAAGATGTGACATGTGATTGTGTGTTTCTCTCTGCCAAAGTGTCGTATGCACTGCTGAGTCTAAGTCCAAAGTCACAGAAATGGCTATCCCCTTACCTTTAATGGGCTCGCTACCATGTGAATCATAATCTCAGTCTAATTGTTTTATTATGTGCTGTGTCTGGGAAAGGTAACATTATTTCTCTTGCAAATTGGACTTCAAAGAGATTGTGGGTACTGGGAGTGTGCATGCTTGGTATTCCTTTATGCTCCTCACAATAACCGACTCTATGCAGGATCCCTATTGTCCCTTGTACAGTGTCGTGTATGGGAAATCTTTGTTTTATAAAACATATTGTACTAGGGCTTTTCCATTCATCGACTCCAGTCCTGTCTGGGACTCATTTCTCTGCAATAATACATCACTATTTTTTTTTTTTTTTTTTTTTGCTAATATGGAGGACACCGTTCTTCTGACCTTTTTTCTTTGGTTGCTGCTTGTTTCCATATTCAGTCCTTCAGTAATATGGTGTTTTCTGTACTTGTATTCCCTGTACCTTCAGGCGACGATATTCATGGTAATCAAAACCCTCGTAGTGATTGTGTTAGAAGCAGTCCCCATCAGAATCGGGTTAGTAACAATAGTCAATCCATACACTCACCTCTGTTTCTTCTGCCCATATTCTTAATGTATTTAGTAATGGTTAGTTTCATGCCTTCATGCATATTAGTACAGTTGTACTGAACTGGCATAGTTAACATTCATGGTGTCATTCCTTTCCCTGTAACACTACAACCCGTTTTCCCGCCGGTTCAGGAAGCCCCCTAACACCTCAGCTAAGCGATTTTTTTTGCATATTACTCTATATTATCATCTTGTATGTCATTTAAATCACTGAAATTACACGACATTCATCATAAATAACGTAGGAACATATCAAGTAGCCATATCCCAAATTACATCGCTAAGACAGAGGTGTTAGGGAGCTTCCTTAACCAACAAAAATGCAGGCCTATGGCTGACAGGGGCCTTGTGAGAAGAGTGATGAGAGACTAACAAAGAAATAAGAAACTTAGAAGTAGAGGCAGTGACGGAACAGGGATACCAAAGAGGAGATGGAATGATTGTGTGAAAGAGGCAGGGGCTTCGAAGTACAGTGTCTCGCATATCTAGGTGGAGGCGAGGAGGGTATGGAGAGAAACGGAGTGGAATGGACTGATATCTGGAGAGCAGAGAGATGGAGTTGAGAGTCGCGGTCAACGATCTGTAGCCAAAGAGAGACAAGAAGTGACCAGAATAAACGGAATAACAATCAACGGTGTTAAACTAAAAATTTTAAGTTCATGTATGGTCAAGGAATAAACATGAAAAAACAAGAAGCGGTACCTGGCACAGCAAACCCGTCTCCGGCAGTCATTTTAGTGCTGACGTATAAACGCAACAGGACATCTGGTCAAAGATGTCACATATAAAATTTGGATTAAATCACGTGAAAATTGACGGTTTTATGCCCATTTGGAATTCAAGGCCCGACACACCTGACACTGACTCTTCTACCGCTAACTGGGGGGGGGGGGTGACCCCCCTGATGTAATGGGGCGTCTTATAGGATGCAGATTTGAAAGATGCATCTTTAGGTTTTGGTTTCTTGTCGATTTGACGAACTTAAAAAGAGTTATGTCGAAAATGTGAAATATACATTTTACATCCGGGGGGCCTACAGCCTGGGCATTGGTCCAATTTGGCCCAAAATTGAATCATGTGATCAGAAGGTCATAACCCATGATCCCTGTAATTTTACCCAACATCTGTTAACAGACAGACAGACAAACAAACAAACACACAAACAAACAAACAGGCACACAAACCGAATGAAAACAATACCCGTCCCTGAGCCCCTCCGGGGCGAGGACAGGTAATTAAGGCAGACATGATTCCCCACTGCAGACTGGATTATTGTGTATATATTTGGGAATGTGTTAACGATGAACTAACTAGGTTCGTTACTAACTTAACAGGTTCGCTTCCAGTCTGTTATATTTATACTCATTGCATACATAGCCAGTTACACGACAACATAAAGATTACACCAGTAATTTTGGCGATGTAGTGTATAATCAATAATGCAGCCAACTGTTATTTCAACGTGTGTGTGTGTGTGTGTGTGTGTGTGTGTGTGTGTGTGTGTGTGTGTGTGTGTCTGTGTGTGTGTGTGTGTGTGTGTGTGTGTGTGTGAGAGAGAGAGAGAGAGAGAGAGAGAGAGAGAGAGATGTTGGAACTATAAAAAATCACAACACGAAGTATTAACACACCTCTTTAAGGGCATGGCAGGGCCTACCTTGTCTTCGTCAGGTTTCCAAACAGCAGAAACTTCCATCACTCGGATACCTTCCCTACTGAGTGTCTTCTCGATCATCTCACTTTTATACATCAGCGCCAGGCACAGAGCGACGACGCAGAACATGCTCTGCTCTGCCGCATTTTGCTTGGCTTGACATTTTGTTTTCCGGGATGAATAAACAACGTGACGAGAACAAAAACAGCAAACTTACCTTAGAAATAACAGTAAATGCCTCCCAAGAGAACTGATCATTGTTGTTATTATTCTTTGGTGCATCGAGTCTGGAAAATAGTGTGGTATTTTGAGGAATATTTTAGACCATATATCCATAGTCAAGCTCACGTATGATGTCATATAAATGTAAATGAACATAGTCTCGTTTGTCCCTCTAGTTATGCTTACTCCATAATTATCTGAACAGTAGAGATTAATACAGTATTCTTTTGGTTAATTCATGCAAAATATATATGTAAAACACACAACGGGACATATCATTTATAATTCACGTTAAACTCTACGAGGAAAACAGAGCTGCCAAAAGGTAGCAATCCCCTCACGCAGCTGAAATGTGTGTGTGTGTGTGTGTGTGTGTGTGTGTGTGTGTGTGTGTGTGTGTGTCTGTTCGACAGATGAATGTTAATTTCTTATTTCATATTCAAGACCTAAACAAAGTATTTCATGACAAATTAAGATCATGTAGAGAAATACTCTTCTAACAAGTCGGTCTGATACTAACGGCCGTAGTGTTAAATTTTGTGAAGGCGTTCACCTTGCCTTATCCGTATCTTTTGGTAGTCTAAACGCACGAAGGGGAGAGTGTTACCCGGTAAAGGGGAGAGAATTACCCCACCGTAATACTGGAATCCGCAGGGAGTCTCGTAGCACCCCTTCGCATGCCCCCTTGTCATATTACAGCAGCCTTATGCAAAGAAAGCTCTGTAGAATTTGAAGGACCCTATGGTGTGTGTGTGTGTGTGGTGTGAATTTTAATTTAATGATAAAAACATCGTGTGAAGAGAAACATAAGCGTTAAATATTTTTTTTCGTTTTAAAAGACCACCGCTTTTCTGGAAATGGTTAATTTACGATGAGACGAAAACAGAGATACTGTATCCACTTCCATTTTATTTCTCAATACATGAAATAATTTCTACATTAACCCGAATGCTACCTAAACAGACGACTGGTGCACAGCCAGTTGGTTTGAATTATGAAGCCTCATGTTTGCGTTCGGTGAGCTTTTGCAAGTCCGCACTATTTTGTTTGGCTTGGCAGTATATTTCTCTGGTGTATTTTGGTGTGATTTGAACGAATTTGGCTTTTATTTACGGTGTTCGTGACTGGTTTTCAAATTAACCCCCCTCCCTTCTCTTGGGGGGTGGGTTTCGGGGTTGTGGGTGGGAAAAATGGGAAATATAAACATTTGGGGCAGAAATATAGTCAAAATCGGTATGACCAGCCAAGGCGTATCCGTAGGGTTATTACTCACCGCATGAACCTCCTTGAAGCTATGTGTGACACCGAATTTTTCTTAGGGTACTGGTTCTCCAAATCCTGTATGCATACTCTAATACAGAGTATTTAAGAAAAAATGCCACTATTTAATAACAGAAGAGGTAAGAATTGCAGTCATTAATAGATTATATTGTGTGAATCTAGAAACTGTCGTATATATTGTTTTTATATTAAGATTTTGAATTTTAAAATGAATCAGTGTTACCAACTGTTTGCCGCGTCTACCCACACGAAGGGGTGCGCTCTCCCGCTTTCAAGATTACCGCCTACGTTGAAGGTGTGAGCTTCCACCTCGAGCGGGGTGCGGGAAGGGTAACCCCCGCCCTCAGTTTCAAGACTACGGGCGTAAGAATCGGTAATTGTTTGGGACGTCGTGACATCAAGGTTTTCGTGCAAAACCAGTTAATTGGTCAATCCAATATCAAGTCGTCCACTGTGACCCTATGTCATATAGGCTGAATGCCAATGATTTTGTGATTAAATAATACGTTCAAAGCAGAAAAAGAAAAATACAGAACGCTGTACTTTTTTCCCAGTATCAAATTTCATCACTGTTACCAAAAAAGTCCCACATCAAACAACGGTAGTAGAACGTTGAAACTGAATTATGAACGATGATCTTCCAACCCAAATATAGCTTCTTGTTATACCACGAACTACATCTGGCCACTTCAATCTGTAGATAGTAGAAATCGTTTAACCCGTGCCGTCCCGAGGACGTACTTCCACGTCCTCACGTTTTGTCACAGCTAATCCCGAGGACATACTTCAACGTCCTGCAATTGCAAGGTTCATAATTTCCACAATTTTCAATTTTCGCGAGTCATTTTTGGTACGTATACACGGGACACCTTCCTCAACAAGATGCCAGGCAGAGACAATGCCTTACCCAGCATGACCTCCTCCCCCCCCCCTGCGTGCCCTTTTCTCAGCAATTCACCTGTTACCAGTGACCTGGCCAGTATAGCCATGTCATGCCACGGTACGAAATTCAGGGCCAGAGTGATTCCCCAATCAATGACAATGTGGAGGACAAACTTTACATAGCATTAGAGGAAGAAACAGTTAGAAATGATGATCAGGTAATGTGGCAAAAAAAGGTCAGGTATTAGTGAGTGAAACAATGCTTATAATGCCTATATTACTGCTTGAAAACCAATATACTCTTGTACTACATATAAATTCGTAACAGTAAATAAATAAATACCGTTTATGAGTGGTGTGAAATAGTTATCCTCCCATAAAACTCGTTTTCTTTGGTGCCAGCCTGATAGAAAACCCAGTAAGGTTAGGAGGCTCTCCTACCTGTAATGAGTATTTTAAACCTCAGGTGAGCGATCGCCAGTGGAGCGTCCCTGACGGAACCCATACTGACGATTGGAAAGAAGGTTATGATAGGAAAGATGCCTTAAAATTTTTCTATTGAGAATTGACTCAAAAATTTTGAAATACAAGACGTTAAAGCAATTGGACGATGGTTGGAGGGTTGGGAGTGGTCACCCTTCTTTGGGACTGGCTGAATGAGAGCAAACTTCCAGCAAGGGGGAAAGGTACAAGTTGACAGACTAAGGCGAAAGAGTTTGCCTAGGCAGGGTGTAAGCACAGAAGCACAGTTCTTGAGAACAACAGGAGGGACCCCATCCGGCCCATATGCCTTGTTAGTACTGAGGCCAGTGATGGCAGAAAATACATCAACTGAAGAAATTTTAATGTCAGCCATGAGGAAGTCAGAGGGGGGAAGTGATGGAGGAACAGCACCGGAATCGTCTAAGGTGGAATTGGAGGAGAAAGTCTGTGTGAAGAGATCAGCTTTATCAGTAGAAGAAAAAACTACAGAACCATCAGAGTAGAAAAGATGAGGGAAGGATGATGAGGTAAAGTTGTTATAAAGATTTTTGGCAAGGTGCCAGAAGGAGCGATATTATTGTTTCTTTATTGTTCGCCCCTGCTTGCCTCAACCGTTGGCCATGCCTTCTCTCGGCTGGCCTGTATTTGAATTCAGTCTTTTGTCTGTCGCGATGGAGTGAGGTTCTGTGCTCCAGTAATGAGAGCGAGAGAGGTCATCTAGCACCCAGACTCCACTAGACTACAGTTCTCCAGGCTCCCACCCTTCCTTGGTGATACACTACATTCATTGACCAGTATTTTCTTTTCGTTTTCCTAGACTTAAGAGTTTAGTTAAGTGTGCTATTTCCTCACATGCTGGCCAGCTGCGCCACATGTTGTTTTCCTAGGCATAAGAATTTAGCTTTCGAGTGAGTGAGTGAGTGCAATCTCTTTATCTGAATTCATTTTGAAATGTAACGTTAAATTTATTCCTTTGTAATCAATAAATTTAACAGTTCTTTTTCTTTGAGCTTAATGTAATGTAAACTCGTGTTTCATTTCTCCACAATTAAGCTTATTTCCCTTATAGCTCCTAGCTTGCATAAACGTTTTTGCCATTCATAACTGGTACTTAGGCCACTCTTGTTGTCTTAAGCTTAAAATCCGTTGTGCCTTCTAGGAGTAACGCATCAGCAAGAACCTGATATTATTAATAGTATTATTTATTGTCAGGGGTGAAGTAACTTTCTCTAGAGGCTAACAGTACTAATAAACAGCAATTGTGAGTAATTAGTCTCTGCTGTGTACTGTTGAGAAAGTTTATACATTCTCGTTCTGAGAAAATCGGCGAAGCAAGCCGGCATAAAGTAATCATTGCTTGATCTAGCAAGACAATCATTGTCCCTGCTCTTCAGTATTATTGAACATTATCATTTAATTTTGCATTTATTTTAAAAACCCCGTGACAGTAGTACATACTTTAGGTTCAACCACAGAAGGAGTAGAAGAAATATTTATTTACCCAAATGTTAGTATGTAGCATCCTGTCTTAAAAGAGAAATTGGTGGCTGACATAGCAGCTTCCCCAAGGCAAAGGCTACCAATCCAAGGACAAGACCCAACGCTATGAGCAACAGAGGACCCCGAATGTGTGTGATAGTCAGACTCTTTAGTGCGGCAGTGGGGGCGGCGTTGTCTGAGATGCCGTCCTGTTCCTGCCGTCTCCTGTGCTTCTCCCACTGCTGCATCCAGTGTCCACAAGCAGCAGCCTCAAGTGATTCTTTCGTCCACTGCTCGTACAAACCCGCATGTTGGTTGAAATGGTTGTCGTCATATTCATCATCCTCGTCATCATCAACTTCATCAGCATGATACTCATATTAATTTTATTATTATTATTATTATTGTTGTTATTATTATTTGTGTAGTTGTTTTGTTGCTGCTTTTAGTGTTGTTGTATTTAATGCTGTTATTGTTTTTATTTTTTGTTACTATTTTTTTATTATTACTGTTATTGTTTTGTTATTGTTAATTTTATTATTGTACTGTTATTGCTGTTAGTGTTTGTTGCAGTCAATGCTGTTATTGTTTTTTTATTTTATTTTTTTTTATTATTGTTACTGTTTTTGTTTTTATTATATTTAATTATATTACTGTACTGATATTGTTGTTGATGTTATTGATATGCTGCTGCTGCTGCTGATGATGATGATGATGATTGTTGTTGTTTTTGTTCTTGATATTGTTATTGTTATCGTTGGTGTGGTATATGATTTCTTGAAATATAACCCTGTGGTCAATAACCCTATCAATCTGATAATTTGTCTCTGTCATTGTATATGTATCAGTGTGTCTATTTATTTAACTGTCTATCTATCCATCCATTCATCTCTCTCTCTCTCTCTCTCTCTCTCTCTCTCTCTCTCTCTCTCTCTCTCTCTCTCTCTCTCTCTCTCTCTCTCTCTCTCTCTCTCTGTACATAATACATAGCTAGAGATAAACTAATTTCCCTACACACTGATAAACCAGATATTTTCCTCTGAAACAGAGGATGTACTTGTACGTATCAGTAGACTCATCTGTGTGGTGATCTTCAGCTCTTATAGTCATCATCTAAGTTATACTCCTCACCTGTGTTATACTCCTCACCTGTGTTATACTCCTCACCTGTGTTATACTCCTCACCTGTGTTATACTCCTCACCTGTGTTATACACCCCACCTATGTTATACTCCTCACCTTTGTTATATTTCTCACCTGTGTTATATTCCTCACCTGTGTTATATTCCTCACCATTGTTATACTCCTCACCTGTGTTATACTCCTCACCTGTGTTTTTTCCTCACCTGTGTAATACTCCTCACATGTGCAATACTCCTCACCTGTGTTGTACTCGTCACCTGTGTTGTTCTCTTCACCTGTACTATAATCCTCAGGAAAGTTATAATCGTCATCTGTGTTATATTCCTTTCCTGCTATAATTCACACCTGTGTTATAATTCCCGCCTGTTATAATTTTTGTTAGTGTTATTTTCACCTGTTATAATATTCACATGTTATAATCCTCACTTGTGTTATAAACCTCCCTTGCATTATGTTCCTCATTAGAGTTATAATCCCCACTAGTGTTATAATCATGTTATAATCTCACCTGTATTATCATCCTCAATAATGATCAACTGTTATAATCCTCACTTGCGTTACAATTCTCAGAACATCATCCAGTGCTGGCTTGAATGGGGCATCAGCGGGTAGTTTCCAGGCAAAAAGCATTTCTTTTAAATACTGCTTACCCAGATACAAGGACCTGGTTCCGTCCATGTTTGCGAAGTGCTTTGGGACTATCAGTTGGTGTTTAGTAAAACTTTGATGTGCGCACGCCTCCTGTTGTGGTATGAAATTAGTTTTTTTGGGTTACATTAGTTTTAAATCCTTATCTTTTTGCACCTCATTTCACGTAGCTCACTCGTAGAAAAAGACAACACAACGTCTCTACATGCTTTCCATTACGCTTCATCGTGAGCAGCCTCTGACTCTTGTCTCAGTCTGTTGTTAAACCATAATACAGAAAGTGGAAAGATGGCAGTTTTAGCCCAGGTTAGGGTGAAACAAGTATCGTTGGTCACTCTCCCCATTACTGCCCTGGACTAAGTTGTTTAACCATGAGCTCATACACAACTGATGAGTCTATTGTAGTAGCTGAAATTATATGTTCATCTGGATGTGAACCTGGTGGTTTGCAGGTTGAAGTTCCCTTTCTCTGTAGTCCACATCCATTTTTAGGGAGATAGGGAAGGGAGTAAGGGATGTTTGTTAAATCATGTATCATCACTACCCAGTCATATCAGTTACTACGTGAAAGCATCCTTCTCCAGCACCAGATGGGGCGGTAAAAGACTGCATGAACACAGATATATAAAAATTTGGGTATATATTTTTTTATTAAATAATACTCCTACAATATAAGCCGGTAATGGAGAAAGAAGCCTTCTCGCAGTGGCACTAATACACCCGGTCGGCTCTGCTGCTGGGTTATACAAACGTCAGTCAACTTCCCCACTCTCCCCAGAAGGAGGTTGGCATACTGCGGGAGGGCAACTTCAGCCTACAGTCTGCTTGGCTCATATGCATAAAGCCTGGCATTCCAGCTATTACTACTACTGCTACAAGGGAAGCTGACGGCTCACTGGTGAGTACATCCAACTCATAATGGGAAAAATAAACAGTAATTGCTTGTTTTTCGGTCGGTCAGACTGTTAAGGGCAGTTTGCAGTTTGTTTCCCTCCATCCATGTTTCCCTAGCCGTACAACTGGAGATAGGAATGTAACTTCGGTTGTTACGAAAATTATACAATACTCTTTTCTCTTTATCTTTGGCCAAAACTGTCGTCTCTCTCATCAAAACTGAATGGTAGTAATAGTTTAACACTAGAATATCTTGCTGGTCATTAGATGTTATGAGGAGGATGTAGGATCGTAGTATTGTCTTTTTCTGCCATGAGCCACGTGAACTAAGCTGCAAAGTATTAAAATCGGGGCCAAGGTAAAACTGTTACGGACCATGCAGGGAGATTTTTAACTCTGAGGGTCAAATCAGTCAATGACGCTTAAACAAGTAGCCTAAACCCTACTTTACTTACTATTTTCTACACAGCACATCACAGAATCAGACGCTTTTATATAATAAACAGGGTCACAACAGGACACTTCTTAATTAGAATCACATACAGATCTACTCAAACAATATCTGTCATACACTTCAACAAACAGAGAATTTAATGGTAACAGTTACATTACTATGCTACTATGATCATGTAAAATACAAATTCTTAACTTACAACTCAATTTCTTGGAGTACTTCTAACACTACATCACTAAACTAAGGTAGGGACTAAGAGGAGACTGGAGTTGGGAGAGAAGTGCTCTTTCACCTCTAGCCATTCTTCATATATCCCAATAGCCATGCTTCTTTTTCCTCCACTCATCAATCCAAATAGTAGCATTATATCTGATTCAAATACTCTCTTCAAGAGGGTGGTCCCACCAGGTTATTCAGCTGGGGCTGGCTCCTGCATTCTATGAAGGAGGTCCTCATCACTTGGGCGGCAGTGGACTCATCACCCTGGTACACAAATCCATCAACTTTGAAGATACCAGTGCACACACAAAGTCACTTCTCCCCCCACATGACACCACAACAGAAATACAATCAATTAAAATATGCACTGGTAACAAATCACACATAACAATCCCTAACACATATATTCCCCTCCAATCGTCCCCCACAGTACCACACAATTGCTCCCCACAGATACACCACATCTCTAACATACCCAACAACATCCTGGGTGGTAATTTCAGCACCAAGTCGTCGGCCTGGCATGTCAACAACCCTGACACAGACAGAGGGCTGTTGTCAGGAATCAATATTATAATAATACAACTCTTAGATAGATAGACAGATAGATAGATAGAAGCACCGAGCCAGGGTGTGAGATAGGAAGTGTATCAGCGAGAATCAAGAAAAAGGAAACTAGCTTGTAACTCTTAAGTGAAGGAATGCTAGAAGTGCACCGGAAGCAGTACATACACACAGACATACAGAGTTCTGGAAGCTTCCACGACAGTATAGCCCACGTGACACGACCCCTGCTAAACAAGAATGTAGGAATCAGAGATCAGAAAGGGGCTAGCCATAGAACTGACAGGTAGTGGAGAGAGCAAATAACAAGAGGGGTCCGATGAGACTTAGTAAATTAAGTCCCTGTGTACTACATATGCTGCACAACTTAGACTTTCTTTGAAGATAATAAATCAAGATCAACTCCCTGTATTCATCTCTAACTTCTGCTCTTCGATTAGAACAGTAACATTAACCAAAACTCAAGACTTACATATTACAAGACCAAAGAGTCACATATATATAAATGGTGGCGGCACTAAACCTCCAACGCTCTCATACCGCCCCCCTACCTCCACCGCTGACACAGGTTCATAGAGGTCAAGACGATGTGGCAAATACTAGAGGCACATTTATAACGCATCTTACTCACCTTTCCTAGCTCAGGTTACTCATCACTACTCAGTTACTCACCACAGCTACCAGTGTGGGAAGCCGACACCACCATGTGTATCTGCTGAAACGACATCACCATGCGTGTTTACTGAGACGACGCCACGCCAGTCAACATGTGACTGACACCAGGCACTTCTCACCCACTGCTCGTTACTTATTCTTATTCACATAGCTCCTACTCATACTCATTTATTTCCACAGTATTGAGTGGGAATTCGATGTTCTATGGTGAGGTTCGCCTATGACTACAGCTGTTAACCACTACAATCGACACTGAAATCAGGCCATCTATTTTCCGGATTAATATTGTCCATCAACTCAGCCCTAGAATTATCGAGAGGAGATCTTCATTCAACTCTGCATTTATCTTCTGAGATCAACATCTGCTTTCGACATGCCTCTCTGAGTGACATCATCAGTATCAAGTGGGTGTAATTATACTAACTCATTTCTTCTCTGTGCTTTAAAATTAGGTACAATCACCTCCTTTACGTATTTTTATATATACACTTATACACTCACTATCTATCATTCATTAGGAGTCATTTACTCGTCTATTTAGTTAGGACATAAACAAAAGACGTATTTCATAACACCATACCTTAGCAACATGAATTCTTTTTAACTGAATGATATGACAGGAATATTTTCACCTCCACCCGTGTTACTACCAGATGATACACCGTTAGCATCCACTGCAGATATACAATTAGGAAAGCACCAGGGCAACACACCCACCCACAAAATTCACCGCAAACTAAAGACAAAGAAACAAATACCTCAATTCCAGATGATAATGATGATGATTGGCAAACCCCCTCTGATGTAGCGAGTGAGGACTTAGTCTCTGCCTTGCATACATATGAAAATATACTTAACATAGTTCATCGTTCAGGGAAAACCTATTCCACTATTCCCTCACACAACGATAAACAAGTCCTAGTTAAATTAACAGAGCAACCAGTGAAAATGAACAATGCAACCTATACCACGGATCAAACATCCCCACCTCATGTTTACGTATATCATGAGGATAAAACTGCCCCAAAATTCCCTGGCACAGAAAAAGATAACATTGATGTCATTTCATTGGTCAATCAGTGTGAACTGATCTTCGTAAAAAGGCACATAGCAGATGAACAAGAGAAAACTGCTATTTCTTCCTCTTGGATTAATCAGGAAAGGTGCCATGCAGAAAACTTGGTTAACCCACCGAGTCCCGGAGACGTGAATTAATGCGGCAACATTGCAAGGTCCCTAATTTGCACAATTTTCAATTTTTGTGAGTGATTTTGCTTGTGATTTTTGGCAAGTACATGGGACACCTTCCTCTATTCTTCTACAAGATGCCAAGCAGGGACAATGCCTTACACCACATAACCTCTCCCCCCCCCCTGCACGCCATTGTCTCGGCAATTCACCTGTTACCAGTGACCTGGCCAATAAAGACATTGAGGGCCAGAGTGATTCCCCAATCGATGACAATGTGGAGGACAAAGTTTACATAGCATTAGAGGAAGAAACAGTCAGAAATGATGATCAGGTAATGTGCGAATAAAAGGTCATGAATGGTGATGAGTTAGTGAGTGAAACTATGCTTATAATGCCTATATTACTGTTTGAAAACCAATATACTCTTGTACTACACATAAATTCGTACCAAGTAAATAAATAAATACTGTTTTTGAGTGGATAAAATATTACCCTTCTATAGAACTCGTTTTCTTTGGTGCCAGCCTGTTAGAAAACCCAGTCAGGTAAGGAAGTACTCGTACCTAGATCGAGTATTTTAAACTTCTGGTGAGCGATTTCTCTATGAATTTTCGATGTTTCTCACCAAAAGCGGATGTTTGAGCCAAGAAAAAAAAGGTCCAAAAATGTCGGGACTGGGGCGTACCACTGCCCAGAAAACGTCGGGATGGGGCGGGTTAAGTCAGATAAGCTTCTCCGACCTAAGACATATGATGAAATATAAAACTGAATTTTTGAAGAAATTTTCTTGAGGTATGAACTTTCTGCCAGGTATAATCCCAGAATTACATAAGTTTGTAGATCTTGTAAGGGAGCACACTACAAATCATGTGCTCAGTGAAATAACAGCCGATGTCTCCACTATCAAAAGAACATTATTAGCTACCTTAGAAAACCAAAACTGGATAACAGAGGATGGAAATATGTCCCCAGACCTCGTCGTGGACATCATTGGTTATGTAGCTGCCTTGTGTAAATTACCTGATAGGACCCTCAAGATCGCCAAGATGATCGCGTACACCCCAGGTATGTGCTTACTAGACTTAATGAATGAGGTAGAGATGCAGTGTAGCAAAGCAGGGGTGATCGAAACACAATCACATTCTAGTAGAATGAGAGTGCCTGAGACAGTATCAGCTGTGAAAACAGCTACAACTACCCCAAACAGAGAACAAAATCACTTGCAACCCGAAAGCGGACAAAGCAAACAAACAAACACGTCGAGGCAACGATCACAAACACCAGGTCACAGGAAGTTTCATAAATTTCCACGTAGCCAAAGCAGACCTCGTGCAACAGACACCTCAAAATATGGGAAGTCATCTCGCAGATCACAGTCAGGAGATAGGTCCTTTCTATGTCATTATTGTGCAAAACCAGGACACACAAACAATGAATGCTTTATCAAAACAAAAGAGGATAGACAAAAGACACAAGGATTTGATCCCTATTGTAGGCATCACCCGTGGTAAGGGCATTGGACCAATAATTGCCAGACAGTAGAGAAATTAGTTTCCATTTTCAAATTGGGGGAAGGCCAAGTCACGACAAAAAATTAACAAACGTAAAGAAAATCAAGTCTAAAATTCACATAGGAGGCATGTTGGGAAATGAGTGTCTCTTGATACCAGCTGTATGTGAGGATCAAAACGTTTCCTTACCAGTGAACTTAATAATACAAGAAGAAATAGATAGAATTTTTAGAAATAAGAAGAAAGTAACTTTTCTGGAAGAATCTGATTTAGACATATATATGGTAGATGGCAAACAAATTACAGTAAAAGGTATGATATGGTTAAACATCACTTTCACAGAGACTACAAGACCAATCTCTGCCTTTTTTTTATATCATTGAAAACTAAGCAATTAAAGCTCATATGTTAGTGGGCTTAAGATGCATGAGAACAGAGAATATAACTTTACTCCCACACATGAATGGAGTAGACTTTGAGAATGAATTGATAGAGGAAATACCATCAGAGCCCTCACCGACTAGTAAAACAGAACCAAAAAGAATTGTTAATATTAAAAGCCTAAACAAACATACACAAACAGATGAGTGTATAGATCCACTCACACCATCCCCCCCAGCATCCAAGACTAGAGACAGTGGTAACGGTACTGATTTATTTTCCCACCCATTACACCAATGACTTAGTTATACCACCTAACTCCTATACGGAAGTTACCATAAAGAGCAAATTACAGAATAATACTGTTCTTGTCTTAGAAGAATTATTTAAAGTAAAAGGATTGTCAGTAGAAAACGCATTATGTCGGATGAACGACGATGGGCAAACTCAGATATTCATAATTAATCACATGAATGGGGAATTACAGTTTAAAAAGGGGACTTGTATAGTTAATATTGAAAAATGTCCCACTCCCATGATGGAAATAGTTGTAGCTGGAGTGACAAGTGAGATAAAATATACGGATAGAGAAAGCATAAAAGAGACTTTAATTCACTCAGGTGAATTTGATGAAGAAAATTTGTTAACCCTGTTGGAAAAACATAGGGACACCGTAGCATTACCCGGAGATCAATTAGGGTGTACTAACCTGATTAATCACAAGATTAATGTGCACCCAGATACACCACCAATTTTTGTACCGGTCTATCTAATCCCACAATCTCAGCGTATACTCGCAAACCAGTATGTCGATGAAATGTTAAAACTTGGAATTATTGAGCCATCTGTCTCCCTGTGGAATGCCCCATTATTCTTCGTGCCCAAACGAAATGGAGAAATGCGTGCGGTAGTAAATTACCGTAAACTAAACAATCACACAATCCCGGACCGATTTCCCATGCCATTGCTAAGCAACATCCTATAGAATATTTGACCAGAAAATAATGTATTTTCCACGATCGATTTACTCAGTGGATATTATCAAATTCCAGTAGATCAGGAGTCACGTAAATACAGTGCCTTTTCCACAAATAGAGGATATTTTCAGTACAGAAGGATGCCAATGGGACTGAGGACAACCCCCGGCACATTCCAGCGTCTTATGAATTAAGTATTGTCCGGAATTGTAGGACAAGGAATATTTGTTTATCTTGATGATAATATCATCGCAACGAAAGATATCACAGAACATCTCCAGAAATTAGACCTACTCTTACAAAAGCTTGGTGATGCTGGTTTAAAAATTAAGCTTTCTAATTGCAAATTTTGCTTTAAGGAAATAAGATTCTTAGGCCACACATTAAGTGCTAAAGGTATTCACACCACCAGTGACAAAATACAGGCAGTGAGAGGCTTCCCTGAACCCACTACGACTGACGAAGTTACACAATTTTTAGGTCTAGCAGGGTACTACAGGTCATTCATACAACAATTCTCTCATATAGCCTCTCCTTTATCCCAGCTACTCAAAAAAGATGCTATATTCCAGTGGGAAGAAGAACAAAAACAAGCATTTAACAAATTATAAAATAAACTAACAAATGCACCTTGTTTGGCATATCCGGATTTCAGAAAACCATTTATTATTTGTACAGATGCATCAGTTAAAGGATTAGGGGCTGTATTGATGCAAGAAGATAAAACAGGACAGAATCAACCAATTGCATTTGCCAGCAGACAAATAAAAGGTGCAGAGAAAAATTATTCCACTACAGACTTGAGGCACTTGCAGTGGTTTTTGCATTATAAAAGTTTCAAGATTTGGTATATGGTTACGAAATACACTTATTCACCGACCATAAACCGCTAGTGGGTATGTTTAAAGAAAAACTCCTCTCTGGGAGGAGAGCAAGATGGAAATGTACAGTCGAAAACTACAATGTACATATTCGTTATATACAAGCAAAATGAATCTAGTAGCCAAAATGCATTATCTAGGAACCGAAAGACAGTTCATGTCACGGCATTAGATCTCAAAGGAGACATCCCAAACCACGATGAAATCGCTAAAGCACAGAGACTTGATCCAACATAGTCTAAAGTTATATACAGGTTAGAAACTGGAGATGACATACAATTACCCAAACTACATGTACCACTTGAACAATTCACATTGATCAATAATGCCTAATACAGGATCAACCCAGGACAACCAAAACGCCGAAGAAATAATAAACAACTGGTAGTACCGAATGACATGATACCTCAAGTATTACGAACGATACACGATAGCCCACATGCAGGACATCCTGTAAAGGATAGGCCATTCAAAGAAGCCCTGTTGTTATATTACTGGCCATCATTACGAAAAGATATAAATAATCATATAGACAGATACAAATCATGTGCAAAACAAAAAGGATACCCAATCACACCTGCACCTATAGGTAATTACCCTGTACCACATCAACCATGGGATGTTGTCGCTGTTGATTTACGCATGATGCCATTATCATACAGTAATAACCAATACCTATTCTTAGCAACGGATCATTTCTCCAGTTATGTAATTTTAGCCCCAATTTAAGATAAAACAGCAGAGACATTAGCAAAGGCAATAACAGATAATATGATATGTCGCTTTACTACCCTAAAGGTATTAATAACTGATAATGGAGGAGAATCTAATTTTGATATCTTACAAGAAATATGTAAACAATACAATATCAAAAAGATTAACGTTTTAGCCTATCACCCAGCATCCAATGGCTTAGTAGAGAGACAAAACAAAAAGTATTATATGTACTACGACACATTCTCAATGAAAATTATGCAAGCTGAGATGATTGGATTCTCAGAGTAGAAGTCTCAATTAATGGATCAATAAATAAATCTATAGGAGACACACCACATTTCATTACATATGGGACAGATAAATAACTACCATATGAGATTCTAGAAGGTCAAAATCTACCCATATACAACTACGATGATTACTCTAAACTTCGTTTACGTCAATTCCAGGATATACACAAAAGAGTCAAAAAAACAATTAACGATGTCTAAGGAAGAACTGACGGAGGCATTTAATAAAAAGGCAGGAGACTCGCCTATCAGCTTAGGAGACATTGTTTATGGTATCATTCATACGAGAGACAAATTATCCCCAAAGTATGAGGGCCCATACAGAGTAATGAACATAAAAGCAAAGTTTTAATTAGGTCACTGTCAAGTGAGGAAGAGAAACAAGTTCATATCGACCATTTAAAACGAGATTCAAGGGAACTATCTAATAATTATACAGCCTCGGATACCACCGAACAACCGAACATAACTCATGAAACCAATCAAGAAAACAACAATAATTACAAAAATAAATTAACGTCATATACCAAATAATCAAACATAGGTGCAACTTTCCAATGAAATCTACAGTACATCATTTACATGATGTAAATATCGATTAAACCCATAATGTCCCAAGCTATTTCGCACCTCTGACACCCCGCAGTCCCGAGGTATTTTCGATTTTTTTTTTTTTTTGGCTAAAACCTCCGCTTTTGGTGAGGAACATCGAAAATTCATAGAGAATTCGCTCACATGAGATTTAAATTACTCGATACGGGTAGCAGTACCTCCTTACCTTACTGGGTTTTCTAGCAGGCTGGCACCAATGAAAACGAGTTCTGTGGGAGGGTAACTATTTCACACCACTCATAAACGGTATTTATTTACTTGGTACGAATTTATATGTAGTACGAGAGTATATTGGTTTTCAAACAGTAATATAGGCATTATAAGCATTGTTTCACTCACTAACTCATCAACATACCTGACCTTTTTTTACCACATTACCTGATCATCATTTCTGACTGTTTCTTCCTCTAATGCTATGTAAACTTTGTCCTCCACATTGTCATCGATTGGGGAATCACTCTGGCCCTGAATGTCTGTAATGGCTAGGTCACTGGTAACAGGTGAATTGCCAAGACAATGGCATGCAGGGGGGGGGAGGTTATGCATTGTCCCTGCATGGTATCTGGTAGAGGAATAGAGGAAGGTGTCCCGTGTATACATACGAAAAGTCACGCGCAAAAATTGAAAATTGTGCAAATTATGAACCTTGCAATTGCACAACGTACCAGTACATCGTCGGGACTGGCAAATGCAAAATGTTGCAACATACCCATACATCGACGGGACGCCTCGGGTTAAACTCCTTCTATAAATGAAATAACAAGGAAGTTATTGTTCTCCGTTAGTCAATCGTAACGCACATCAACTCTATCATCAATCACAGCATGACCATATTAGAAAATTAATAGATTTTTTTTTTCGGTAGGTTACGATGAAGGGACTTATGTTATGAATTCTCCTCTACATAACAAGAGGATATGCTCACTTAGACACCCAACACATAGTACAGCAAGGATGTCTAATAGCTCCAACGGCCACGACGTCAATCGTAAAAGATGTAATGAGTACTGAAATCAGTTTGGATTACTTATACGAATTACCTTCTTATCTAGAAAACATCGCCAGACCCATGAGGTCCCTGGACATCATGATAGGAGGCTATGTTTCACAACCACATAACACAAAGGAAGTGGATGAAATAGTGAAGTTAGCGAAATGGAAGATAGAACAGGCTCTGTAAACTATGCTCTCATGATCTAAGATCTCCCATCTCATGGAACGGAGGTATTGAACGCCACGAACAACATTACACCTACTCGCCAAAAGCGTGGATTGTTCGACCTGGGTGGTGCAATTCTTGGGAACATCTTTGCATTGGCTACAGAGGAAGACCTTCAAGAAATAAACAACAAATTTAATAAAACAGCTCAGGTACTAACATACCAAGATAAATTCATTGCCGGACATAACTCAGCAATGAAGACCATCGTGAAAAATCTGAAAAAGGCGGAAAACATAGCTCTCCAGAGTGTAGATAAAATAAATGCCATGGAAGGGGACATAACACTTTTCCAACACTTCTCCATCATCGTGGAACACACTGACACAATTCTACTCCAATTAGACAACACTAGAGTTCGTTACAGGGCACTTATGCAAGGAATTTCGAATGCTGGTAATGGCAAGATCACAACTGACTTACTTCCAGTGCATGAGCTATGTCAGAAAATTAGTCAAAGCATACATAAACATAAATTGAAGCCTCTGTTCCGAAGCAGGGATTTCATGCAATATTATCCATATTTAGAAGGAACACTAATACCAACATCAGTAGTAGTTCATGTACCATTCATAACTGACGACCTGTTCACAGTATACATAATACACCCCTTCCCTTCTAAGAATAATAACACTTTGGTCATCATCAACATCAACACAAACACCGAACTCATCATGGTCTCCAAGAGACGGAACACTGTCACTTTAGCAAGTGAATCAACAATTGAACAAAAGTGCCGTACATCATTACATGCTGTTCACCTTTGTCTTGGTTACATTTTCACGTTTCAGCCTACTGAAACAGTCTCTTGTGAAATGGCCATCATAAGAAATCACCACATGCATAATCACTGCAACTTCACTTTTGCTCCAAATAAGCTTGTACACCATCAACGCATCGGACAATCACAGTTTTTTATATTTCACTCGTTACACATCAGTTTACATAGTCTGTCCAGATATACCACAATCTCATACTTCAGCATCAGGATTATACATAGCACCAGACTACTGTGCTGTATTTACACCATCCATGTCCACTTTATCCACCATCAATAACTACGCCATCCTCAATCATACACACAAACATTTCCACCCACTACCTAATATGGACTTAAATATGAGCACAGGTATTATGTTGAATTCACCTAAGTTTGAAACTATACAACTGATCAATGAAAAAATGAAGCCCTGGGAAAATTTGAGTTTGAGTATTTTCAACCCATATTATGTGTATAGCCCAGCACCTACTGTCTTTATAATCATCTGTATTGTATTTGCAGTAGTGCTCTTCACAATGCACAGAATGCATGCAAGAACTGCAAACTTGGAGTCAGTATTTAGTGGGGGTAACTTGCGAATTCAAGTTAACCCCACTGAATGAAGTGTACATATTTTGTATATAGTATTAATTTTATTTTTAAAAAAATGAAAGACACATGATATGGAAGTATACCAGTATCATTATCTCTATATGAAATATTAATAGCTCTTACCATAATCTTGACATCGATTTTTTTTTTTTGCATATATGCATTTAACTATTATACATATACATCTTACAATATGTCATACAATAACCAATTTAACCATATTGCATTTGTTCAGTTGTGTGTGCAACTTGTTTAAAATAAAATACTACTGGATCACTGCATTATTAACATGCATATTATATCTTTGCAATATTATAATCAGTGTTATTTATTAACAGATTAGCATATGTCAATGATGATTGGTCAGAGGACTGCCAGCTGGCGTGACCGAGTGATGTCAGGACTCCATATTATAATAATACAACTCACAGATAGATAGATAGATAGATAGATAGGTATTAGAACCAAGCTAGGGTGTGAGATAGGAAGTGTATCAGCGAGAATCAAGCAAAAGGAAACTAGCTTGCAATTCTTAAGTGAAGGAATGCTAGAAGTACACCGGAGCAGTACATACACAGAGACATACAGAGTTCTAGAAGCTTCCACGACAGTATAGCCCACGTGACGCGACCCATGCTAAACGAGAATGTAGGAATCAGAGATCCCATAGAACTGACAGTTAGTGAAGAGAGCAAATAACAAGAGGGGTCCGACGAGACTTAGTAAATTAAGTCCTTGTGTAATACATACGCTGCTCAACTTAGACTTTCTTTGAAGATAATAAGTCAAGATCAACTCCCTGTATTCATCTTTAACTCCTCCTGCTCTTCGATTATCACAATAACTTTAAACAAAACTCAAAATTTACATATTACAAAACTGTTACTACAATCCCAGACAGATCATCTTTTCATATTGAACAATCTAGCTCAACATACCCATATCCCACACCAAGCCCTCTTCCTCCCATCATCCCCAGACATCACCTTCTGCTCCCCAAACCTTGCCCCCACTACATTCTGGAGAGTGGTCAAAATCCTAGGTTCTGATCACCTCCCAGTCATCATAACTACCAAAACCAGAATCACTCCAGCTGGCCAAAGACACACATACACTAATTATAAGACAGCCAACTGGGAGGCCTTTGCAACAGAAACAGAACAAGATTTCGAAACACTAAACAGTACACCCACCACAAACATCAACACTGCTGTGCACACTTTCAATACAATTATACAAAATGCAGACAAAAGACACATCCCTAGAGGTAACAGAAAGAGACAAAACCCTCACATCACACCAGAAATTCAAGGCCTCATCAGTCAACGGGACATGCTGCGACACTCCCCAACATCCCATACACAAGACACCGTACAACAATTACAAGAACTCATCACTCAAATAAACAATAAAATATCAGAACAGCAAACACTAAACTGGAATAGTTATCTCCAAACACTTGACCAGAAAACAAACACCAGTAAACTCTACAAAACACTAAACAGCATCACACTCTCCAACAGCAACACCACACACTCACATGCCGCCATCACAACAGACACCATACTTTCAAACATATAACAAGCAAAAACTCATATCAACCACTTTTCACAAGTCAGCCATCTAAACCCCCATCCTGAAGACCGATGTATCATCCAACTTAAGAGGCAGTTCCCCATAGACCCAGACTATGCACCTTTCACTTACAACCAGATGAAGCACATCATTAGCAACCTTAAGGACTCATCTGCCTGTGGACCAGACAACATCAACAACATTCACCTTATTTTTAGCCCTATGGTTCGCCCCCGTGCCGGCCATTTTTTTATTTTTTTGGCTAAAATGATAGATTTTGATGTGAAAGCAACGAATTTCACCATTAAAATGCTCACTAAAGCTCGGAAATGGGTTTTATTAATTCCTGCATACTTGTTTATAGGTATACCCGCTTTCTCATGCTCACCACGTAGGTGAGAGAAAGCCGTTTTCTATGTAAGGTATACTGAGTTATTTATGCTAGGAAGGTATAGCAGTGTTCAGTACACTTTTCTGAATACTTATTACTTCAACATCTATCACGGTTTGCATGTCTTTCTCACTGTGAATGCATTGTCTTACACTTACTTGAAGATAGGAACAACCTGTCTTCAGTATGTACAGTCCAGGCAGTTACAAGAAGGTATTTACAACTTGACTTCACTATATAGTCCTTACACTTACAAGAAAATATTTACAACTTACACTTACGTGAAAATATTTACAACATGCCTTCACTACGTACAGCACTGGGTGAGGAACACACACAGAGGGAGGCAGAGTGAGCGTGAGGGGGGGAGTGAGTGAGTGTATGGCCTTGACAGCCTGGGGGATGGTAGAGGAACAGTTAACATATATGCCTACCAATTTCTACCCCCGAATGTTGACAAATGCAGTCACAGGGAATGTTTTCATTTTAAACCATTTTAAAACAGCACTGGCACTGGCCACAGAATTATGTCAGCCCATTTTAAAACGGCACTGGCACACAGCGGATTAAACACCTTGGACCACAAGGCATACAACCACTCACCAACATATCAAACTACAGCTATTCACACAACATAATACCCAACATCTGGAAGTATGGCTTTATCATCACTATCCCTAAACCCAACAAAGACCCCGTGTTACCTTCCTCACACCGCTCCATCACACTCCTCTGCACCCTGTCTAAAGTCACTGAACGACTGGTACTACAACTAGTCACACCTCACATTCCCCTAACCCAATCACAACAAGGCTTTAGCCCACTACACTCAACGAACACCCTTCTTAGAGACATTACACAGAGACTTTTTGATGGCATGAATTAAGCTAGGCCACCACACAGAATACTCCTAGTCACACTAGACATCAGCAAAGCTTTTGATGCCATCCCCTGCCACAATCTCACAAACAAAATATTCAACACAAACATGCACAATAACACAAAAAGATGGTAGCAAAACTACTTAGCAGGTAGATGTGCACATGTAACATTTGCCGATCAGTCTTCTATCACTAGAAACTTCACAAATGGCGTCCCCCAAAGATCTATTTTGTCCCCTACACTCATTAACCTATACATGTACGACATACCCACATCCTACACACCACAGACACACATAGCTTCCTATGCAGATGATATAACACTTTCATGTATGCACCAAATCGCAGACACAGCTGCACACATCCTCCAACCTTACCTCAACACACTACACGAATGGTTCACCAACAAACAGGCTCAAAATAGCCCTAGCCAAACCTACAGTGACCCTTCTCACAAACTGGACAGCAGAACACAGACACATCCCGCACCTCACCATAAACAACACTCCCCTACCACACACACACACACACACACACACACACACACACACACACACACACACACACACACACACACACTTAGGAGGAAAATGAGTGAAATGGCTAGTACCGTAGTCAACCACGAGAGTATTATGGAAGAGTTCAAAAATGATGCAGAGACAATTAAGCAAGTAAGGAGTCTGATAGACCAGAGCAGTGATATTGAGGAGAAGATAACACAGGTGAATGAAGCTGTGCAAAGGTACAAAAATGATGTGGAAACCACGTATGCTGATATGGTGAAAGTAAAGAAAGACTTAGAAACAAGGGTGGAAGAAAAAAGCATTAAAAAGGAAGTGAAAAGAATAATCCAAAACAATCCAAAGTTAGTCAGAGATTCAGTAGATATCAACAAATCTATAGTAATCAATGGTATAGAAGAGGAAGAAGTAAAAACAAGATCTCAAGAGACAAAAAGGAGATGGCAAATGTAATGAGCTTATTGAAAGAAGTATCTGAGGAAATCTGTAGTAAAGACATTGAGGAACAGAAAAGGTTAGGGAAATACGAGAAAAGCAAATCAAGACCTCTAAAGGTAACTTTCCAGTGTGTAAACACCGTGGAGGAGATACCAAAAAATGCAAAGAATCTTATGGAAAAAGAGGAGTTCAAAAATGTATGGATAAAAGGATTCCTGACACAAGAGGAACTGGAATTACTGAAAGCGAAGAGGGAGGAACCAAAAACAAAAAATGAAGGAAGATCAGAAGAGGAGAAAAACACATTTTTTTTTACAAAGTAATAGGATTGCAGGTACGAAAGCGGTACATAAACAGGAGGGAATAAAAAGGAGGAAGGTAGTAGAACCATGTCATGACAAGTATATAAACAAGACGATAAAGTTGATGTACTCAAATGTGGATGGAATGGTATCTAAGTTATTAGAGATGAATGATTATGTCAGAGAAAATGAACCACATATAATATGCCTAACTGAAACAAAATTAACACCAAGGATATCCAATGACATACTAAACTTAGAGGAATACAATATATGGAGAAGAGATAGAAATTAAAAAAAGGAGGAGGAATTATACTATAAAATTAAAAAAATATAAAAGTCAATGAAAGAAAACTAGATATACCCTCACAAGTAGAAATGATTGGAGTAGAGTTCAACACATCTGAAGGGAAATAATTGTAGCCAATATGTACATGCCACCCAGATCAAACACATCGGAAAGAGACGAATATGAGGACCTGGCAGAGAGTACAACTCAGAGTTTAAGAGCATTACTACATAAAATGGAAGAGAAATCAGAAAGAATTATACTAACTGGAGATTTTAATACAAATTTAAATTGGAATACTCTAGATATAATTAGCCAAGAAAGCTGTTGAGCCCAAAAGCTCCTGAATCTCGTGCAAGAGTTTTTCCTAACGCAACATGTGAGGGAAACCACCAGAAAAAGAGGACTTGACGTACCTTCAATGCTAGATCCCATATTTACTAGGCAAGAAAATGATATTGACAGTTTAATATATCACCCTCCACTCGGCAAAAGCGATCATGCAGTACTAAATTGCAACTTCAGGATAGCATATGACATAGTTAACAGCAATGAAAGGTACAAAAAGAGCCTAAACTATAAAAAGGGAAATTATCAAGACCTAAAGAAGTATTTCTTAGAAGTTGATTGGGAAAAAGGGCTTAGAGAACAAGATTTAAATGCTGTATATAAGACATTCTGTGAATTTTATGAAATAGGAGTCCAGAAGTACATCCCACAGCACAAAGAAACAGATAAGAAAATACAGAAATGGTTCAATACAGAATGTAAAAAAGAAAAAGAAAGAAGTGATTTGTTGTGGAATAGATACAGAAGACACAATAGTGAAAGGGCATATAAAAATCACAAACAGGCAAGAAACGATTATACAAGAAAAAGGAGGGAAGCCCCAAAATAGTTTGAGGAGGATATAATAAATAAAAGTAGTGATCAACCGAAGCTATTTTACAGGTACATCAGAAGCAAAACCAGAGAAAAAAATATAATACAATCCATTACGGACGAGGGAATCATCTATACACAAGAGAAGCACTAAATAAAAATTTCCAATCAGTTTTTACAGAAGAAAAAAATTTTGAGAGGGATTATGTGGAACATGCATGTCCACACATACTACCAGATATACAAATATCAGAGAAAGTAATACAGGAGGAGTTGAGTAAATTAGACAGAGGAAAAGCAAATGGTCCTGATGAAATTTCATGTTGGGTGCTACGAGAATGTCCAAAGGAGTTAAGTAAACCATTATTTTTAATTTTCAAGATATCCTTGAGTCAAGGTAAACTTCCTGATATATGAAAGAAAGTAAAAATTGTCCCCTTATTCAAGAAAGGGAATAGACAAAATCCACTCAACTACAGACCAGTATCACTGACCAGTGTTGTAAGCAAGGTATTAGAAAAGTTTATAAGAAAATCTTGGGTAAATCATCTAAAAGAACACAATATGATAACAGAAAGACAGTTTGGTTTCAGAAAAGCAAAATCATGTGTTACTAATCTGTTGAGCTACTATGACAGAGTAACAAACACAATACAGGAAAGAGAAGGATGGGTGGACAGTATCTATTTAGATTTCAAGAAAGCATTTGACACAGTACCACACCAAAGACTTTTATGGAAACTGTACCATCAAGGAGGAATTCAAGGCAAACTGTTTTGTTGGATGCAAGATTTTCTCAAAAAAAGATAAATGAGAACAGTACTAAGGGGAAACTACTCATCATGGAAAGAAGTGACTAGTGGAGTACCACAGGGTTCAGTGCTGGCACCAATCATGTTGTTAGTGTATATAAATGATATAAACAGTAACACTGGAAATGAAAGCTATCTAAATATGTTTGCAGATGATGCAAAAATACAAAGGAGAATTACTAACACAGACTCTTGTAAAGAGCTACAAGAAGAATTAAATAAACTTCATGAATGGAGTAATACATGGCAAATGGAATTCAATGTGGACAAGTGTCATGTAATCAAGTTTGGTAAAAGTGGAAAAAGACCTGATTGGGATTATACGTTAGGAAATAAAACCCTACACACATCAGAAAGAGAGAAGGACCTACTGTAGGTGTGATTATCAATAACAGACTATCTCCGGTTGACCACATCAGTGAGAAGGTACGGAACATGTATACACTGCTTGCAAATATGAGAATAGCATTCACATACATAAATGAAGACATGCTAAGAAGGATAATAACATCATTAATCAGACCAACCCTGGAGTATGCATCAGTAGTCTGAAGTCCTCATCTCAAGAAACACATAGACAGGATTGAAAAAGTTCAAAGGGCCTCTACAAGATGGATACCAAGCTGAAGGGATCTAAGCTACGAAGAAAGACTAAATAAACTGAATCTACCAACACTACAGGAGAGAAAGAAAAGAGGTGACATGATAATGCTATATAAATGAATATCAGGGAAGGAGAAAATAGACATAAATGATTACTTAACATATGGGGAAGCATCAGCAAGAGGACACTGCAAAAAACTGCATAAGAAGAGAGGTGATAAAGACGTAAGGAAATTCAGTTTCCCAAACAGAGCAATTGATCAGTGGAATGCACTACCAAGTGAAATAGTGTGTGCCAAAACAATTCACAAATTTAAGGATATGTACGATAAATATGGTTTAAGACACGGGACAGTACGAGCTTGACTCATTCCAGTAAAGATACAGTTAGGTAAGAACAATTAGGTAAGAACACACACAAAATCTTTGGTGTAATATACAATACATCAATGTCATTTAAACAACACATCACAAACATTAAAATTATAACATCAAGACTCAATGCCTTGAGGTCCCTTGCCCATACAACGTTCTGACACAACAAAGAAACCACCACCACACTATACTGATGAATTATACAAGCCCTGCCTGGGCTTCTAACCTCACCAAAACACACAACAGTCTACAGACCATACAGAACAAGGCCTTAAAAATAATCACAGGCTACACAGCTACTACACCCACAGACCACCAACATCAAGAAACCAAAGTCCTCAAAGTCAAGGATCACCTAGACATGAGAGGCACACAAATTCTTGCTCCAGCCTCCACAAACCCACAACATCCACTACATTACATGAAAGCACATCCACCCACACCAAGGAACATCAAAACAACACCCAGCACACGATATCATACACAAATACTGTCATCTCTCCCCCCTCGCCCACCTCAGACCAGCTTCCAGAAACATATCCACACTCAAATCACTCGCTGCTTCATTCAGTCACTTAAAGACAACACACAGCTGCATGCACGGCCTCCTGACATCCACCCTTCTGAATCTTATCTCCCTCGTGAGGACAGGGTCCACCTGGCCAGGCTGATATGTGGGCACCATCCAGCCCTCTTAAGTTGCCAGAAAAGGCTGGATGACTCCGTCGCTGATGCCTGTCCAGGATGTAACACAGCACCCCATACTATTAAGCACATTATGGAAGACTGCATTTCACACAATCACTGACGCCAACAACACAACATACACTCTTTGAGAGCTCTGTGCGAAAGCCCAGACTCGACCATGGCCTTCCTAAGGGACTCGGGGCTGTTCGGCCAGACTGCCTAGGGAACAACTACTACTACTACTACTACTACTACTTCGGTTCGACTCTGCCTGCTTTTTCTCTTTGTAATTCAAAATGTGTTCATTCTTATCACTGCTGATATGCTGTGCTCCATATTGGGTCGCAGTTGAGTCAGCACTGATGGTAAAGTGAACCAGCGTCAGTTAAGATAGGACGACACCATATGGTCACTTTACATGGTCAAACCCCAGATAGCGGCCGGGCAGTGGGCAGTAACACCTCCCTTCCTGAAGAAAAATTTACAAGGAGAAATTTTCTTTACATTTCACAAGGTTACATCCTCGACAAACAGTCTGCCAAAACATTCCTTTCCCCCTTGACATGGTGGACATTCAGGGCATACTCTGGAGGAATGCAGCCAAGCGGGTTAAGCAATGATTCTTATCTCTAAATTTTGCTAAAAATTTAAGGACAAGTGGGCGATGGTCTTCATATACAGCAATAGGCACTGACCGTTAACCAACATACACTGAGAAATGTTGCTGGGTATGAGTGGATGGAGTTCATTTTCAATACTGGAGTAATTCTTCTCAGCAACACTTAACTTTCTGCTAAAGTCATAAGCAGGTTGTTGATCACCATGATCATTATCTTAACCGACCTGCACCGGCACCAACACCAAGTAAATCATTAGCTAATTTATAAGCCTTACTGAAAATAGGGGCTTGGCGCAAAGGCCGACTAGACAATATCAACTTTTGAAAATGCCCCTTCATATTCTTCCTTCAACACATATTTGACTCCTTTGTTTAATAAAAGCGTGAGAGGAGCTACATCAGGGGAAATTTACGAAAAATCTCCGATAGCGACCCACCACACCCAGGAATCTCTGCAATTCCTTTTTGGTCTCGGGTTGTTTGAAATTAACAATGGCCTCAACTTTGCCATTAGGCAGACTTCCTTTCCCCAATCCCACCGTATAACCTAAGTATTGAACATGGGCCTTTACACAGTCACACTTCCCTAAGCTGATTACGAAAATAGTAGATGTCAGTGTCTGCAGCAAGGCATCTAGCTGGATCAGGTGTTCATCCCAGGGGTTACTGAACATAAAAAATAATCACTATACAGTATGTGGTACATCCCTTGGTATCACTAGTAAGTTTGTTGAATAGCCTCTGGAATGTGGCTGGAGCATTTCTCATACCGCATGGCATGTCTTCGCATTTGTAATTGTGACCATCAACCACAAAACAGGATGGTTTGGGTATCTGGAGAGAATAGATGAAGAGCGAATGGTGAAAAAGATAACTGAATCGTATGTGAGAGGTGTAAGGCTGAGAGGAAGACCATGAATAGGATGGATGGACAGTGTGAAAGAGCAATAGATGCAAGAGGGATGACTGTAGAGCAAGGAAGAGTGGCTGCGTGTGATAGGGGTTACTGGAGAGAAATTGTGAATGAATAAATGGTGACATAGCCACGAGGGGATATTCTCCAGCATTTGGCCTGATCAACTGATCAGGCAGGTGAGAGTAAGGGGATGGGTCCATTATGATGTGGCAGGGGTAAACCAGCTCTTGTGTCAGGCCCTGCTGCAGAAGTCGCTGATTGCACTGTGAGGATCTGTCCCTTCTCCCCTTCCGGCTAAGATATGAGTAAATGTGTGTGTGTGTGTGTGTGTGTGTGTGTGTGTGTGTGTGTGTGTGTGTGTGTGTGTGTGTGTGTGTGTGTGTGTGTGTGTATGTGTGTGTGTGTGTGTGCGTGTGTGTGTGTGTGTGTGTGTGTGTATGTGTGTGTGTGTGTGTGTGTGTGTGTGTGTGTGTGTGTGTGTGTGTGTATGTGTGTGTGTGTGTGTGTGTGTGTGTGTGTGTGTGTGTGTGTGTGTATGTGTGTGTGTGTGTGTGTGTGTGTGTGTGTGTGTGTGTGTGTGTGTGTGTGTGTGTATGTGTGTGTGTGTGTGTGTGTGTGTGTATGTGTGTGTGTGTGTGTGTGTGTGTGTGTGTGTGTGTGTGTGTGTGTGTGTGTGTGTGTGTGTGTGTGTGTGTGTGTGTGTGTGTGTGTGTGTGTGTATGTGTGTGTGTGTGTGTGTGTGTGTGTGTGTGTGTGTGTGTGTGTGTGTGTGTGTGTGTGTGTGTGTGTGTGTGTGTGTGTGTGTGTGTGTGTGTGTGTGTGTGTGTGTGTGTGTGTGTGTGTGTGTCAATGAGTAAATTGGAGGTGTGTTGTCCTGTCTCGGCTATCCCCCTTTCTTTGGGGAAGCAGCCTAGGTATATAGATAGATGATTGTTGCTACAGATTATAAGCTTACTGGACTATCTACTGTAGTCATTCAAGCACCACTAAGGAATTCACACTCAAGGCGATTGATTCTAACGAAGCCTCATATAATGCTTCATTTTAGCCAATAAGGATTTTCATACGCAAGGAACTCAGCTTTATTAAGCCCCATTTGATGTTTCAGTGTAGCTCCATAAGGATTTATCATGTAAGTTTTTATCTCTTGCGAATCCATACATGGTACAGTCAGGGAAAGTTCCGCATTACCCACCTCTCGAAGCACTGGTGTGAGACGGGTGAATGTGACACGGCAGCCAGACCTCATATGTCTGGTAACTGTGAGTGTGATGGATGGGGAGGCGGGGGATTGGGGGTAGAGGAGGGATTGGTGATAGGTTGGGAATCACATGTAAGTGTACAATGTATGACTTGGACGGTGTGTTTTAGTTAATTTAGTAAGGATATGTGAAGATAAAATGCTTGCATTTTATTTAAAAAATTTCGTCGATGTCTGTAGAGTTAGTATTGTCAGGAAAGATATGGAAGTTTGTTGAGTTCGGACAGAAGTTTGAATGCTTTCATTCCCTCTCGACTTTAACATGAGAATTTCCTCAGGAGATATTAGTAACAAAATAACTTATATGGTATTTATATTTTGTGCTGACTCGAAAACAAAGCCACTACATTGTATATTTATTTGTTTGTGTAAATTCTTATAAATTTTAAAATTATTTATCCGGTCATCCCACTATAAACATCCGCCTGCAAACATTTCCAGTGTTATTCTGGTAATTGTATTAAGCCAAGAGTGACAAGTATGAATGTACTAGCTTTAGGGGTATAAGTCTCTTGAGTGTTGTAGGTAAAGTGAATGGTAGAGTGTTAATTATGAGAATTCGAGACGGTACAGAGGGAGTGATTGGTGATGAGCAGTGTGGCTTTAGGAGAGGGAGAGGACGCGTGGATCAGGTGTTTTCTGTGAGACAAGTGTGTGAAAAGTATTTAGCGAAAGGCAAGGATGTGTTTTGGGCATTCATGGATTTAGAGAAAGCGTATGATAGAATTGATAGGGAGGCTTTGTGAACTGTTTTAAGATTGTATGGACTTGATGGTAGGTTACCAGAAGGGTTGAAGAGTTTTTATGTAAATAGTAAAGCGTGTGTAAGAGTGGGAAATGCTGTGAGTGATTGGTTTCCTGTGAGAGTGGGGCTGCGACAGGGATGTGTGATGTCGCCTTGGTTGTTTAATATTTATATGGATGGTGTTGTAAGGGAGGTGAATGCAAGAGTTTTAGGTGGAGGTCTGAGTCTGGTGAATGTTGATGGTGGAGAGTGGAATCTGAAGCAGCTGCTGTTTGCAGATGATACTGCACTGGTGGCTGATTCAGAGGAGAGATTGAGACAGTTGGTAGAGGAGTTTGGAAGGATGTGTGAAAGGAGGAAATTGAAAGTAAATGAGAATAAGAGTAAAGTGATGAAGTGTACGAGGTTGGTAGATGGTAGGGGGATGAATATAGTTTTGAATGGTGAGTTGCTTGAGGAGGTAGAGTGTTTTAAATATTTAGGGTCACATGTTGCTGTGGATGGAAGAATAGATGCAGAAGTAAAGTTTAGAATGAATGAAATAGGAAAGGTGCTGGGAGGAATGAATTAGGTGTTTAGATGTCGTTTGCTTAGAATGGATGTAAAGAGAAGGCTGTATAAGGGTGTTGTGGTACCGAGTGCGTTATATGGGGCTGAAACAGGGAATATGGGTGTAGCAGAAAGGAAAAGTTTGAATGTAATGGAGTTGAGATTTCTGAGGAGAATGTGTGGAGTGACGCGTATGGATCGAATGCGAAATAATGAAGTGCGAAGGAGAACTGGAGTTTCGGGAGATGGCTGATAGAGTTGAGCAGAGGGTGTTGCGATGGTTTGGGCATATGGAGAGAATGGATAATGAGCGATTGGTGAAAAAGATAACTAGATCTGATGTGAGAGGTGTAAGGCTGAGAGGGAGACCATGAATAGGATGGATGGACAGTGTGAATAGAGCGCTGGTTGTGAAAGGGATGTCTGTTGAGCAAGGAAGAGTGGTTGTGTGTGACAGGAATAAATGGAAAGAAATTGTAAATGAATAAATGATGATGCAGCCCTGAGGGGATATTCTCTCGCATTTGGTCTGATCAGCTAGTCAAGTCAGGTGCGAGTAAGGGGATGGGTCTATTATGATGTGGCTGAGGTAAACCAGCTCTGCTGTTGGGCCCTGTTGCTTATGTCACTGATTGCACTGTGCAGTTGACCCTTGTGCGGTGTGGTGCAGTGAGGATCTGTCCCATTTTCCCCTTTGGGGCTAAGATGCGAATAAATGTGTTTGAATGGATGTGTAAATGGGGAGTGTGTCATCCTGTCTCGGATACCTCCCTTTCCTTGGGGGAAGCAGCCTAGTTATATAGATAGATAGATAGATTCTGGTAATTTTTCATCTCGAAATTAGAGTCTAGGGTAATGTGTACTAAAATAAAAACAATATGAATGATTAACAGATTTTTCGTTTTCTTTTAGACAGAATGACATGGGAAGTCCTAATTATAAGATCATTCTCCGTAACTATCATTCCTATCGAACATAACAGAATGAAGGCAAAGAAGTATACCTTTGACAGTAAACATGTATTTTATATGCAATAATGTAGGCAGACTCAGAGAACAGTATATCATACAAAAAACATACCACTTTTACACTCTGAGAATATGTCAGACTCATTATCACTGGCTATTGACAATGCGAGGTGAGCAACTCCCCAAACCCTCCCACCCCGGCCACCCTCCCTCCCACTCACAGTTACCAGACATATGGGGTCTGGCTGCTGCTTAGTGACACTTCGTCGACCACCAATGCTCCGAACAGTGGGTAATGCGGAACATTCCCTGATTGTACCTGACTTAGCCAAATCCCGTATAGTCCATATACATTTATACATGATAAGTGTCGTCGTGAGCCACAGTGGGACTAGTTACTGTACCTCCGCCAAGGAGGTTATGTTTTCACCCTTGTCCGTATGTTTGTTTGTTGGTTGGTTGGTTTGTGAGCAAGATTACACAAAAACTACTGGACAGATTTCCACGAAACTTGGTAGAAGAATAGGCCTTGGACCAGAATGGACTACATTAAATTTTGGTGCAGATCCGGATAAAGGTGCAGATCCAGGAATTTTTGTTTCACTTTCTTTAACATTGCGAGATAGGCAGAGGAACTCCTTGAGAGTGAAATGGCTGGGAAGCATGCCGGCACGTGACTGGCTACAGCATAGCTGGGTCTTTCGGGTGTGGGCAATCAGGCAAGTTAGCTGCCTACTGCGACTGCAACACAATGGCGAGGTGTTCAGGAAGTTAGCCAAAGAAACCTTGATGGACTCTGAAAGAACAACAATGGCCCCCAGTCCCGTGCAGCCTGGGCAGGGGGTGCTAAGAATTTCACGGTTGCCTCAATTACAATCTAATTCCTTTGTCAATGCAAAAAATACAATTAAAATTGGTAACTGGAATGTGAGAACGCTAAATCATGACGGTAAAATTGATGAGTTAGTGAAGGTTTTTCAAAATTACGGACTTGATATTTGTGCTCTGACAGAAACTAGATTAACTGGAGTCGATAAGTTGGATTTGGAGGATGGTATACGTTTATTGATATCTGGCCGACAGGACGGAAAGCATTATCAGGGAGTGGGATTGTTGCTGAGTTGTAAGGCAAATAAGGCTTTATGTGAGTGGGATCCTATAGATGAGCGATTGTTATATGCACGGTTTAAATCAAATCATGGCAACATCAGTCTGTTTGTGTGTTATGCACCTACTAATGATGCACTCGATGAAAGGAAAGACACATTTTATGAAAAGTTGCAAGAAGGAGTAGGAAGGGTACCTAGACATGATGTTTTGATCTGCGTTGGAGACTTTAATGCAGTAATGGGCTGTTCAAATGAGGGATTTGAGGCATGTATGGGTAAGATGGGAGTTGGTAGTAGGATGAGTGAAAACGGAGTGAGGTTTGGAAGCTTCTGTCTAGCAAATGACTTAGTCATCGGGGGTACACTCTTTCAGCATTGCAATATACACAAGACAACTTGGGTGTCGCCGTGTGGAAAATATAAAAATCAGATTGATCACATCGCTATCAGTAGGAGGCATAGAAGTTCTCTGCTAGATGTTCATGTTAAACGGGGAGCGGATATTGGTAGTGACCATCAACTCAGCATTGCAAAAATAAGGTTTAAACTAAAAAATCAGAAGAAGGAAAAATCTGGTGTTGGTAGATACGATATTGTTAAGCTTAGAAGGAAAGAGAAGAAAAGGAGGAATTCAGATTAGAATGCAGAAATAGGTTTTTGGTGTTGGAAACGTTGGAAGAGGGGGAGAGAAGTGTAGATGAGATGTGGGAGGATGTGAACAAAGTTTTGCATGAGACTGCTGAATGTACGATTGGAAGGAGACATAGTTTCAGGAGAAAGAAATGGATATCAGAGGAAACGTGGGATATGATAAAAAAGAGAGGTGAAGCTAAATTGAGGAGTGAGATGCAATGCGTTGATGAACGAGAGATTGAATTAGCAAGAGCTGCGTACTGGAGTTTGAATTCAGAAGTAAGAAGGTTAGCTAGGAGAGATAAAAGAAGATGTGTGGATGAAAAGGTTGCAGAGACTGAAATCTTAATAAACAAAAATGATGGACAGAGTCAAAGAATAGCATATGAATCGATTAGAGAACTGAGTGGTAATGCAGGTAAACGCAAGGAAATACCAGTTAGAGACAGGGAAGGAATTTTATTGACCAAAGATGGAGATATTAAAAATAGATGGAAAGAGCATTTTGAGACAGTTCTTAATAGACCAATACCACCAGAAGAGGATATACCGTCTGCTCAGGAAGATTTAAATATAGAAACAGGAGAGTTGAGACTTGCAGAAGTGGAGAAAGCAGTAAAACAGTTAAAGAATAATAAGGCACCAGGGGAGGATGGTTTATTTCCGGAAATGTTTAAAGTGGAGGGGGATAGATTAATAATGATCTTGACCAAGCTATTCAATAAGATATGGGTGACGGGGTTACTACCATCAGTTTGGAAGAATGGTGTAATTGTTAAAGTTCCGAAGAAGGGAGACCTGAGTGAATGTGGTAATTGGAGGGGAATCTCTTTGTCACCGATAGCCTTGAAAGTTTTCAGTAGAGTGTTGTTAAATAGGTTGGAGCCGGTGGTTGAGGGTATTCTGAGGGATGAACAGGCTGGTTTTAGAAAGGGACGTGGTTGCAATGATCAGATCTTTGTAGTTAGGCATTTGATGCAGCAAGTTAATGAAATGAGAGTACCGTTAAGTCTTTGTTTTGTTGATTTTGAAAAGGCTTTTGATAGTGTTTCGAGAGAGACTATGGGGAAGATCATGAGACATTATGGAATACCAGAGGAGTTTGTGAGGGTCATTATGAACATGCATGAGGACACATTTTGTAAAGTGATGGTTGATGGTTGTCTTAGTGATTCGTTTGAAGTCAAGTCCGGAGTAATTCAAGGTGGTGTTCTATCGCCTTAACTATTTATATTGGTCATTGATTACATTATGAAACGCGTTGGAACAGAAACCGGTGCAGGTATACTTTGGGGAGAGAACAGGAAACTTTTGGATTTAGATTATGCAGATGATATAGTTTTGATTTGTGATGGGCCAGAAGAGATGCAGAGAGTGTTGGACTGTTTGGTGAGTGAAGGTCGCAAGGTGGGTTTGGTTATTAATTGTGGAAAAACTGAAATAATCAATATGAATATGGAAAATGCGCAGGAATGTGTAATTGGAGGTATGGTTGTAAAGCAAGTTGATAGGTTTAAATATTTAGGTACTTATTTAGCCAAGGATGGTTCTTTGAACTTTGAATTCGAGGAAAGGTTAAAGAAGGCTAATTAGGCAATGGGAATGCTTAAAAATATTTGGAATAATAACAATTTCTCTGTGCATACAAAAATCAAACTTTATAAGGTAATGGTTAGGAGTATCTTAATTTATGGACACGAGTCTTGGTACAGCACAGTGACTTTGGAAAATAAATTATTGGTGTTTGAAAATAAAGCACTTAGAAGAATATTAGGAGTTAAGTGGTGGGAAAGGATACCAAATAGTAGAATTAGAGAAATAACGGGAGTGCAACCGATCGATGAATATGTTAGATTCTCACGATGGAAGTGGCTAGGACATGTGTATAGGAGACAGGGAATAGTACGAGGTACACCAGGGTGGGTGGCACTTGATAGGAGAGGTAGAGGAAGGCCAAAAGAGACGTGGGTGAGGACAATGAGACAGGAAGCTGGAGATGAGTCTTGGGGAGATCTTGAGGAGTTAGCACAAGATAGGATGTGGTGGTGTGAGTTCATCGAGGCCCTATGCATCCCCGAGGGTGCCACAAGAAATGATTGATTGATTGATTGATTGCATGGATCTTGATGAAAAAAATCAGGCATATTTAGGATGTCGGTATCTACGAATGTATACAGTTTAGCGTGGATCCATATAAAATCCGGATCTAGCGGATTTAAATATGCATTTATAAAGGGGCTGTTGGGCCTTGGCGGAGGTATGTGGTCTACTGAGTGCCATTCTACTTACTTCTGTGTTTAAGAGTTGAATTAAATATTCTGCTTCATTGATACTGTTGTAGTTATTATTGATGTAGATGTTGTTTTTGTTGTTGATGTTGATGTTGTTGTTGTTGTTGTTGTTGTTGTTGTTGTTGTTGATGATGATGATGATGATGATGATGTTGTTGTTGGTGGTGGTGGTTGGTATTTTTGTTGATAGTGGTGGTTATGATTTTGTTGTTATTGGTTTTATTGTCGCAGGTTCATCTGAATATGAACTCAATAGATTGAATTTTAAACCTGTCCATTTCTTGAGATCCAGCATTGCCATTTCGGGGGATAGGGTGTTAAGGGACATTTAAAGGAAGGCAATGGAACTACCCAATTACATGGATGCCACATCATGAAGGCTTCCTTCTTTAATACCTCTCTTGATAAGAGGCTTGTCAAATGTCAACAACACACTTCTGTTTTGCTATACTGTCACCATTTCAATGTATGTACAGTAGGGTGGCTGACTTGAAAAAAAATCACGTGAATTACTTCGTTTTTAATTTCTTTTTCAGAACCTGACTTTACATACACCTCATAAGAGTACAAGTGAACTTTTCTTTTTCATTTGGGCTTAAAATACAATATCAATACACTACGTACCCCAGGACGCCTTTTCTACATTATTCACGTTTCCTCCAAATGATTACTACTAGTATGAATGCAACAGTAATGATTCCTTAAGGCTGAAGAGGTCAGGTACTAAATTATGTTATGGGCCTGTTTTATATCAGTAAAAAAATAAAAATCTTCCTGCAGGAGTCGTATGGAAAATTAATCAGTCTACTGTTAGTCTCGTAGGTCCAGGGGTAGGAGAAGGGTGAGGCTCCGACACCAGCAGCCTTTCCACTACAAAGGCCACACTGCCCAGGGTGATGCCCACCAGGAGAAGCAGCAGAGGTCCCTGCATATGGATAATTGACAGACTCCTGAAATTAGTTTGGCTGTGTTCTGTTCCATCCTGCCCTTGTTGTTTTATTTCTTCCCTCTGTTTCATTCGACTTTCACGTGCAGCAGCTTCCAGTGTTTCCTTTTTCCACTGCTCATACAAACCAGCCTGAAAACAGAAAGTTCCAGTAGCGAGTCGTGGAAGTGCCTAAAATAGACTTCGTCAGGTCCCATTGTAGTAAATGTTATAGTTTTTATGTAAGCCGTGTAGGAATCTCTTAGCCAATAGTGTTTTAACATTTATATTTACTCTTCTGTATTCTAATGCATTGGACATACCGAATTAATGTATAGTCACCAGTTATATGCATATCGGTACATGCACAGCGTTTAATGACAATATAGCACGTTAAGAATCGATTTAACAATCTGTTCCACAGCTCTGATAAAGCAAAATCAATAAATATAATGCATCAGTCAAGGCTGGTCACTCTTGTCTCTCGGTCAAAGTAAAGTGGCTGGTTGGGCTATAGTTCAGGCAACAGCTGAGAATACTGTGCCGCCCCCTCGTCCTCAGTGGTACCATCACCACATTTTATCGGGCTGTTTGGACTATTTCGATATACCGTAACGTGGACCAAAACAATGAGGTCGCTATTTGTCCCTATGTAGCATGCTACTGAACAGTCAGGTGGCATCGTCAGGAATTACTTCTTTATTTTATTATTAGGAACGTACTCATCGTCCCCAATTTATACTTTTTATACTCCTTGTGGACAATGGTACGATGCATATGTATCGTACTAATATGATAATTAGGGCAGTATTTCGCAAAATCCAAAAGGATATCTTAGTGCAATTAAATGGGGGCCAATACTTTATAATGATGTAAAATTCCGAATTAGATACTGTAGAATGCATCTAAAAAGAATGTTTGGTACTTTGTTACAGGGTGAAGATATAAATAAGCACTTTTTAAAGATGTGAATGCTGATATATTTTCAAGTTACATTCAGTAAAAATATACAGAACACTGGTGTTTAATCGCTGAATGGAGTCTTCCGTAGAACAGATTATCTCCTTTAACCAAATAACACACTACCTGTATACTGTACAAGTAAATGCCAACCATCCTCAAACTTCTCAATAATATTTTAATTTAAAGCATTTTTTTTTTTTTACTTTTGATAATGATCATTCTTCAGTACATAGGCCTATATAGGTCCAATGTGATTTACAGAGCCATCTGATATATTTGCATGTATCTCCACTGTTACTGGGGGATACAGGTATAAATTTCAATAAATAACAAGTTCGGGCTACATTGGAAGTACTGTATGTGTCACGTTTTCAAGGGCCACCTGCCATGGACTAAGAAAACTGTTTGTTTACAAACCTGCTCCTACAGGCACATGAAAAGCCACTGGAACAATCCGTTATCATTCTTGCGAAATCCGTCATTTATTAGTTTATGCTAATAAAATGCCTATATAAGCAATATTTCATATCATCAGTTTTGTTCTTAAGTGATCTTCTTACAGGCTTTTACTTTGCATCACAAATGCATATTTTAGTCATCAAAGAAAACTCTTCAACTGTTATGCCTCCCAAATATAGTCGACATACAGGCATATTTCAGCGATTTTCGAGTATAAGATCCCTTGGATAACACATTATAGGAAATGTTTCTTAAACTGACGCAGAAATAGAGAAGGGGGGGAGGGCTTTCCAAGGAGAAGTAGTACCTCAGAAGGTCTTACGACCTGTACCTTAGAGGTATCATGAATGAATTTATCAGGTATAAATTATTACTATTAGCGATAGGAAAGTATAGCAGAGATGAAGGCTCACTATACCCACCTCCTCCACCTGCGGAACAGGCACGGAAAAGGATGTACACCTAACCCGAGGGAAAAAGGGTAGGCTAGGACATTGGAAGAAATACAGTAGTCAATGTACCACAAAGCCAGGTCTGGCATAACCCTAAACTGCTCTGTCGACGAAGTGTCAACTACCTGTGCTGGCAGATGATTCCATATATAACAGATGTTATACGTGAAAAAACTGCCTAATGCATCATGTGGAATCCTCACTGGAGGGGTATCAACAACCGGTTCAGATGGAGTAACGAGGCTGATATAACAAAAGTAACTTAACCACTAGGCAGTGTTGAGAGGAAGATAACAAAAAAAAATAGATTACTTATAATCCCTGTTACCAAAAGATTTTCTCTTTACCTGTTGGTTATGTGACATAATTCTGGTATTAGAGTTTGATATCCATACTTGTTTATAATACGCACTGTTATCAGATCCATTAACCCGCGGCGTCCCGTCGACGTTCTTTTACGTCCACACGTTTTGTCACTGCCAATCCCATCGACGTACATAAACGCGAAAAAAATGCAAGGTCCCTAATTTGCACAATTTTCAATTTTCGCGAGTCATTTTTGGTACGTATACACGTGACACCTTCCTCAACAAGATGCCAGGCAGAGACAATGCCTTACCCAGCATGACCTCCTCCCCCCCCTGCATGCCATTGTCTCAGCAATTCACCTGTTATCAGTGACCTGGCCAGTATAGCCATGTCATGCCACGGTACGAAATTCAGGGCCAGAGTGATTCCCCAATCAATGACAATGTGGAGGACAAACTTTACATAGCATTAGAGGAAGAAACAGTTAGAAATGATGATCAGGTAATGTGGCAAAAAAAGGTCAGGTATTAGTGAGTGAAACAATGCTTATAATGCCTATATTACTGCTTGAAAACCAATATACTCTTGTACTACATATAAATTCGTAACAGTAAATAAATAAATACCGTTTATGAGTGGTGTGAAATAGTTATCCTCCCACAGAACTCGTTTTCTTTGGTGCCAGCCTGATAGAAAACCCAGTAAGGTAAGGAGGCTCTCCTACCTGTAATGAGTATTTTAAACCTCAGGTGAGCGATTTCTCTATGAATTTTCGATGTTTCTCACCAAAAGCGAAGGTTTGAGCCAAAAAAAAAAAATTCCTAAAATGGTCGGGATTGGGGGGAGTCAGTGGTGGACAAGTGGTCGGGATGGGGCTGGTTAACAGAGCTGGGTTGCTACAGACAAGTAATGATTTTTATCATCGGGCTTTAGTAAGGCTAGAAGACAGTGTGTGTGTGTGTGTGTGTGTGTGTGTGTGTGTGTGTGTGTGTGTGTGTGTGTGTGTTCCCGAAATATCTCTAAAAGTTGTGGATGAACTGTCACCAAACCATGACAAAACTGCAGTTATGTGAATGGGCAGAAGTGATTACATTTTGTTTAGGATTTCATCAAGCGACCGAATACCAGCCGTCACATATCAAATTAAATATTTGGCCAATATCTCAGCAATGGATAGAGATATTTTCTTAAAATTACAATACATTTGTAGGTAGCTTGTATCTTAGGCAAGATATTTTGCCTGTGATCAGCATTTGGCTCCCAAGTGCTTTTGTTTTCCGTCTCAGTAAAAAATTTAAACAGATTTCACAAGGAGATTTCTCTTCTTAGTTTAACCCAGTAGAAACCATCATCACCCTGATGTGACGGTTCGGCGTATTTTCAAAACAAAAATGAGGAGGGAACCCCAGGTTGGGTCCTATGATCTTTGGGACTATGACCTGATTGGTGAATGGTAGTATGCTAAGAACCTGCCCCACAAAATCCCACCTACAGCAACTCAGGGTTTTGGAGGGTTAAGTGCAGCAGCAGTGTATGCAACCCACCATTCATGATATTCTGTAGAAGTTGCAGCAAAATTTTTATCATTTTTATGTAGAAATCAGCCATGCCTCATCCAGTAATGGCTGTCGGCAGTGGAACTGTCGAGGTATTTGAGCAAATTTGGAGGAATTTCAACTGCTTGTGTCTGAGTTTCACCTGTGTTTGCCTTCAGGAGACTATGGTCGGAGACAAGACTCTCCTTGTTCTAGGAGGATATATAGTTACTCATCAGCTCTTATGGACTGTGGTTCTCGAGATGGCTGTGCTATCCTGTGCGCACTGATGTTCTGTTTACTTCATTTCCTGTCTGGTTCCTCCTTCAGGCTGTGGCTGTTCAATTACACCTGGGGAGGCATTACATATTCTGTTTTCTATATTTATCCCCCCCCCCCTTCCATGCCCCTCTGTGCCTTGACCACTTTATCTGTCAGCTTCCTAGGCCATTTTTTCTAGGTAAATGATTGGGCATCATGCTTTGCAGGGTGAAACTATATGTAATGCCTGTTGTGATCTCCTGGCATCTTTGGTTGAGGATTTGGACCTGGTTCCTCAGAGCACGGGAGACCTGCCACACTTCGTGTACAAACTGACATTGGTCTCCCGTGATTCTTCGCTTAATTTTTCATGTGAAATTTTGTCTGACCTGAATGGTATTAATCATTGCCCTATTGTGTGTAAATCAAGCAGCTCTATGCCGGTAAAGCGTGTCCCTCGATGGTGTTTGCGTACGACTGATTGGGCAGAGTTTGCAGAACACCATAGTCTTGACTGTCGTTTTCCCAGTTTTCAAAGGGTCGACGAAGCAGAACAGTATTTCACACCAACTATACACTATATCATTCTGGGCGTTCCTCTGTTCCACGAATCTGTGGGAAGTTTTGCATGTGACTTGTGCCTTGGTGGGATGAGGAGTGTGCTTTAGTTACGTGTGTCCACAAAGCTCCTTATAGGAAACTTAGGAAGAATAAAGATGTCTTCTTTTAAGTTCAGTTTAAGGAAGCCTGTGCCCGATTTAGGTGGGTTCTTAAGATATCACATCAAACCTTGTGGAGAACCTATGTCCCCTCACCCACCTTATCCACTCCATTACTATTGGTCAGAAAGGTGATGAAAATAACGGGTAAGTAATTACCTTCTCCTCCCTTGGTGCATAAAATTTAGGGATCTTCATTATCCAATTCCTATGAAGAAGCTTCAGTCCTGGTAGATCATTTTTACAATGTTTTTGTTCAGATCCTTCTAAGTCATTTAGCTTATTCCTGCGTCAACAGGAAAGGTTAGGTATTTAATTTCTGTAGACTGAATTGGGTCCTTATGTTTTCTTCACAGTCTGTTAACTGAAGGCTGCTCTCTAGCAATGTAATGACTCTGCTTCTGGGGGTAGTGACATTCCTTATGATATGATTTACCATTGGCCATACGATTCTCTGTTTTTATTAATAATTTATAATAGGATCAAGGATCGAGATAAAATATCCCCTAATTGAGGGATGGGTATTGTTCTTCCATTTCCTAAACCACTTAAAAACTATATTAACGAGTCAGACTATCATATCATTTGTTTGGCATCTTGTGTATGCTAACTGTTTGAGATGGTTAGCAGGACGCCAACTATAAAAGATGTTTCTTCTCTCCGTCACAAAGAGGGTTTCATTGGATGAGATGTACATTGGACTACCTCATCGGATCTGAGTCGGCAGTCTGTGAGGTTTTCGCATCTGGACGACATCTTACAGCTTTTTTCTTTGACCTGGAAACGGCATATGATACAGCATGGAACCATAGCATTCTGAATTAACTTCACAGCTTGGGGCTGCATGGCCACCTGCCGTTGTTCCTTAGTGACTTCTAGTTGAACCGCAGGTTTCAGGTCTCTGTGCTGTCCTCACTCTGTCCTACGAATTCAGATGGAAAGTGTTCCACAAAGGAGTGTGCTAAGTGTTCCTTTACTTGCTGTTGCCTTCAACGGCATACTTGATTCTCTGCCACAGAGGGTGTCTTCTTTTTATGTGGATGACCTAGTGATATAGTTTGCTGGTTCCTATACGTGTGCTGTTGAGAGGCGAATGCAGCTGATGCTAGAAAGCGTCATCAGCTGGACAGACTGGAGAGATTTCCGTTTTTCTTCAAGCATGAGTGTAGCTATCCACTTTTATGAATTAGAGGGGCTGGCACCTGCTACAGTGCATGGAGACTAAGTGTCTTGGCTTAACCTTTGACTGTCAAGTTACTTGAGTTTTACACTGGAAACTTCTCTGAGTGTCATGTAGGCAAAAGAAATGAATTTGTTGAAGGTACTGTCTCTGTATCTCACACCTCATGGCATGCTGATCAGAGTACATTTCTTCACTTGTATCAAGCCTTAATGGGATCTAAGCTTGCCTACGGTTGTGAGGTGTACCCCTCCTCTATTGTACCGCGGCTTAGTGTTCTCAGTCGCTTGCATCATGCAGTTTTGTGTCTTGCCACTGGTGCTTTCAGATCCTACCCGATTTCTAGCTTGCGGAGGCTGGTGTTCCTTCCCTTTATCTACAGGTCAAGTTGTTAACTCGCTGCGTCCCACTGACTTATGGGTATGTCACCACTTTTTCACGCTGAGGCCCAGCGATGTACCAGTATGTTCTGCAACTGCGTGGTCCGTAATTTGCACATTTTTCAAGTTTCGTGGGTGATTTTTGGTAGGCATATGTGGGAGACCTTCTTCTACCTGCCGTCAGGCAGAGTTACTTGTGAGTCTTGAGATGGATTATATACAGTAGTAGTCGTAGCTGAGTAATTATGTGAGGGAGTAACTTCAGTTCATTTCTAGTTGGTGACAGGAGAAGTTAGATGGATGCTGCATCTTCATTGTAGAGTATTATCTTCAAAGAGAAAGTTTAAGATGAACACTGTGTGTATTACACAGGAGCATATATATGTTAGCTAAGTTTTCGCTGGACCCCTCTTCTCTTCTCTTTTTACAACCTCTCACCTCTGTAGCTTGCCTCCTTCTGCCTCCCTAAATCCTCCTTTCTAGTGTAAGAGAGCTTGTGTCACGTGTACTGGCCGTGTGTGAAGTCTCTAGAAGCCTGTGTGTCTGTGTGTATGTAGCACTTCCGGTGCACTTCTGGCATTCCTTCATTACAATCTTGCAAGCACATTTCCTGTTCCCACACCTAGCTTAACTATCATGTTACAGTTGTTACTTTTAGATTAAACATTTATATTGCTATCTACTATGAGTTGTATTATGATAATGTAGATGCCTAACATTGCTCAGTCACGCCAGCTGGAGAACCTATGACAGCCTGTATTAGTGATAAGGTGTAATCTATGAATAATATTGATTATATTATTCAATGGACATAATATTCATGATAATATTGTACTGATCTAATAACATTCTAGAAATGTAATACATTGTAAACATCTTGTACATATAATGGAGCAAATTCACTATAGTAAAATTGATTATAAAATATTGTATAACAAATTGTAAAATGTGTATGTATAACAGACACATACATATATGCAAAACTATTCCAAAGCCAAGATTATAGTAAGAGTTATCAATAAATTTATATTTTTTTATAGATATAATGTACTGGTATAAGAATTGGATACTTGTATATTATGTAATATTAATTCATGTGTCATCCCATAATTTTCCGTTTTTTTAATTATAAAATTAACACTACAAAATTTGTACACTTTATTCAGGGGGTCTCACTTGAATGTTCACTCTCCCTCCAGTAAATACTGACTCCAAGTTTGCAATTCTTGCATGCTTTCTGTGCATTGCGAACAGCACTACTGGAAAAACAATATTGAAGATTATAAAGACGGTAGGTGCTGGGCTATACACATAAAATGGGTTGAACAGACGCAAACTCAATTCTTCCCAGGGCTTCATTGTTTCATTGATTAGTTGCATAGTTTCAAACTTAGGTGAAGTCTACTTAACACTTGTCTATCTCTATCTATTGCCAGACGTCTCAATCCCGTTTGGGGTGTCCACAAACAAATCGCCTCCACGTCGCCCTGTCCCCCGCCATTTCACTGCCCCGCTCCCAACTCACACCCCTCTATCATATACCTATCCACCCCATCCCTCCATCTCATCCTCGGCCTCCACCTCCCTCTTCCCCCCTCCACCTCACTCACATACACTCTCTTCGTCAGTCTTTCACCCTCCATCCTCTCCACATGGCCAAACCATCTCAGTGTATTCCTCCTAACGCTTCCTATCACATCCACATCCACACCACAACGCTCCTTTATATCCTCATTTGTCAGCCTGTCTCTCCATGTGACTCCACAGGCTCCTTTTAAATAACTCATTTCCACTGCTCTCACTCTTGACTTGTGTCCTTCCAGCAACGTCCAAGCTTCACTTCCATACGTTAGAGTTGGTATCACAATACTGTCATGTAGTAACTTTTTCACTTCCATGCTCACTTCTTTACTTCTTATCACTGCTATCAAGAAACCAGCAATCTTTCTTCCTTGGTGTACCCTTTCAAGCACCTCACCCTCCAAACCTCCATCCATACTCATCACACTACTCAAGTACTTAAATGTACTCACATTATCCAATTCCTCACCATCCAACCTCGCTGTACATTCACTGACTTCACCTCTCTCAAAGACCATCACTTTACTCTTCCCTACATTCACCTTTAGATTCCGTTTCTTACACACTCTCCGAAACTCATCCATCAAGCCTTGCAGGTCTCCGTCGTCTTCACTCAACAACAAAGTATCATCTGCAAACAACAGTATAGGGAGTTTCCAAACACTACCCTCTCTCACCAGGGCCACTCCACCATCCACTACCCTACCTTGTACCTCTTTTATTACCCCATCCATGTACAGATTGAACAACCATGGAGACATGACACATCCCTGTTTCAACCCAACCTTCAAAGAGAAAAATTCACTCAGTTCACCATCCACACGCACTGCAACGTTAGCACCATCATACACACTCTTCATAGAATTCAACAAGTTCCCATCTACTCCACATATTCTTAAAACTTTTCACAATCCCTGTCTATCCACCCTGTCATATGCTTTCTCCAAATCCATGAAAGCCGCATACAACTTCTTTCCCTTCTCTACAAACTTTTCCACTAAAGATCTAAGAATGAATATCTGATCTACACAACCTCTTCCCTTCCTAAAGCCTCCCTGTTCTTCTTCAACTAATTCCTCTGTTCTTTCACTAACTCTGTCAATAAGCATCCTACCATACACTTTTCCTATTTTACTAAGAAGACAGATGCCCCTATGATTACCACACACTTCTTTTTCCCCTTTTCCTTTGTACAAGGGAATAATTATACCTGACTTCCAATCCTCCGGGACTCTACCTTCCTCCCAGGCCAATCTGCACATTTTCCACATCCATTCTACTACTATCTCTCCCCCATACTTCAGCATTTCACCACACACTCCATCAATTCCTGGGGCTTTCCCCAATTTAACTTTCTTCATTGCTTCCACAACTTTTATCCTACTGATTTCTTCCGGTTTTCTCAACTCCTTCCTCCTCCCAGCCATTCCCCAGCCACTTATGCTCGCATTACTTCCTTCCTCTATGTTCAACAATTCCTTAAAGTGTTCTCCCATCTGCTCACTTTTTCTCCCTTCTCCACTAGTAATTTACCATTTTTATCTTTCACTCCCCTGCTAACTTCACTTCCACCCTGTCTTACTCTTTTCACCTCTTTCCAGAACATTTTCTTACAGTCCCTCCACTTTACACTCAAGTTCCTTCCAAAGTCCTCATCCGCTCTCTTCTTACTCTCTCTTACTAATCTTTTCAACACTCTCTTTCCTTCTACATCTAACTCTCTCTTCCGCCTCTCAACTTCTTCCACGCCCCTATTTCTCATCCATTAATTGTATGCTTTCTTCTTTTGTGCCACAGCCTGTCTCACCTCTTCATTCCACCATGCTGTTCCTGCACCCCCCTCCATCTTCTCTTCATCACACACACCACATTACATGCTGCACATATTTCTTCTGTAAATATCCTGCACACACCTTCCTTGTCCCCCATCTGCTCCAATTCATATTTGCTCAATCGTTCCTCCACTTCTCTCTTATATTCTGCCTTTTTCTCATCCTCTTGTAACCTTTCCACTCTCCTTAGAAATATTCCTTCCCGTGTTTCCCTTCTTCTGTTCCTCCATCTTACTTGAATCCTAATTCTGGCCACTACCAAGTAGTGGTCAGAAAGTCCAGTCCCCCAACCTCTATAAGCTCTTGCATCCATTACACATCTTTGCATCCTTTCATCCACACACACATAATCAATCATTGCCTTCCTTTCATTCAGTTCACCACCCATCCTTCTCATCACTCGCCATGTATACCTGTGGATCATTTTATGCCTGAAGAGGGTATTGGCTATCACCAACCCCCTCCCAGCACAAATGTCCACTAACGCACTCCCATTCTCATCTATCTCAGCAGGCACACCCCACTCACCAACTATTCCATCCACCTTCACATTCCCAACTTTGCCAATCAGATCACCGATCAAAAACACTCTCATTCCTTCCAAACTTTTCCATGCACACTTCTACATCGGTCCAGAACTCTTCTCTCAGTCTTCTAGCACGATCTTGTGTTGGCGCATACACACACACAATCGCCCACATTTGTATTCCAACTTTCAACTTTACCCGCACAATCCTTGACCCAACTGATCCATACTGTCTTATGCTCTTCTTCCATCTTTTACTCACAACTATACATTCTCCTTCCTTTGCCCTCTCATTCCCACCTACTCCAGCACATATATCCCATCCATAATCCCATTTTCTCACACTTTCTCCTCTCCATTTTGTGTCAGTTATTCCACATACATCCACTTTCGCACCCTCAGGCACCTGCACAATCTCTCTCTCTTTCACCTCATCATTCGCTCCCCTTACATCCCACGTTCCAATAACCATGTCCTTTGTCCGGTCCTTGGTCATCATCGTTTGGTCAGTCCTTGTCCGAGGCTTATTGTTTGTTTTTTTAGTTAGTTGTTTTCCGGGGAGGGGCACTAACCCTCTGCCAACCCTTTTAGTCGCCTTTTAAGACAAACAGGGATACTGGGGGAGTATTCTTGAAAAAAAAAAACCCTACCCCCAGGGGGGGTATCCTCTTGTACTACAAATAAATTCGTACGGTACCAAATAAATAAATATCTACTATTCTGAATTATTTGGAATAGTTTCCCATCCCATAGAAAACGTCTTCTCTGGAGCAGGGCCCAGAGAAGACGGTACTAGGTATTTGGAGGGACACCTGTATAATACACTGATTAGCTCAGGTGAACACTTTTTTGACATTTTCCAATGTTTCTCATAAAAAGCGGAGGTTTTAGCCCCCCCAAAATTCGAAGTCTGCTGACATTGGGGGGGGGGTGTCATTGGTAAAAAATCTGCCGGGACACGGCAGGTTAATCATTCGCTGCTGGAAATGTGTAATATATATGGCAGATTCATTTACTGATGTTTGTGTATCATAGCAGTCATTTCTTCAGTAACACGTTTCTCCTCATAGCACTCCACATTCCTTTGGGTACAGGGTCAGGCAGATATTGGGGGATTTAGGTCTCTCTGCATAGCCTGTCTGCCCAGTTCAGCTACAAAGAATTGCACCATGGTACCTTCCTGAGGTGCAGTTGTGCAGTGATTTTTAGGGTACTAAATCTCTCTCTTCTCTGATGCTTCATCAGCCATCAGCTGTTTTTGGAACATTCGTCCATTCAGAGAAGCACCCCTCCCTGTATATAAGGATGATTCAAAATTAAACACTAATTGTTTCTCATCCTCGCACTCCACATTCCTTTGTGTTCTGGGTCAGACTGATTATGAGATTTATGTTTCTATGCAGCATGTCTGCCATGTCCACCTCCCAAAAATCGCCTTATGGTGCCTTCCTGAGGTGCAGGTGTGCAAGGATTCTTAGGTTACGAAGTCTTCTGCCTCTTCTTGGGCTCTCCATCAGCTGTTTAGGACTGTCTTCCTCTGTCTGCATTTCCTGCTGCCTACGATCTCCAGTTTTTCAAACGCAATGTGTCCAGGCATCTCGAAATGATCGGATTTTGAATTTGGCTCTCTATTGTATTTTGTTTTTTTTCTCTTAGAGGGAACTGTTGTGCGGGCTCATGGCCTTTGGTTCCTTCTTCTTCGCATAAAAAAAAAATCGTCAGTTCACAGAGAAACCGTCCTTGTATATACAGATGGTTCAGAGTCAGACACTGGTGGTGGGTCTGGGGTGAATTTCCCAGATTTTGTAAGGGTATGAATTCTTCTAAATTCCAATATTTTTACATCAGAATTTAATTCAGCTCATCCCCTGTCCTTGCGTTTCTCAAGTAAGGCAACGGTTCTTGTGCATGTCAGTGTGGACGGCAATGAGATGGAAGATACATTAACAAAATCTGCTTCTTCTCGATGACCCCTGCCAACTCCCCTCTTCCTGCTTCCAGTATGGCATCATACTTCAAGTATGATTCTTATTTGTTGCCAGGCCTGAGGGATGTTGTTTAACTCGAGGAGAGCGATGGGCCTTATTTGGGACTTGATAGAGTTGAAAGCGATAGGTCTCAAAAGAGCACAATTTTCAAATGCGTACCAAAACTGCACCACAAGGAGTAGGTGGCTGAAATTTGTACGGGAAATAGGGGCAGGTGGCAACTCCCGATACCATCAGCACACTGCCCCATATACGCTTAGAGAGAGAGAGAGGGAGAGAATTACCAGTATACAGTATGTATGGTCATTTCTAGTAGTTTGAGAGAGAGAGAGAGAGAGGGAGAGAGAGAGAGAATGGCTTGATGATACAGTAATCACAAGTGGTTCTTGCCCAATGCCCTTCCTCACCTCGCTCTCCATGAGTGGTTGGTTGCTAGTGCCACCAGCTGTTCAACTTCTGGCCATTTAATATTGCTACCACATGACTTTATGTGGTCATATATATATATACATATATATATATATATATATATATATATATATATCTTACCGGATGCACGCAAACATTTCCACGGCGATGATGTGCATTTCATTCAGTTCTGTAAGACTCGAAATTTCGGCCAAGAAGTTGCTTGGCAATAGCTACCTACGGAACCATTATCGCTCTCCACTGGGTAATAATAAATTAAGGGATGTTTTTCAGAGGGTGGTAGTGTCCAGCTATGCATTGGGCACTCATGGCTTAGTCATGAGTCCCTAATGTGTGGTGAGGCTCAACCGTATTGTGATGATTGCTTTGTTCCCCTTACTGTCCGTCACATGCTAGTCCTGTGTCTGAGTCTGGGGGACCTGCGGTGGAGGTTTCTCCATAGTCATGGCAGGACGGATGGTGCCTACTCTCTGTCCTTTATACTTGGAGGAACCTCTGGCTATCTGATAATTTTTTCTTAAGGAAGTGAATTTCTTACACCATTTATAGTTGATAGAGAATTTACTTACCTTGTTACCATTTTTTTTTCCATGACAGAGGTATCGATTTTGTTTTAGTACACAGGTTTTAACGTTTATACGGCGTCATATAATCGAACTGTTGCAGCGCCACAATTTTTATTTCCAATAATTCAGTTCAATTCTCTTGTCATCTACAGAAAATGTTTATTCATCTCAGGATATAACTCATCAAAGACTTGGACTAGTACGGATTTATCCACAACTGGGTAAAAGTGCTTGGAGGTTGCAAAAACAGAATATGTAAGACATCATCCTTGTGAAAGTAATAACTGCTTTACTACAATATCTTTAATAAAGCTGTTATCTGCAGTCATTGTTACTCAGATAAGGAGTGATTTCGTGTAAAAAACATTAAGCCAAGAGATTAAATTCTCTCACCCACCTGCAATATCATCCTCAGACATTTATCAATCTGAGGTGTGTAGGGGGCATCATGAGGCACTGGCCAGGCTACCGAAACCTGTACCAGCTTTTCCTTGCCTAGATACAAGGGGGAAGTGCCATCTAGTTTAGCAAAGTTCCGGGATATTATCAGCTGCATGTTTAGAGGGGCACCAATATGAGCACTCCTGAAAAAAAGACAAAAATAGTGAAATGTAATAATCCACCCAAACGCTTTCCCCACCAAGAAACATCATGAGGTAGGATATATAAAGATGGAATATTCGATACTGGGAGAATACTGAACAGCATGCCGAGTAGAATGGGCCACATAATCATTCATACATCATTCAGTCCTCTGGAATCCTGGTGCCTCATCACATGCCAAACCATCTACATGTTTATGCTCCTTCATATTCAGCTGCCAAATTGCTTTTCAACTGTTAAATATAAAAAAAAATTTAAAGAAAATTATACATGAACAACTTTATGTCCTACACACTAATAACCCACTCATGTAAGAGCATAAATAATGGATCATTTAGGCTCATACCAGGAAATATTTATTCAGCAGAGATATACGGACGATGAAAGAAACAACGGCTGTAGTCTACAACACCTCACTTTTCTTTTCTTTTTAACCCGCCCCGTCCCGACTGATTTTCCACCACTGACTCCCCCCCAATCCCAACCAATTTAAAAAAAAAAAAAAAATTGGCTCAAACCTCCGCTTTTGGTGAAAAACATAGAAAATTCATAGAGAAATCGCTCACCTGAGGTTTAAAATACTCGATACAGGTAGGAGTACCCCTTACCTTACTGGGATTTTTATCAGGCTGGCTCCAAAGAAAACAAGATCTATGGGAGGGTCACTATTCCACATCACTCATAAACGATATTTATTTATTTATTTGGTACGAATTTATATGTAGTACAAGAGTATATTGGTTTTCAGACAATAATATAGGCAATATAAGTGTTGTTCACTCACCAAAAACATCAACATATGACACCTTCTTTTACGACGTTACTGCCTCATCACTTCTGCTTGCTTCTTCCTCTGGCTTATTTCCTTCTTTGTCCTCTGCCTCAGGAATCATTTTTGCCTTGAATTTCATCATTGGAGAGACCTTGGTGCGACCTGTCTTTACTGGCCAGGTCACTGCTAACAGGTGAGTTGCTGAGAAAATGGCATGCAGGGGGGAGGGGGGTTAGGTGGAGCCAGGCATTATCCCCACCTGGCATTGGGTAGAGGAAGGTCTCCCACATAAGCCTACCAAAAATCACCCGTAAAGCTTGAAAAATGTGCAAATGTCGGACCTCGCAATTGCATGACATATGGATACGTTGTTGGGTGTCACCATGACAAAACGTGATGATGTATCCATACGTCGTCGGGATGCAGCGGGTTAAATTCTTCCTTTTCAAAGTCTCATAATTCCTTTACTTGGAGGACACATTTCCTTTTTAGTTCTACTTAAAATCAGATCACTATATTCAGCCTAAGAAGGGATTATTGAAACCTGTATCTGGCTTTTCATCCTCAAAAGGTCTTCAATATAATCATGTGGGGATAGTAAGTTGATAACATAAGATGTACAGTGAACAGATTTAGCATGAAAACTAACCTGAACTGTTGCGATTTAGTCCACGATTTCTTAATTTAGAGGTTTCTATCACTATACCACTGAATTTTTAAAGCAAAGGGAAAAAATCCATTAAAACGCCTTGTACTTTCTCTCTGTAATGTCTGAAAGTACTCTAAGTTCACTCTGAATAACATGTAACATACAGTATATAGTTCATATAACTGGGGTCACTGTTCAATTAGCCATTGTGGCCCATATTATTGTTAGCTAAGGAAGCTCCTGAACATCTTTTTTTAAGCATTTTATTATGCTTATTACGCCTTACTCTTATACTCCGTGTTATATAAAACCTTCAAACATCTCAATACTCTGCATTAATAACGTACAAAAGGATATTAATCAGCCACATCCAGAAGTAAATTGCTACGAATGAGGTGCTAGGGAGCCTTCTTACTCAACAAGAATACGGGCCTGTGTCTAACAGATGCATTGCTTTGGGGAAGAGACTAAACTTAAAGCAAGTACTTTCTCTCTGTTCTGGAAAATTGTATCAGAGTGTTTATTGCATTTCTTTTAACTGCCGGATCAGTATGATAAAGTTTTGGAGATCCAAAACCGTAGGCAAAAATGTGTTTATGATATATTGTGAAAAATTACAAAAGATGAGAAAAAAATCTGCATAAGTTTTGTTCAGTTATAGTCGTAATTTGTGTTCCTAAACTATTGCCATGACTCTTTGTGAGGCCATAAATACCAGACAAATTATCACCATATAGAATTATTGTTTATCTTCTCTGGATAATAAGTAATTGTTTTAAGTAATTACATCACATGGAAGTCACTGCTATAAATGGTCGAGAATAAATACAGTCGACAAAAGCACTAGCGAGACCCTTACGTTCTGTTATCTTCAGTCCGGTGACATTTGACTTTTCATCCATGCTGTCTCCAAGCAATGTCATTCAGGTCTGGAGAGATTTTTCAAACAGGTGAGGATGGATCGGTCATCCATTTACCCCTTCATGACAAGAGATCTGCCTAAAGGTGACCAATGTCGTCTGAGGAAACATGAATAAATGAAACAAATGCATTAGAGGGCCGAATGCTAATCGCCTGCCAAAATATGTTGTTGGATAAGGTACAAATTATCCTCAAAATAGATTTGAAGAAGATTCACAAAACTCTACGGAATTCAGTCACCGCACTTCGCAAAAAAGCCCATCGATATTTAAAAACATATGGCTGCTGACATTCGGCTGGCATTGATCAAATCCACACCAAAAGTAATGGGATTCTGTACATCCAACAGACACACAGACGCTAAAAAAAAGATTATCTCTCCAACCTTGCTAAAGGCGGACGGTAATGAGGTTAAAGAAACAGACCCTGGGTGATAATTATCGTTATCTATTGGTGGCCGAGTTGGTAGAAAGGTATCCTCATATCCCAATAGATTCGGGTTCAAATCACTGTGGGGCAGGGAACAGTTTATGGATTAGAATTTCTTTAAAATGCAGACGTTACTTGTCTGCCATCAGACCCGCTAACATGTCGAAACGACAACCTCACTAATACCAGTACACCAGTCCTGTGTGAGACAGCCTTAGCATGTTATAAATATGGATGGTGGATGTTAGTGCCGAAGTGGTGACGTGTGAAGGTGTATGGAGCAGTACGTAGAGGAACTGGTGGACTTCATGAAACGGGATCTGGTGCTTGCACCCTGATTCGGACACATTTTAAAAAATAATGATATTAAATTAACTTACTTGAAACAGTAACGTAAGACAATGTATAATATACAGTACGTAAAGAACAAAAAATTCTCGTAAATAATTGTTAATGCCGATACATTTTTTTTTTTCTTATTCATTTGTTCATATACAGTACAATTGTTATTTTTTCTACTGCAAATGTATATGACAAAAGATTTACATACATAAAAGAATCAAATTTAATCATGTAAGCATCATGTCAGTCAACGTATCTCCGAAATACCAAAAAGTTATGTAACAAGTCATCACCCATTTCCCCACTAAAATCTTCAGACGGTAACATTACAAATGACTCACTTGGTAAAGCGAATATCCTTACTAGTACATCTGCTACAATTGCTGCGTTACAAGAAGTCAGCTAGAATGTCCCAGTACTAGAACCTGACTCTCCCGAAATTGCTCCACTTACTGTAAAATACAGACTAGATATGATACAAACAATTCATCCTAGACAATTTACCAACCAACAAAGCTCCAGGCCCAGATCGAATTCCTCCAATTGTTTTGAAAAAGTGCTCCCCCGAACTTGCTTATATTCTAGCTAAATTATTCAGGCTATGCTTACGTACTTCTTCATTCCCTAATTCTTGGAAAGAAACCAATACCAACCCAGTTCTGAAAAAAAGAAGTTCTTCTGACCCTTCTGATTACAGACCAATATCTATCAGGTCTTCTCTTGATAAAGTGTTTGAAATTGCACTGCATAAGCACATAATTTAACATACTGATTCAACAACTTAATTAGTGATAGGCAGTATGGTTTTCGCCACGAAAGATCCACTGTCGATATACTCAGTCTCCTGACTCATACTATCCATCAATCAGTTGACAAAGATGGAGAAACTGATGCAGTAGCCTTTGATATTTCTAAAGCTTTTGGCAGAATGTGGCACAATTCCCTGCTATCTAATCTCCCTTGTGATGGACTAACATCTTTTGTTCCTCTGATATCCTCATATCTCAGCGACAGAAGTATAAGAGTAAAAGTAGATTATATATATTCAAATATCCCTCATTGACCAACGGCGTGCGACAAGGATCAGTTCTGGCACGAACCCTATTCGTAATTCATATTAATGATTTCTTATCCGTCACTCATAATCCATTCATATGCAGATGACTCAACACTTCACAGTTCATTCACACTTAAACACCCATTCACAAATTTTAATATCTCTAACTCACAACTCAGTAGAGCCATGTCCATAAATCAAGACTTATCTAGGATGACTGAATGGGGACAAAATAACCTTGTCTCATTTAATGCTAGTACAACCAAATATATACGGTTTATTAATAAACAGATAGTGCCAGATTCCTATATTATCTTCAGTGCCATTAATATTCCAACCTCCAAAAGTATTGAAATTCTCGGTGTTTCACTTAACAATGCCCTCACCTGGACCTCTCATGTCAGATCATTTGCTAAAGCTGGCCTCAGAAAATTTGGATTATTGTACAGTGCTCGTAGCTTCATCACTGATGAGCAGTTGGCTGTAGTTTATAAGAGTCATGTGTACTCTCAGCTGGAATACTGCTCACCCTTGTGGAATGGAAAGGTACAGGTTGCACTAAAACAACTAGAGAAAACCAGAACAAAGCTGTTAGAATTATCAGTAACCTTGATATTACAAACATACTTCCTCCCCTACATGCAAGAAGGAGTATTGCCTACCTTCCATTATTTTACAGATACTTTTATGGCAAATGCTCAGACGACATTGCATCCATTCTGCCAACTCTCCATACCTTCCACTGTGCTACATGGGCATCTGGTAGCGCTCATGATTGGAACGTCACATTGCCATATTGCAAAACTTCCGCCTATCAGAAATCTTTTATTCCCCGAACTGCATCTCTTTGCAACTCGCTTCCCCAGAGTTGTTTCCCACCAAACTTCAACCTACAGCTTTTCAAGCACAGCTGTTACAGATTTTTATGAATCGAGGACACCAGTATATTAGGTGTATTGATTTTTTTCAGTCATTTGTTTTTCCTTTCTCTGTTCTGTTATTTAAAAAAAAAAAAAGTATCACTGTAAGTAAAACCAACTCACTTCATCTTCAGAGTTGCGTTGAGTCCGTCCATATCATCTTCCTCGACCATCATCCTCCCAAGTTCTCTAAAGGCACTTGATTCAGAGTTTAAATAGAACTTCGTGTATGAACCATTAGAATATCTTATTGTCACCCTGTAACATGTACAAATAAAAATTGTTTAATTAGTATTACTACTGAAGCCTCTAAAATAACGCAACACTAAAACTTAACTTCAAGATACACTTAGTATTTTTTTTAACTTTAAATTTGGCCTAAAATTGCCATATTTGCATCTCAACTGCTAACTTGTGACAATTAATTATAACCAAGATATGATGCTAGTCATGAAAAAGTGCTATGGAAAGAAAGCAAGATGTAGTATTGTCCCTTCCTGCCACTGAGTTTCGTGAAATAAGCTTCAAATAAAAAAAAATTGGGTAAGTTAAAATGAAAGACCTATAGAGCTATAGTGTTTTTATTTGTTTTTTCTCTCAACCGTTTATTACAGCACATTCCTTGCATTTATCCTATTGTAGTATAAGAATAATAGTAATAAAGTTACATAACTGTCTGAATATATGCTAAGCAATGAACTGAATAATTTCCAAAGTGCTACAGTATGTGCGGATCTAATCCATTTATTAAGGCAGACAGTGCAGGAAGCATAAGCGAAAGACCATACGGCAGTGATCTGCCTGGAGAACAATGCATGTGGAAGTGAATAACGTAACGAGGGCGGTGTTCACAAAAGTAAAGAAAAAAAAAAGAAAAAAGTAAACCCGGATGATGTATTACGTGGTACTTGAAAACTCCATTTACTGATTTTTTTCAGTGTTGCCCTGCTTTTGAACAATCAAGGCTGAAAGTACCGTAATGAAGGGTTTGAATAAAACACCCGCTGCTGGGTGAAAGCTATCTCACTGTGTGATGTGTTGGTAAATGAGGGGAAAAATAGAACTTTGATGCGGTCATAGAGCATAACCAAAGGGCCCAGCATTAACTTACGTTTCAATATCATCCACCACCTTTGCATCCAAACGTTTGTTCTTCGATATCTCACCTGTCAACTACTTTGACCAGCTCCACAACTGTCTCTGGTCTAGGCGGCAGCCTTGGGAGGGTGAGGGAAGCGATGAGGCTGGCACGATATGCTGTGCCCACCACCACACCGAAGAACAACCAAGTGCCGACCAGGATGTGGTTGGAATGGCTGGTTGAGAGGCGTCCAAACAGTCCCTGGCCCAACAGGGTGCCCACAGACTCCAACACCACCGAGCCAGTACTCAGCACTCCATGCCGCGTCTGCCACGTTTTCCTCCTCGTAATCTGTAAAACATACATATACAGTGATATACGTACATATACAATTATATGAATGTGTGGCTGTTTCTTTATTGTCACAGGGGCGAGCAGTGATGTTTCGGACAGTGGAATGGTTTTGATAATACGAGCCATGAAAGAAAGTGTACCTCCTCGCATCTGCTACCGTCAGGAAGACTAAATTCTAATGTCATTCGCACCATTTTTTTTTTTTTTTTTTTTGGCGGAGCTGCTTGGTATGTCCCGTTTCGTAAAGTAATTATGATCTTTTTCTGCATTTCTTAATGCAATTTTTCGGCTACATATTGCACACTCAAAAATAGTGAAAATGTCATGGAATAGTCAGATACTGGTTATAGTGAAGGTATGATGTATTATTCATTATTTTAGAGTTCATTTGATTAGGGATGGCTAAAGTTCTTTCTTCGTCGAAAAAGGCAGACCAAATTAAAACTGCATGAAAGCAAAATTAATTTAACAATTCCATGCTGTGGTTTCCAGAAATCAACAAGTGTGAAGTAGCCTACCACTTACATGACAGTGGTGGCTGTAGTATAGGCTCGGGGTGGAAGTAACAATCCGAACCCACTCTTTATTCATCTGTACCATTAATATATATTCCAGCAAAGTGTTTAAGGATATGTTGTATAAAACCAGCAATATATATTCTTTAATTTCTTATTGCACGAGTCAAACATCGTACAGGAAGAATCGTTGTACTTATACCTGTTAAATGTAACTAATATTTTTCCATTATATTTCTTCATCGCTCACTCTGATTTTCACCTGTGAATCTTATGTTAAACACTCACTTGAACCTGTCGTCTGGAGTTAACTGGAAAAGATAATAGAATTAACCTGACCAAGGCAGTGTTCATGGTACCAGAATAAGCAACTTTCTCCACTGACACATTCACATAAATGTAAATCGTATACTGTTGGCTCATGTTATGTAAAAGGGAAGGACAAAAAACACGACCATGAGAGGGTTAAATGCATCATTGTCCTCGGTGAGTATAAAACAATAAACAATAATGGCAACAGACAGATATGGCACCATACTGGAATTCGCTAAAATGAAAAACCATATTGTGCTTCGTTAGAGTAAAGCACATTTGTGTAAAAATCCTGAAGGAGCTAAACAGAAGCAACTGCCTTGTAAAAATATAGTTACGTGTGTGACTAACACTGGAAGACGACCCCGGGCTGCTAATTGAGAATGTTCCACGTCTAAATTAAGTAATGATGATAAACAACAACAATAACAACAACAACAACAACAACAACGACAAAACAACAACAATAATAATAATAATAATAATAATAATAATAATAATAAAAACAAGGAACCGTTTACTGCTGCCTATTATTATTAATACTGGGTGTGTCTGTGCCTGACCACTTGCATGTTTACCATGACGAGTGTGAAGCAGACAGTCAGCGCACAAGCCAAGACACCGATCCACACTTGGCCACTCAGTGGGTAGTAGAAGCTCAGCCAACTGGGTGTTACGGCAGGCGTGGCCATGGCGAATTTAGCAGCACTTTGATCATAGGCGAAAGTGAAATCCCATCTGGAAACAGTGTTAGAAATAAATAGGCCACGTTTGTAGATGTTATAGCCATTTCTTACATCCAACCATAGGAAAGAATTTGTTCTCGAACAACAACAACAACAACAACAATAATAATAATAATAATAAAAACAACAACAACAATAATAACAATAATAATAATAATAATAATAATAAAAATAAATAATTAATAATAACAAAAGTAATAATAATAATAATAATAATAATAATAATAATAATAATATCAATGAAAACAACAACAATAATAATAATAATAATAATTAAGAATGAAAGTAGAGCATTCGGAATCCGAATGCCAATCGCCCACCTGAATATGCTGTTGGACAAGTCCAAGATTTTGGCCATATCTTGATATGCTGAAGGTTTCCTGTTGATAGCTCAAGCCAATTATGAGATATAATTGTGCCACAGGCGGGCTGTAAATAATACTTGATTTTTGGCAGTCGTGTTTCTGATCTAAACCTTGACCCTGATTACCCATTTTCGAACTAGGCTAAGATTTCGGTCGTATCTTGATACCTGGAAGGATTTATGTTGATATATCAAGCCGTTCATGAGATATAACGGTGCTAAAGGAGGGCGATAACAAGTAGTTGACCTTTGGTAGCCATTTTGGTGACCTTGACCTTGACCCCGTGTGGCGACGTTTTGAACTCGACCGAGATTTTGGCCATATCTTGAGGCCGTGAAGGTTTCAAGTGGATAGGTCAAGCCATTCATGAGGTATAATGGGAAAACACACACACACACACACACACACACACACACACACACACACACACACACACACACACTGAGGCAGGGAAAAACATTATTGCTCCACTTCGTAAGGTGGGTGATAACTAGAGGCCCTCCCAACGGTGGAATCACACCAACCGCAAGCCAATACATATCTAGCGCGGCTTGGAATATGACCTTGACCTTGACCTACTTTCACCAATTTCTAACTCGAAGATTTTGATCCCTACTACACACCTGTAAAATTTTATGATGATATCTTGAGCGGTTGCGAATTTATCATGGAGACAGACACACAGAGCTTGACCTACTTTCACCAATTTCGAACTCGTGATCGATTATTTATCTACTACAGAGCTGTAAAATTTTGTAATGATAACTTGAGCGGTCGTGAAATTATCGTGCCAGCAGAAACACCGACAGACAGACAGAATGACGGGCGAATTTAAATCAATACCAGCTTTGCTATCGCAGATAATAATAGTACTACTACTACTACTACGACTACGACTACTACTGCTACTACTACTACTACTACTATTACAGCTGAAACTGAAGTCCCATCTGGAAACTACCGAAATATTACATATTTTTTTACATTTCCATCTTCATCATCTTCCCATGGCTCCATGCATACCCTCCAGATCATTTCCTTTACCATTGAACATTGTCAGACTACAAGAAGCTATGGTATATTATTTACAACTCCATCACCATCATCCTATCCATCTATCCTTCCCAGTTCTGTTTATCATGTTGAGAAGACGAAAATAACCAAGAATTAGGCGCAGGTAAAATATTTTTTTCGTAGATGAATCTATAGTCCTTCTTGGACGCACTACCAGACTATAACATGTTGATACTGACATTTTTGTTTTCATCGGCTGAAATAAGATTCTTTTTAAAAGATGAGTTAACCGAGCCAGTTTCTAACCCCTTCATTATGGGATGGACTTTCTTAGGCTTACTAATGTTGCTTAGTAACATAAGTGAACCAAAAGAAGTGTAATTATTCTGAACAAGCAAAAGAAGGCAATATATACAGAATGCAGTTCCACATTTGTAGGCAGTCATTAGAGGAATGCTCTTGACTTTTGTGCACTGACAGATTCATTTTTTAGTTACTTCACTTCAGCAAGTAAAACAAAATTCAAAAATGATTTTCCTCATCACTTACGTTATTTATAATTAATAAGACATTAGGCAATTTCAGGTCAGATAGGCTACCTCTATCTTTTGACAATGTATAGCTTTTCTTTGCTGTATAAAACTATTTGGGATTAAACCGGATTGTTACTCTTAGCTTAGAATCTCACCTCTCTAGGTCTTGTGAAATAACACCATATATCACTGTTGCCATGAATGATTTACGAATCTGCACCTGATCTGTCACCTGAAAGTAAAAATAACATTAAAATATAAAAATGAAAGCCCCAATTTATATATATATATATATACACCCAACGTTGCTTAACTTTGCTGATCGGACGGGAAGCGGTGTACTCAACGTGGTAAGGCCGTTGGCATATATACTCGTATCTCATTTTTACCATAAACTCTTTCAGCGAAATGTTTCGAACTAAAAGTTATTATATAGCATTCCTTAAATCTTATCTAGATGCCCTTCCTAATTTGAAAGAAACTGATCATTTTAGTGCACAATAAAGTACGAGCCAAAGGCTCCAAGTATAATAATGTATTGTTCTTCCTAGGAAGAACGATAACAAATTGTCACGTTTATTTCGAGATGTCTGGACTGGACACATAGTTTAAATGTTTAGAGGTCACAGGCAGTGTGAAATACAGATTGATGACAGTTCCTGATTTGATCATTTTTATACATGAGGACTGAGAAAACCGGTAACCCTTGCAAACAGGAAAGGGGACTAGGGTTCTCTGCTTGGCGGATGCTACAGTATATGGCTTGCGTTATTGGGGAGGGACAGAGGCATTCACTTCAGAAGAGTAATGATCTTTGAAATATCAGTAAAATTTGGCAGGATATGCAACGCTTTAGTGAAGTGTGAGAAGCACCCTGCCACAAAGAAGCAGGGGGATGACAGGAAGGTATTCCTTTACCTCCACTGTGTTTTGAATACGAGAGAGAGAGAGAGAGAGAGAGAGAGAGAGAGAGAGAGAGAGAGAGAGAGAGAAAACTTACAGTCAAAATTATCACATGGACAAAGTCAGCAAACTCTCCATGGAGAATGGACGATCTAAGGCAATTTTCTTTTTATTTTCTAGTTTCACCAGTTAGGGAATAAATAGAATGCAACATAAATTATTGCTTTCGGTACCAACATTTTAAAAAAGAAATATAATAATATCCTGTAAATAATAAATTTAATAACATCCTGTAAACATGGAGATATATATCAAAACAGATGTAGTGTCGAAAGAAACCCATCGGTGCATACCAAATCAAGAAAAAAAGACGTCACTCACAAGCAGTGTGCACTATGGTTGAAATTATCTATTTACATACTGAGGGTTCAGAAAAGACACCAAATAGGATATCCCTGGAGTTTATCATGCAGTTCTAGGTGGCAATGACGAGACCGATGCCAGGGACAGTTTGTACTGTATTGTTACATCCTCGTCCGACTCTGCCACAGACTCCAACAGCAGTAGTACAGTATAGGAAGGACATTGCCCAATGAGCTGCTCTTCCTATGGTCAGCCCTTAGGCGTGCAGCACACAAGATCAGCTGAGGCGAAAATAAACACTGACTCCTTAAAGTTCAGTCTTTATTTTCCAAGTAATTCCACTCAATGCTTTCCAACTTCACTCCACTGTTCCCACAAGCACTGGAGCTATATGAACTTTACTAACTGCTATTACACATAATGCTTGTCAACACTTTACTGTTAGTACACTTAATGCTTGCCAACACTTCACTTATTACCCAAGTACTGAAAATAATTACACCTAACTGCAGCTTCTACACCCTCATCCCACCACCAAGTTACTTTATGTCTTGGTGGTCCTCTTGTCCAACCGCATGTTACATCAGTAACTCTCAAGAAATTGTTCTTGAGGACTCTATACTGTTCATTAACGCCTCTGTCTATAGCTCCCTGCTCAGCCACCACTCTCCTCAACTCGCTATAGAATGCATCCCTTACTATTTGGTTTTTCAGCTTCCATATTCTCCTCCTAGGAACATAAGTCCTCTTTTTCATCACTTGTTCTTCAAGCACCATATCACAAATCAATAGTTTGTGCTGCTGCACACACTCCTCACTTCCTATAACTTTAACATCCCTCACTAACCTCCTATCGGCCCTCCTAACCAGAAAATAATCTATCTGACTGCTATTTCCCCCAGACTCATACGTAATTAACCTACTGTCTCTATTTCTAAAATATGTGTTGCACACAATCATGTCCGTTGCCTCCCCAAACTCGAGTATCCTTTCCCCTTCTGCATTCCTTATACCATATGCACATCCCCCAATGCACTCCTTCATAACCTTGTGCTGCTTCACCTACATGACCATTTAAGTCCCCTCCCAAAATCACTATCTCATTATCCCGCATACCACCCACTACACATATTGAATCATCCCAAAATCTATCTTTCTCTGCTTCATCCAATCCTGCCTGTGGAGCATATGCTGATATAATCTCAGCTGTCTTTCTACCCAACAGAATTTTCACTACCAATATCCTATTGTTTGCTCTCAAAACATTCATAACATATTCCACCCATTTCTCCACAACCATCATACCAACACCTCCATATCCGTCTGTCCCCCCCCTGCCAAAACAACTTATAGCAACAGTCCTTCCCAACAATCTTTCTGGCTGATCCACCCCTGTACCGGACTTCCTGCAAACACCCCACATCCACCCACCTCCTACTGAATGCCTCAATGACTTTCCCCGTTCTTCCCCTCAAACTTCCCACACTCCATGAACCCACCCTCATCCAGTTGGGTGATTTACTGTCCTCAGGCTTGCTTTGAAACTTATTTTCTTTTGTCATCTTCAGTATTAATAAAGGGGGATAGACATAGCACAGGCCCCACTCACTGCACAGTCCCAGGTCCAGGCAATGGATCTGGGACCCCTAGCCCACCAGCTTACCAGTGGCTGTGGTAGTGGCCTCGGGGCACCCTGCCAGGACAGCTGCAGTAATGACAGTGAAAGTGAAAGCTTTGCTCCCTACGCTAGTTTACTGGACAAGAAAGTGAATGTCTGAAGTGAAAATAAACTACTATTACTGAAGGAAACTTATGAATATATACTGTATATATAAATAAGTGTAATAAAGTACTGGAAATATAAAGTGTGAGTGTTTTTATGAATAATAAATGACAGAATACCAGTGTGGAACTGGCGCGGGTGGAAAGCTCGTACGCGCTCGTAATTTACATTGCTTTCACTGTGCTTTTTTTTTTTTTAGTATGGATTCCAAACTGCTTGATATTCATAGGATAGTGTTTCTAGTGATAATATCATGCAGTGGTAATCATATTACAGGGTGTCGTGAAGTGTAAAGTGGAGACTTCGTTACCCAACTTCAGAAGTCTCCAGAAGTCCTACGGCAGTCGACAAAGGCTCAACAAACATCCCAGGGGAAAGCTCAAGGTATATGCCATAGGTATATTTAATTATAATATTCTGGAACTAATAACTGATTTTTGGCAAATATTTTTAAAAAGTAAGTCAGAGCGCTATTATCCCCACGGGGCGGGCACGGACCGTTTCCGACATCCCCGCGGTTAAGGGGTTAGTTAAGGAGAAAAGAAGGCTTTTCCGGGAATGGAAGAAGGGTGGTAGCAAAGAGGAATATTTGGCTGCCAAGCGGAGGGCTAGAAGAGAGGTATACAGGGCAAAGTCTGAGTCACAGAGATTTTTACTTGATAACCTAAATCATGGGGAAAGGAAAAATATGATATTTAGGGTGGCAGGTCAGGTGAAGAGGGATAATCGGGATATTATAGGTGAGCAGTGTGTGAAGAATGATGAAGGAAGGGTAGTGGTGAACAGTGAGGATATTAAAGTTGCATGGAGAAAGCATTATAACCGGTGGTTGAATGAGGAGTTTGACTGGGACAGGGAAGGTCTGGAGCCAGCAGATCCAGCATCTGGCCCTTGGCCTTTGATTGATGCTGCTACTGTGAGTGAGGCACTTGGCAGGATGAAGGTGGGGAAGGCAGCAGGTATGTCTGGGTTGACTGCCGAAATGCTGAAGGCCTCAGGCGATACAGGGGTGAGGTTAGTCACTGACCTGATAAATAGGATTATTTATGAGTGTGTTGTCCCAGATGATTGGCTGAAGAGTGTAATTGTATATGTGTATAAAGGGAAGGGTGATGCCCTGGAAAGAGGAAATTATAGAGGTATAAAGCTTTTCGATCAGATAATGAAGGTAATGGAGAGAGTTTTAGAAGGTATGATTAGAGAAAGAGTGAATATTGATGAGATGCAGTTTGGGTTTATGCCAGATACGGGGACCACTGATGTTATATTCATTGTTCGACGGCTTTAGGAAAAATATATTGGTAGGAGAAGGGATCTTTATTTTGTTTTTGTTGATTTGGAAAAGGCTTTTGACAGAGTCCCTAGAGAGGTGGTGAAGTGGGCAATGAGAAAGCTTGGCTTGGAGGAGTGGCTGGTTAGGGTGGATATGGCTATGTATGTGGGTGCTCACACCCAGGTAAGAGTGAATGGAGATTTGAGTGATGAGTTTTCCGTAAATGTTGGTGTGCATCATGGGTCAGTCTTGAGTTCCATGTTGTTTATCATGGTACTTGAAGCCCTTTCACGTGACTTTAGAAACGGACTCCCGTGGGAGTTGTTGTATGCTGATGATTTGGTGTTGATTGCAGAGAACGAAAGGGAGCCGGAGGAAAGGTTTAGGAAGTAGAGAGTTGGTATGGGGCACAAGGGCTTAAGGGTAAATGCAGATAAAACAAAAGTGATGATATCTAGGGTTGGTAGCGGTACTGTCAAAGACGAGGGAGAGTGGCCATGTGCAGTTTGCCACAGGGGCGTGGGAAGTAATTCCATCTTGTGCGGTGTTTGTGATAAATGGGTGCATAAGAGATGTAGTGGAATCAGAGGTAGACTGCGAGATAATGCTGATTTTATGTGTGCGGCATGTCAGGGTGAGCAGGTGGAGATTGTCAGACGTGAAAGGATTGAACTTGCTGGTGAATCTCTTGAGTGTGTGGAAGAGTTTTGTTATTTGGGAGACATGTTGTGTGCTGGAGGTGGGGCTGGAGCTAGCTCTGTGGCTAGGGTGAGAAGTGGTTGGAAGAAGTTCAGGGAGCTCTTGCCTCTCGTGACATTGAGAGGACTCTCCCTAAGTGCTGAGGAGTCTTTGTATGCAGCATGTGTTAGGAGTGTAATGCTGTATGGTAGTGAGATCTGGGCAGTGAAGGAGGAAGATATTCGCCGGCTCAGACGTACAGAAATGACAATGATTTGGTGGATGTGCAGTGCGTCCCTGCGTCCAAGGCCTGGAGGGGCTGGGTTTACAATGGAAGATTTGAGAGAGAGGATGGGACTGAAGTGTATTGGTGTTGTGATGAGGAGAGGTAGATTGATATGGTTTGGACATGTGGAGAGGATGGGGGAAGATAATTGGGTGAGGAAGATGAGAAGTGTTAATATTGGGGGTGGGGTTATGAGGGGTAGACCGAGAAAGACATGGGACGAGGTCATTAAGTGTGACCTCAGGGTTAAGGGACTGAACAGGGAGGCTGCAATGGATCGTGCAGCTTGGAGAGCCGCCATTAGGTTACCAATGCTGACACATGCAAGCATGTTGGAGCCTTTAAAAACGAAAACGAAAACGATTTCTATTTACATTTTCTCTTTTATTTACATTATTTACATTTCTATTTTATTTACACTATGCTATGCACTGTCACTTGCAGTAACTTATAATACTATTTTCCATTGTTCAATTATATCTGCATCCATTGCTTTCACTTGCTATTTACACATCAATTACACATTATTTACATTTACACTTGCACTGTTTTAGAAATGCTTCTGGCTGTGGTAATCAAAGAAGCAGGGTACACAGAGGGGAAACTGGCACTCAGCACACAGCCAAGAGATGCGTTTGTGCTCAGGTGTGCATCTGGTGGTATGTGCACACACCTGGCACCTGCAGATCGCATCCTTCCCCTTCGTAGTGGCAGACATTTGCACCAGTCTGTGTCGATCCATGTATGCCCTCTGCTCAAGTCTGTCGGGAAGTCTTACAGGATGGTGCCTTGGAGCTGCTGCTGTCACCCTACCATATCTCTCAAGCAGCTGTTGAACACAGGTCCTGGTGAACAACCTCACGGAGAATGACTTGGGTGGCTTTACCTTCATCTTGTACAGGATGAAGGCATTCAGCACCGTCATGTCAATGAGATGAAGAAACTTTCCTGTACCACCTAGTATTCTTCCTGAGGCAGTCAATCTCTCCAGTCATCATGTCGAACTTGTCCATCAGCCGCATGTTGATATTATACTCGATGACAGTGTCAGGTTTCATCACATGTTCGCCTGTCCTACGGTTGACCTTCCCACTGTCTTCCAGTTCCCCCTTGTGTTCAATGGTAAGCATGTCCATGACCCTCTTGTCATGCCACCATATTGCCAGCATCTTCTCAGACTTGCATAGGTGCACGTCTCCCCATTGCAAAGTTCCTGCCTCGGGGACTTTGGGGAAGTGGGCACAATTGCTCTTGACAGTGCCGCAGGAGCTGATGCCGTGCTCTGAAAGGTATTTAGCAAGTTTCGGTGGTGTATAATAGTTGTCAGTATACAGCACATGATTCCCACCAAAATACCTTTCAAGCAGCACTTTCACTACACAGACGGAGAAGCCAAGGGGGAGTATTTTGTCCAGATCAACAGTGCTGGCTGAATAGATGATGAAGTCAAGGATGTACCCTGTCTTACAGTTGCACAATACAAAGAACTTTATTCCAAACCAATGATGTTTGCTTGAAATGTACTGTACGAACCTCAGACATCCTCTGAACAGAACCAAGGATTCATCTATGACAATCTTCTGAAAGGGGTGGAAGAATGACATAAATTTATCTTTGATTCTGTTAAGAATCTCTCGAATCTTCCAGAGTGGGTCAGTCTGGGAAGGTACATTGTTGTTGGTGAAGTGCAGGTTTCCCATGATGTTACGGAACTGATCTCTGGCCATGTACTTACTGAAGGTGGGTGATAGTAGTAAAGGGTCCATGGACCAGTAATCTTCCAGCTCATGCTTCCGTGAATGAGGCATGAGAAGCATGAGGGTGAAGAACACATACTGTTCCTGCACTTCAAGCACGGTCCACTGTTGCATTTTCCCTGTACCTGCACCAGTTGCAGCACGTTGTGACTTGTACCTGTTGGTCTCATCACGTATGTGCTGCATGACTTCGTTATCAAGGAAGGTCAAAAGGTAGTCCACACACTCAGCATCCTCGTCAAGAGTGAAGGCAGGCTGTATACCTGAGGAACTCTCGTCAAAGTGGAGTTGTTCCGGGACGAAATCGGAACCTTCCGTCAACATGAAGGCGTCCAGGGTTCCCTCTTGTGGCGGTGTAGGCTGGATGAGGGTGGACGAGGGTGGCTGTGAGGCAGACTGGATCGTTTCAAGGTCACTCTGCCCGACCCTAGGTTGCCGTGTACCACTAGCAGCCCTTACTCTAGAAACAATTCTACTTTTATGACGAGTAAGGGATTTACCTCGTCCCCTACGGCCTGCCTTCATTGTAGGTGCTGGTGGAGACTCCAACGATGAAGACTCAGGAAAAATTTTGGCTGAAGAGGTGGAAGATATTAGTGAAGTGGGGCTGGGAAAGCAGGGAGGTGATTCACCTCGGGACTTATGGCGGGCTGGGTCACACGGGGCCTTTGTTCTGAGGTTAACCCGCCTCCTCTTCACTCCTTTCCCAAATTCCTTCCCTTGCTGCACTAAGGGCTCCTTTCCCTTGGAGCCAGGATGTACTTGGGACACTGAAGCACTCGTACTGGGAGTTTCTGTCACCATTTCCTCCACAGGCTCATCACACGATTCACCAGAAAGATCAAAGTCACTATCCATCATTATCATTGATAAATCAGCCAGTTCACGTTCAACAGCAGAGTCACTTAGTCCTTTACCCCTTCCCACATGATGTTTAGTAGGGGTAGAGGTCACAGGGCCCTTTGCGGTGGGCTCAGAAGCGGCGGAATTGGATAGGCGCGAATCCGACATGGTTTCACCTCAAAAGACGACAGTAAACTGAATGATGTGGGGTATATGGGCAGCCAAGGGTTGTTACATTGTAAGTGTGGTGACAGCTGCTAATTTATATGCTATGAAATGATTGGCAGGAAATCTAGACAATACATAATAAATTAGGTAGTTCCAGGTGAATGTAAATATCACTTAAGCTTCTCCCTTCCTTTCTTATATTTTTACAACAAGAATAGGTCATACGGCATATTTCAATGGGAAATAAGCAGGAAAAATTTGCGAACGAGTGCACGTGGGGTGTTGCTAGGTGATAATTAGCCAATTCTAGGTGTATGGCACTATCATTTTCCTTTTTTCTTTTTTATATTTATTATTTTGTATAAGAATAGGGCAAAGGGCTCATTTCAATGGATGAATTCAGTGGAAAAATCTGGGCAAGATTTGTGTAGTGTGGCACGGCTGGGCAGGTTGGAGGAGAGGATAATGGAGGGGAAGTAAGGAGGGGAGTCAAGAACGAGGAAAAATGGTTAAATTGTCAACAATGGATGGGAGTACAGATGACATCAGCAGCACTGGCTATTGTTGGACACTGGCAGTACTGACAGATGATACAAGCCACCAGTTGAAAGCCCAGGCGAATTCAAAATAACACAGATTCACAAAAGTGATGCCCAGTGGTATGATCCATTGTGCCCAAGCGTCACAAAAGTGAAACCCTGTGGTTAAGGGGTTGCTTGCCAGCAACACTTCACAAACTTCACTAGCAGCACTGAACTGAAAATCAACTTCACGTCCCTCAAACTGACCTGAAACCTGACTGAACTTGTTCTAGTCTCTTATCCATCCTTATATAAACTTGCATCGTTCTAGAAACGTCTTGATTCTATGAGAACAACAGTTGCCAATTCAGAGACAACAAAAACATGCCAAGGCTGTCTTACATTACATAACACCCTAAATCATTTACCATACGAACTTAAATTACATAATTTAACAAGCAATCATTTAAAAACCACATTATTGAGAAAAAATGCATAAAAATTAATGTGCAACTTACAAAAAAACTAAGCTCACAACAGCAGGCAAACTAGCAATTAACTCAAACCGGAACTAGCTACCGTAAATATCAGGAAACTTCGAGAAAAATCTTGGTTACCTAACTTCCAAATCTTGCTTCTTAACACTACGCCCTCCCTAGTTCTTTGTCGTCCTGACAAAACTACACAGTATGTCCTATACAAACATAAACCTTAATCTTAACCCGTCATGTCCCGACCAATTTTCCACCACTGACTCTGCCCAATCCCGACCAATTTTGGGGAAAAAATTTTTTAGCTCAAACCTCCGCTTTGGGTGAGAAACATCGAAAATTCATAGACAAATCGCTCACCTGAGGTTTAACCCGCCCAGTCCCGGAGACGTGATTTCACGTCCTCACATGATGTGCACTTATATCCCGGAGACGTAAATTAACGCGGCAACATTGTGAGGTCCCTAATTTGCACAATTTTCAATTTAATTTGCACAATTTTCAATTTTCGCGAGTGATTTTTGGCACGTATACACGGGACACCTTCCTCTACAAGATGCCAGGCAGGGACAATGCCTTACCCAGCATGACCTCTTCCCTCCTCTGCATGCCCTTTTCTCAGCAATTCACCTGTTATCAGTGACCTGGCCAGCAAAGCCATGTCATGCCACAGTACGAAATTCAGGGCCAGAGTGATTCCCCAATCGATGACAATGTGGAGGACAAACATTAGAGGAAGAAACAGTCAGAAATGATGATCAGGTAATGTGGCAAAAAAAGGTCAGGAATAGTGATGTGCTAGTGAGTGAAACAATGCTTATAATGCCTATTTTACCGTTTGAAAACCAATATACTCTCGTACTACATATAAATTCGTGCCAAATACATAAATAAATACCGTTCATGAATGGTGTGGAATTATTATCCTCCCATAGAACTCGTTTTCTTTGCAGCCAGCCTGATAGAAAACCCTGTAAGGTAAGGAGGTACTCCTACCTGGATCGAGTATTTTAAACCTCAGGTGAGCAATTTCTCTATGAATTATCGATGTTTCTCACCAAAAGCGGATGTTTCAGCCAAAAAAAAAAAGGTCCAAAAATGTCGGGACTGGGGCGTACCACTGCCCAGAAAATGTCAGGATGGGGGGAGTTAAAATACTCGATACAGGTAGGAGTACCCCTTATCTTATTGGGTTTTCTATCAGGCTGGCTCCAAAGAAAATGAGCTCTATGGGAGGGTAACTATTCCACACCACTCATAAACGGTATTTATTTATTTATTTGGTACGAATTTATATTTAGTATGAGAGTATATTGGTTTTCAAACAGTAATATAGGCAATATAAGCATTGTTTCACTCACTAACACATCAACATACCTGACCTTTATTTGGCAACATTACCTGATCATTAATCCTGACTGTTTCTTCCTCTAATGCTACGTAAACTTTGTCCTCCACACTGTTATCAATTGGGTAATCACTCTGGCCCTGAATGTCTTTATTGGCCAGGTCCCTGGTAATAGGTGAATTGCCGAGACAATGGCGTGCAGGGGGGGAGGTCATGCACGGAAAGGCATTGTCCCTGCCTGGCATCTTGTAGAGGAAGGTGTCCCGTGTATACGTACCAAAAATCACGCACGAAAATTGAAAATTGTGCAATTTATGAACCCTGCAATTGCGTGATGTACCAGTATGTCAACGGGACTAGCTGTGACAAAACGTTGCGACGTACCCATACGTCCACGGGACGCCTCGAGTTAATGGAATATCTAACTATACACAAAATAATCCTTCAGCTAATCAGGTCTTCTTCTGTGCCACTTCTGATGACGTCCTTGCTCATCCACACAGTCCGCTCCTCCAGGAAGGTCTTTGTCCTCTTCTTGATTCACTTCTTCTCTTGGGAAACTGTAACCATCCTCTTGAACTTCAGCTACTTGGTCCTCCTCAACATCCTCGGATGCGGGTGAGCACAATTCCTTGGAGATGTCCCAGCTGAACTGTCCTGGCTCATGGTATGCCGCAGACGATTCACGTGTACCACCTTTGGAAGAGACTTCCTACCTCCCCGAATCCAATACGTTACGTCTGATAGGCGGTCTAACACAGTGTAAGGCCCGTCCCTTGGGCTTTGCAGCTTCGGTGACTGTCCCTTCTTATGCTGAGGATTGTATAACCAAACTTGGTCACCATCCTTGAAGCTCAGCTCACTTACCTTGGCATGATACTTGCACTTCATCATCTCTCCTGAAAACTTGAGGCTCCTCGCACTTGATGATGTACCACAGCCAACCTTTCCTGAAGGTGCTTTGCATAGCCAGTAGTGTCTGTAGGCAGCTCTTCATCAGGTGGTTTTCCCATTAACAAGTCAACAGGTAAGCGTAAATCATGGCCCAACATCAGTTTTGGAAGAGTGTAGCCAGTAGACTCATGGGATGCAGACTGATATGCCATCAGCAATGCAGGTAATTTCTGGTCCCATTCTGCTTGTCCATCAACACAGTACTTGGCCAGTTCTTGTCCCGGGGTCCAGTTGAATTTCTCCACCATCCCATCTGACTGTGGTCTTGTGGGGGTCGTCCTGGTCTTCTTGATCCTCAATAAATTGCAGCACTCACGGAACACAGTAGACTAGAAGTTTCTACCCTGGTCTGAATGTAGCTCTTGTGGTATCTCAAAATGACAGAATAACTGATCAACCAACACCTGAGCAACAGTCACAGCCTCTTGATCAGGGATAACATAGGCTTCTAGCCATTTTGTGAAGTAGTCCTTGGCGACACATATGTATACACTGGTTTCCTCTCTCAGTGAGTGGAAAGGTCCAGCAATGTCCATTGCGACTCTTTCTATCGGTGCACCCACTTGGAACAGCTGGAGAAGGGTGCAACCACGCGTCTTGGGTCCCTTCTTGACACAGCACACATCACAGGCCCGACACCACTCTTCAACATCCTGATGCATGCCAATCCAGTAGAACCTCTGTTGCAGCCAGCTTAGAGTTTTCTTCACTACCAGGTGCCTGCTAGTGATCTGGTTATGGGACTCATCCAAGATCTCGGACCTCATCTTCTTCGGAACCATCAGTTGCCAATACTTGCTGAGGCCATCGGCTGTCTCCCACTGACGCTCCAGTAGTCCGCTGTTCAAACAAAGAAGGTCCCACTGACTCCAATAGCTCTTGGTTGCAGGGCTTAACCTGGAAACTTCTTCCCAAGATGGTCGCACTGTACTCCACTGCAGTCACTCTAGCACTGGTTGTAAATCTGCATCCTCTATCTGCATCCTCTTCAGGTCTTCATCTGACACTGGCCCTGTCATTGTAGTATGGCTGCATCTCTTACTATGATCTTCCTTTTTACTACACTGCCGGCACTCCGGATCACAAGGCCAATGACTCAGATTGTCAGCATTGCCATGTACCTGCCCAGGACGGTGTTGCACCTCATAATTGTGCTGGTCTAGCTTCCCGAGCCAGTGTGCCAGTTGTCCTTCAGGATTCTTTAGCATTTTCAGCCACTTGAGTGCCACATGGTCCGTCCTGATGATGAAGTTTGACCATACAGGTAGGGATGGAAGAAATCAAGGCTCTTCATCACTGCCAAGAGCTCCTTATGGGTCACACAGTAGTTCCGCTCTGGTGGGCTGAGCTTCTTACTGTACTGTGCAACCACATACTCCTTGTCATCCTTCTTCTGTGACAGGACTCCGCCAATACCATGGGTCACTAGCATCACAGTCCAAGATAATGGCTGATTATGGTCTGCGTATGGCAATACTGGAGAGCTTGCCAATGCATGCCTCAGTTCGTCGAAGGCTTTCTGAGTCTCTGGTGTCCACATGCTGTTTGCACTCTGTCACTGTTTCCTCACTAATTGACTTCAACTGGTCGTCTACATGTTGTTTGCACTCAGTCACATTATTGCTTACCTCATACTTCTGCTGCTTTAGCTCAGTATATACCTCCTCCTTCAACTGTTCCTGTTCTTCCTTCATTCCCCCATGAGAGCATCTAGCTGTCCTTGCATCCTCAGTTGTAGTTCCCTCTGTTGCTCCTGTAATGCCTCCTGAAGTTGTTCATATCGTTCTTTCTGTTCTTCATTCTGTGCCTGCAATTATTCTTTGAGTTCTTTCTCCTGTGCCTGTAATTGTTCTTTTCGTTCTTCACATTGTGTCTCTAGTTGTTCACTCGTTGCTTGTAGTTGTTCTTTCAGTCCTTCATTATGTGCCTGTAGTTGGGCACTTTGTGCTCATAACTGTTCTTTAAATTCGTTCCTGAGCTCTTCACTTTGGGCCTTTAACTGTGCTTGGAGTTGTTTTTGTCCTTCACCCTGTGCCTGTAATTGTGCCTGTAGTTTTTCACTCTGTGCCTGCATTACTTTCAAGACTGTCACGAGAGAAATTTCTTCCCCCTGCCCAGCTCGAGACCTTGTCTTCATACCTTCCACTTCCACGTCGAAGGTTAGACTCACTGCAGCCCTAAATAATCCCACTCCTGACACCAGTATTACGTCCTCGTCCCACACTGCCACAGGCTTCAACAGCAGTAGTACAGTATAGGAAGGATGTTGCCCAGTGAGTTGCTCTTCCTATGGTCAGCCCTTAGGTGTGCAGTACACAAGATCAGGTGAGGCAAAAATAAACACTGGCTTCTTAAAGTTCACTGTCTTTATTTTCCAAGTAATTCCAACTTCACTCCACTGTTCCCACGAGCACTGGAGCTATACAAACTTTACTGACTGCTATTACACTTAATGCTTGTCAACATTTTACTGTTAGTACACTTAATGCTTGCCAACACTTCACTTCTTACCCAAGTACTGAAAATAATTACACTTAATGCTTGCCAGCAACACTATACAAACTTCACTAACAACACTGAACTGAAAACCGACTTCACTTCCCTCAAACTGACCTGAAACCCGATTGAACTCATTCTAGTCTCTTATCCATCCTTATATAAACTTCCATCGTTCTAGAAACGTCTTGATTCTACGAGAACAACAGTTGCCAATGGGGTGCTTTGGAGCCGCCATTGAAGTGGGCGAGCCTGCCACTGACAGTGAACAGTCGCTCTCTCATGAATCATTAATAATATATCATTGTGTGGACTTATGATTCAAATTAATGTTTGTAATGTGTAGAGGAATCATTTTTTTCTCAAATAATTGAGAAGAAATGAAGGCAAACTACTTATTATTTTCATAGTAATACGTAAAAAATATTTATCCAGCTAGACTAGCATCAGATGAACTCCAAGATCCTCATTTATTTTGCATTAGTAGTCTTTTATTGTACTGAAAGCAGTGGAGTTACATTACTCACTATTGGCTAGAACGAAATACTTTGTAATTGCCCTCTTCAAGTCGATTACTAGCCAATATAAGTAAAAAATCGGTACGACGCTCGTAACATCCCAAATATCCAAGTGGCGCATGCGCATTGAAGGTACAGTCCCAGGGACAAGATAGACTCTGCTTTTGTTTACTAATATTGCGGCACCCAAGATTTTGTAATATTCACATTTGAGGACATCAAGATAATTTCAGAAAGGCTGTCTTAGATAAATATGTTTACAGATCAGCTTCTAACTGCTCTATGCTGCAAGATATTACCAAATTCTTCTGTTACTGTGCTTTCATTTCACCAAAGATTTTGTGCGCATGTGGAACAAGGGGAATGTTGTTGATAGTGAGGTGTGAGTTATGACTGTGTTCTACCATAAAAGAGGCCATTCTGAGTCTTTTTGTAGTACACCAGTCATGAAGTGTGTGTGGGAGTGTTAAGTCATCTGGGTAGGAAGCAGTGTGTACTTTGTGAGTGAAAGTGAAAAGCACATATTTTTATATATATACATATATTTTTATATATATACTTATTATAGAGAATATATTCTATTCTGGATTGATTAGCCACTTTGAGAAGTATATACATACTCTATATGACACTATATTATCCAAATTGTTTATTTTGTAATTTCATCATTCATAATCTGAGGAAATTGATGGCCACCCCTATTAATGCACAGGGGAACACAACAGTACGATCCTGACATCTCAGATTCTCAGCGTGCGTCCTCTCGACTTGAGTCCAGCCTTCCGACCTCTCTCAGAGCAGGCAAAAAATAACTGTTGACCGTTCCTGGATTTGGGACGGTTTGTCAAAATCGTTGACTGAAGGCGAATTTAGGCATTAATAAATTTAAGTTAGTAAATCGTCTCAGAGGAGGAAAATATGACTTTCCTCATTGAAACCATATATAAGAGATACAAATCTACTCATTTCTAAAGAATTAACATAGAAAACATTAAATTATAAGGGATGAATGAGCTGACTAGTTGCTAGACTTGCCAGATTAGAATATTTTTACCTTTTTGTATGACTCATACAAATGAATAAGCTCTTGTTGTGTGTATTCATTGGAGAGTGAAAGTGGTTTTGTAAGTAGGAATGACATTAATCCTATCACAAGTGCACACAAACAAATGCAGCATATGATTCATGAGCATGCGTGTCCTACGACGTCTGTGGCAGGCTCGACCATGACGATTGTCAATTGTCTTCCACCCCATAAAGTACCCCATTCAGAGACAACAAAAACATGCCAAGGCTGTCTTACATTACATAACAGCCTAAATCATTTACCAAACGAACTTAAATTACATAATTTAACAAGCAATCACTTAAATAAAATATTACTGAGAAATAGAGCATAAAAATTAATGTGCAACTTACGAAATAACTACGCTCACGACAGCAGGCAGACTGGCAGATAACTCAAACCGGAACTAGCTACCGTAAATATCAGGAAAAGTGGAGAAAAATCTCGGTTACCTAACTGGCAAATCTCGTTTCTTAACAGCATATTTCATTGATTGACATCGATCATCACTGAGGACAGTTGAGAGGAAAGTGCTGTTTCAGTATGATAACACATTTCACCTAGGATGATACTGTTTAACAGAACACTGATATACTGGAACTTAACCGAGTTTGAATAACACTTTAAAAGAGATGACATGTTATTTGAAATTAGGTTTCTGGCTGTTGGAGCCAAATCGAGATCAAATCCAAAGCCTTGCAGTGAATACTTTCTGTGGGAAAACAATGCAGTTTCTGTAGAGGTCGCATTTTAAGTAATCGCTAACATATCACATAAAAAAGTGAGTGGGCTACTAAATATAACAAAACGATGCTGATATTAAAATCCAATGTAATATTCAAATTACTTAATTTACAACAGCAACAGATAGTAACAGCAAAACTGAATGCAGACAAGTATATAATTCTCACCTCGTTCCAGCTGCGTGATGGTAGGACACGGAAAGTAAAATTCAGGGCCTGGGCAACCGTAACCAGCTGGTTGTAGTCAGTGCCTGAGTACCTGGTGGTGTTGCCCTTGATGGACTCTCTCCAGTAGGGTTCATATGTAAATGCCGTCACGTTTATCGTCGCACCATAGAAACTGCCAGAAATAATGTAATATTTTTACCAGATGCAAGTTACGGTCCAACATTAGGTGGAAGTGACTTTTTATTCAGCCTATGATAATCCTGTAGGAATAAAGTCTATTGCGTATTATTCAAAGCAAGTACAGGTACTCCATGACACATTTTGATCATTATTATTGGATAACTAATATTATTTTAATGTAAGTAATTGTTTCTTGGCTCGATGTTCTCTTTGATTACATTGTCCATAACATGTATACTGTCAGCCACAAATTATACCTGTTTTACTCCACTAGATTTTCAACCTTTCACAACATATTTCACATACCTCAGACGCAGAAAATTTCAAAGCTGTGTCTCTACTTCATTTCCATAATAATTTCTCATGACTAGCACCATATTCTAGTGTTAATCTCTTGTTAAACCAATTCAAGATGAAGAGATGACAGTTTTAAGCCAGATCGGAATGAAATGGGTATAGCCCAGTGTATACCCTTGAGTAATCTGGATACATTACTTATATGTTTCCAGTTGTAATGCCCAGTAATTTCAACAGAGTACATAAGATCCTCCAGTTCTGAAATGGCCAGTAATCTGTACACATTACTTGGTGTATTTCTCCGGGAAAAGGGTGGGAGGTGTGACATAGCGTAGACCTGATGTGGGGGTCCAGGAAGCCACTTGCACCACCCGGGCACCGTCAGGACTGTACGGCAAGTGAACCAACATGCTGTACCTGCACAATACGTTTATAGTTTTCAGGCAGAATGAATTATCTTTATTTCCTCGACACTACAAATGTATAATTTATCATTTTCTTTAGCTAATGAAGTGACAGTTTCATGTAGTCTTTGGAAGTTATATCTAATCGAGGCTATAATTTAACCCCTTCATTAAGAAGTATAACTAACCTCTCAGTCTGAAAATTGTCTCCTGAGTGAAATATTCTGGCGGTAGCAGGAATGAACGAAATACACTCACACACACACACACACACACACACACACACACACACACACATATATATAATATATATATATATATATATATATATATATATATATATATATATATGTATGTATATATATGTGTGTGTGTGTGTAAGTAATCCCTCCACTATCCGATGTAACAGAGCCAAAGAAATGTCCAGAAAGTGGTCCTATCCGGAAAGCGGGCCCCTGCCTGCTGGACTGGTACTTAAGGAACCTAACCCAGCCGAACTTTGAAAGCCACCTAAATAACTCCCTACTGGACATGCATAGCACCTATTTAAACCTATTTAAGACCTATTCACACCAATAATGGACATAAAGCATGAAATAAATGAAAAGGAACCAAAGAATGTTGAATTAGAAGTGACTGTACCTCAGCCAAGGTACTTACAGCACGTCTGTGGCTGCCTTCTCTAAGGCTTTGGCAGTGGTGAAAATGCTCTTGAAGCACGTACAGTAATCCAGTGTTGTGCTGCACTTACAGTAATTCTTTGCACTCTGAGTTATAATTGTTTAACACTGCACATTGTTAATTGCACCACGCCAGTTTCAACCGCCAGTTTCAAACGCCAGTTTACACTCCACAGTTATTCTTTTGCACTTTAAATTCTAATTTCTTAACACTACACAACACGATTGTCAATTGTGTGGTCTACTGGCGAGGTATTGCAGTTTATTCACTGTTTATTCACAAAGAACAAGAACGTGTGGCATCCACTGCAATAAGCATCTACTCACGATCGAAGTTTGGCAGTAACTATCGATGGTGGGGAAACAGAGTTGCCAGATTGCAATGGCCACATTACCAAACTCCTCAATTTTCATTACCAAAGTTAATTTTTTTTTTACGAAATTCGTAAAGCTAGCACTTTTTCTTCACTAATTGTATATACAAGTGGAAATACATGAAATCACTCTTCTTATAATTAACAGCATGTTGATTATTTTCGCTCTATGTAGGCTAGCAGATGAATCAGAGAGAGCAGACATTCCACCATCTCCATCCTGTGTATCCTCATACATGTGAAAAATCCATTTGGTAATGCATTATTCTGATTCATTACCAAACGAATTTTCATTGCCAAATTGGCCCACATTTGGTAATGAAAAATACTAAATGGCAACCCTGACAGGGGAGGGGGGAGGGGAAAGGAAGGAAGGGGTGAAGGGGCCATGGTTTAAACAGATGTTTGGCACCATGTTTCAAATTATGGGAGAGGAAAAAATCGGATCTGGGGGGGATTTTTTTCTTGTTTTGGCCATTTTTGGGTTGTGAAGGTCCAGGTCCACAATGTCCGGTACGTGAGGTGTCTGGATTTAGGTGTCCGGATAGTATAGGAATTACTTATATGAAGTTAATTCCACTTATTGTCTGTTCATCACATAGGGCCATCTTTTCAATGCCTTGTATGTTTTCTAGTAATAAATCTTGTCCAGTTAATTGCTTCCTACGTGAGCCATTGGTTCTATATACTCATCACTGTTTTTCTCTCGCTGAAACAAGTCATATGGAGGGTTTCTTACGGGATGAAGACCACTTACTCTACTCTTTTCACTTTAACTTGGCCTAATATTATCGCCTCTCCATCCTGAAGGCTAAGCTGTAACTAGATATCAGCACATTGATATGTTGCTAGTTATGAAAATTGTCAATGAAAAGATATTTAACCACAAATTTGTTATTCTGCCACTTAACTGTGTGAAAAAAGATGCAAAAGGAAACAAAGTCTGGGACAAGTTATAAGGAAGGGGAAAAATGAGAATACAGACGGATAAGTAATAATATCATTGTACATTGTTCTCTCTTCAGTCCAACAAAGCTTTGAACTACCAACTCAGCACTGGACAGAAGGCTTTTATTCAGTGTTGAACTCTGGCTGATTTCCTTGTATTTGTTGGGAAAATTAGAGGGTTGGCAAATACTATTGCAAAAAAGTGTTCGTGTATATTAGCCACCTAGATATTGCACCGTCTTTTATTTATTCTTTTTTTGGGGGGAGGGGGGATTCTTACAGCCCTAGATGATTTTATTCAACTTTGGAGAGTTTTTAAATACAGGAGTGAAAAATAGCCTCCATAAAATAATTCACAGCGAAAACTTCTTCCAAACTCAATTTAATTTATTTGGTTTTAATCTCAATTGAAATTTATGAGACGTAAAGGCTCTGAAGGTGCTAAGATCTCGTCTATGATTACGTATAGGCTACGTCGTTCTTAAAGTTATTTAAATGACACACAAGTGCATAAGAGGATGTCCCACGCAAAATTCGTGAAGAAAAAGAATGAATCTACTCTGCTAAGGCAATGGGGACTCGACACAAATGACAGTACACTTAAATTACAAAGGGGAATACAAAGTCCTAGATAATAACAGAGGTTACGCATGTCTTTGGCCGTGATGTACGTGATGCACGTGCCCATTCCCCCAGTTCCCATCAGCCAAGTGTGGGGACAATCAAAATTTCTGCTTGAAAGGAGAGAAAAGGGTTTCAGCCCACGAAGGCTGCTTTTGATGATCCTCAGGCAATATTTGGCACATTTTCCGTGGACAGGCAATTCGGCAATCATGCATACTTCACGGTATTTTTTTTTTTTTTCATTGTCCGTGAAGGCATATCTCGGCACAGGATCATTATCACCAGAATCTCTCCCTACACTGGATTATCCCCTTCTGTGACAAGAGGAAACATGACGGAATGGTATCCTGTTGAAGTCGGTGAATTATACGTGTGGCAAGCTCTGACCATACTGATGGCACACATAAAAAAGGCATACCATACAGGATTATTGGATCATGGATGACCTCACAGCCACACCTGTCTTTGGGAGGTACATGGCACATTACAGAGTACTTTGTCGTATTATGGTTCCTGCACTTTTCCCACAGCATGCGACCCTTACTCAATGACAGGGTGTGGAAAATTCGCCCAATTCTGACCATGCTAAAAGGATCTTCCGTTTTTTTTTCGCCTTCTATAGAGCTGTGGCGGTTGAGTTGCATGTATTGTTCTGAGGTTCACTGGCATTTATCCAATACACATCGTCCAACGTCATCGCTTACGCATCAGTCTTTGTTGCCTGTGACTGAAAGATTGGATATATGCTGGACTTCGTAGTTATCGCCTACCTAGCGAGATGATAATGTCACTACCTGCATTTCTCCTTGTATGATGTAACTACTAAGTTTCTCCTTGGAGATGGGACAGGAACCAGCGGTACTATCAAGCCAAGTAGGAAGCACTACCCTGTTTTCCCTGCCAAGACCGAGAATGATGCATTACTCATCGAGAAATGGAGTAACATGTTGGTCATCCACTGGCATGACAAGCGGGATGTGCTGCAGGTGGTAATAGAAGGTGTTCCTACACCTTTCTGCTATCACTGTTGTGAATGCATTCATACTGTTTAGACAGGTTGTTGGCATAACTGCTGCATCAAGGACACAGCGCTGCAGTAATGCCTGACAGGGTCACCCAGGCAGGCTACATCACATGTCACCGAATGGTGTGCCTGGGCACCTGCAGGTTAAAAACTATACAGGCAGTGCCATGTCTGCCTGAACTCTCAGTGATGGCAGCAGGTTCACAAGCAATTGCTCTACCATGCAGTGAGTTAAAGGAAATTTCTTCAGACTCTGGTGTGTGGGAAAGTGCAGTGTATATAGCAATCTTACTACGTAAGAATCTGTCATCATCATCATCATCATCCGGATCTCCTTTCCCACCGTAGCACAGAGTGAGGAGTAGCAGTCTCCAGACAGCCCAAATTTGCCCAAACCAATGGGCCACACTTGTATTCACTAATCATTCAAGTCCCCGGAATCATGGCTCTATCAGATACGCCTAAAACATTCACCACGTTCTGTAGCTTCACATAATCATATCCGATAGAGTCAGTCCGGACGCTGGCATGTTAAAAAGCGGTGCAAAACCACAATCATGGACTTCTCACAACATTCATCTAGCCAGCTCGATCTCCTGTCAGTTCTGTTGCCTCACGGACTTCCAACCCTCTCTTTCTCAAACACTCCTCCACCATATCTCTCCACTGTCTCCTTGGCCAGCCTCGCCTCCTCCCTCCTACGAATTCGCTCAGATACACCTTTTTCACCACTCTATTGTTATCCATTCTATCCACATGACCATACCATCTCAGTACACTCTCTTCGATTCTGGTGTCCACCGACTTCCTCACTCCACATCTTTCACGAATCACATTATTCGTATCCTATCCACCCTCTGTACTCCACATACATTCCTCAGCAGTCCCATCTCCACTCCTCTTACTCTGGACATTTCATTTTCATGCCACACCATAGTTTCACATCCATATGTTCAAGTTGGCACTAACATTCCTTCACGTATGCCTCGCTCAGTTGCAGCACTTAAGCCTCTGTTTCTTATCAAGGCCTCCATTGCACCAGCTACTTTTCTTCCTTGTGTCATTCTACTTTCAACTTCTTTTGTACACTTTCCTCTCTTTTCTGTCACTGTACCCAGGTGTTTAAACTCTCTCACCAATTCCAGTCTCTCTCCATTCACTTTAACATCGCACTGGGAGTCACCCTCTCTGTCAATGACCATCACTTTACTCTTTTCTACATTTACTCTCAAGGCACGACGCTCACAGACATCAGCAAAACTCTACACTACCCTACTAAGTTCTTGTCCGGTACTTGCATGCAGTACTGCATCATCAACATACAAAAAATCTGAGATATTCCATCCATCACCATTCGTTAGTCATTACCAACGCCATCCTTCTCTCCATTACTCGTGTTTTTACTTCTCTCATCATCCCATCCATATATATTTTAAACAACCATGGGGACATTACAACTTTGTTGCAAGTCCACACCAATCGTGAACCATTCATTTAGATGCCCATTTACCCTTACACATGCTTCACTACCATCATAAAAGCTCCTGGCGGCACCTAGCAGCTAACAATCTACACCGTACTTGCACAAAACTTTCCACAATCCATCTCTGTCCACTTTGTCCTATGCTTTATCCACATCCATGAATACCATAAACACCTTATGGTCCGTCTCACAAACCTTCTCTACTATCTGTCTCACTGCAAATATTTGATCCACACATCCTCTGCCACTGCTAAAGCCACCCTGTTCAGCACTCACGAGGGCTTCTGATATCTCTCTTACTTTCTCCACAATAATTCTTCCATATACCTTCACTACCACAGTCAATAAACATATACCACTTGCACTCACTCCGTTCACCTTTATTTTTGTATGGGGGTACCATCACAGCCTTTTTCCACTCTGCAGGCACAGTTTCACTCGTCTATGCCTTCTCACATGTCTCCAACAAGCACTTCATTCCACTCTTGCCACTACACTTTAGCATACCTTCATGCACCTCATCAACCCCAGCTGCTTTCCCATTTTTCAGCCGCTTCATAGAACTCTTCACCTGTGCAAGTATCATGTATCCTGGCACTGTATTCCATCTCTGCACACCCCCTAAACCAATCATGTTTACAGCCACTCTGCTGTCTCTATTCTCATTCATCAGGATTTCAAACTATTCTTTCCATCTGGTCCTTACTTCATCCCCATGGATTAATAATCTATCACTTACATCCTTCACACCATCACATTTCTTTCCCCTTTCATTTCTACATTTCCGCACCTCTTTCCAGAATAACTTCCTATTTTCAGAGTAGTTCGCATTTACTTTTCTTCCCAGATCATCATTTACCTTCTTTTTCCTCTTCACTAGTCTCTTTACGTGCTTCTGGCTCTCAACATATTCAGTTCTTATTTCAACTGAACCCCTATCCTGTAACCACTTTAGCCACTTCTTCCTCTTTTCCTCCACCACTCTCTTAACCTCCTCATCCCACCATGCCATATCGTTCTTCTTTGTTGTTACTCTTGCCACACCACACACCTCTACAGCATTCCTAACTAAGCAGTCCCTATATGCATTCCACACGCTGTCCAGATCCATTTCATTCCAATTCACTAATTCTATCTCCTCCTCTACTTTGATCCTGTAATCATCTGCCATTTTTTGATCCTAAGCTTCTCAACTTTCAGTCTTTCTCCCTGACTGCTCCCCTCTGTCCTGATCCACCTCACTCCACTCAGCTTGAGCTTACATACCACAATCACATGATCTGACAGACCTCTACATCGTCCTCTCACGGCCCTCGTATCAGCAACCATTCTCATCAATGACCTCTCTACGAGCACGTAATCAATCATGCTTCTTTCAACACGATCCCCGTTCCTTCTATACCATGTATATTTAAGTGCATCTCTGTGTTTGAAGTACGAGTTACAAATGCACAACCTCCTCTCCTGATACATATCTTTTAGTCTCTTCCCATTATCATTTTCTCCTTGTACTTCATATCAGCCCATTTTGTCCTCCTCAGGACCATTGCCTACTCTTCCATTCATATCCCCCATTAGGATCACTTTATAGCTTCTGCGCATTTCTCCCACTACTTCATCCAGCTCATCCCAAAACTTGTCTTTCACTCTCTCACTCCTGTCTTCACATGGTGTATTTGCTACAATCACTGCCACTTTCACCTTCTCAAACTTGAATTTGACATAGATACACCTCGGGCTGACACATTTGTATTCTCTCATTCCCCTGTGCCACACCTCCTTCATAAACAATGCAACTCCTTCCTTGCATCTTCCTCGTCCAGTCATTCCCGATCGTACACATTTCTCACCCTCCCACTCCTTCACTTCACACCCTTTCATCTTCGTTTCATACAATGCCATCACAGCATATCTCTCATTCCTGAACACATTCACCACAACCACACTCTTTCTCCCCTCATTCACATCTCTGACATTCCACATGGCCACATGAGTCTGCCCATTTGGTTGGGGCTCTGTGCAGGTATTGTGCTCTCCGAGACTCTCTGAAACGACTGCCATGATTAAGTTATTTTGGATAGGGGAATCTGGGGGACACTTAACCCTGCCACAAACCCCGGTTATATGGTTACCACCCAGCATAGTAAATGATTTCCTGGGTACAGGAAACCATTCGGCTTGTCACTCACTGTAGACATCATATGGCATCTTTACATTGGATGAGTGGATGATGGGCGCCCCAACGTACCATATAAAGAGTACATAATATAAAAAATGTATGTATGGGTTTAAGAAAACACTCGGGTTAAACTGCTAGTGAACATGAAGTACAACTGCGAATATGTGTTTTGGTAATACATTGCAATATACATGCAAATTGGATTTGTTGTGATAGTAAACTAGAAATTACCTTGTGATATTCCTTTAGTGCACTAAGAAATTACCCTAGCAATTGATTTAACCACAGAAGAATTTACAATATAAGAAAAAGTACGGGTTTAAGGATATGATCTCATGATATGGTGCATGAACTCGCAGTACAAGTGCCAGAAATAAATTATTTTCATGATAAGGTGGAAGTGAACTTGCATTACAAGTGCAAATATGTGCTGCGATAATATAGTGTAATATTAGTGCAAACTGGTTTTGTTCTGATACTTTTTATTTATTTCTGCACAATCGCAACCCTTCCTTTATTTTTATCTCTGCTGAACGCCACCTCCCTTCCTCAAAACCTCACCTTCTGCCCAGTACTGAGACTCAGCTGTCTAAGGCGACTTAAAGGAAACCCTTCTCTGTGTCCTCCTACTTTCTCTATACTCACTTCAAAGCAAAAAGTGGCCGTTGGGTATATGTACATCTCAACATATCGTGCACCCATGTTCCTGTACTTCAGTCTTTTGAATTTTCTAGTCTCTAGGTTCGTCTATCCTAACATTCTCTAAGTATATCTGTACCGTTTCTTATCTGCTGCTTCTGCTGATGATGACAAATTCTCTGACAATTTTAATTCTAAGATGGAATATCCTGTCAGTTTCTTCTTTCCCTGAAGTCTCCATTCTATGTGATTTCACTGTTCACCACCACCTTTGGCTCTTCTCTCCTATCACTGATCCACGTACAAGGCTACATCTTTTCCATCCTTATGACCAAGAGCAGCTTGGACAGCACCCGACCTATATTGCTAACAGTCTTGTAGAGAGTCCCAGCATACCTGACCAATTCCTTGCATCTAATCCTTCTGCTTATGTTGTTAATGATTTCTTTCCATTGGGCTCCTCTGATTGCAGTCTTACAGTAATACCTCAACTGTCCTGTCACCTCAGTAAGGCCTGTGAACCATCCCAATAAGTGGCAACTTTGGCATTTTGAAGTTGCTGATTGGAAGGACCTCAGACAGTACATATTTTTTATTCCCTGGAATGATTATTGCTTCCATGGCCAAGAATCATCTAAGAGTGTCTCACGTATTACATAGGTTATTCTGTCAGGCATGGAAACAGACATTTCTATCTTTTATCGTGTGACTAATGAAAAAAAAAAAATCTTTAATTACGCTTGTTCAAATGCCGTCCACATCAAGGAAAGGGCCTTCAAAAAGGTGCCGGAGCCAAACCATCCCTGAATCTCATCTCTTTTACGTTTCTGGCTGGAATCGTGTTAAGTCCGTTCATCACTCTGCAAAATATATCATTCTTACAACTAAAGTTCCTCCTGCTTCTTCCGATGCTTGCCCAATGCCTTTCTAACAACTTTACTTTGTTATCCTTTCCTCCAATTTTCCACTCTTATGACTCTGCACTTGTTTCCTCTACTGATAAAGCACAACTCTTTGCTTAGAATTCTCCTTCCCTTCCACCTTAGACGATTCTGGTGCTGTTCCTCTATTACTTCCTTCCTTTTACTTCCTCTTGGCTGATATTAAAATTTCTTCAGTTGATGTGTTTTCTGCCATCACTGCCGTTAATGCTGACGAGGCAATGGGCCTGATGGGGTGCAGATGAGGTCCCTTCAGTTGTCCTTAAGTGCTATTCTTCTGTGCTTACATCCTGCCTAGGTAGACTCTGTCGCCTTTGTCTGTCAACTTGTACCTTTCCTTCTTGCTGGAATTTTCCTGTTATGGAAGTTTCATCATTTGCAGCCCTCTAACTGTCGTCCTATCTTTTTAATGCAAGGCAGAAGCTACAGAAGACCAGGAGCCTGTAAAATTCTCCCTCCAAGAAGAAATAAACACAAGATAAGAGAGCCAAATTCAAGACTGTTCCTTTTGAGGTCCCTGGACACAATGCCTTTGAAAGACTGGAGATCATAGACAGTTGGAAGTACAGACAGAGGGAGAGAGTTCCAGAGGTGACCTACTGCATAAATGAGAGACTAGGAGTAATGGTTAACTCTTGCATTAGAGAGATGAACAGAAAAGGGTTGAGAATTTGTTGTTACACGGGAGCTACGCACCTGCCATAATGGAGGAGGGATGCAACAGTACAGTTCAGACAAGCAGTGACCATCGAAGTATCGACTGAAAAGAGATAATATAAAGATGCAACAGTACAGCGAAGATAAAGAGGTTGATGGGAGCTGGTAAGAGGAGGGGAGTTGACGAGAAGAAAAGCTTTTGACTCCACCTTGTTGACAAGAGCTGTATAAGAGGAGCCTGACCACACATGAAAGTTGTAATCTACACTGGGGTGAATAAAATCCGTGTATGAAGTCAACATCTATGCAGGGGTAAAGAAGGCACAGAGTCGGTTTAGCACAACTAATCTCTTGGAAGCAGATTTTGCAAGAGAGGTAATATGTTATTTCCATGATAAATCCCGAGAGAATGAAGCCCCAAGTATGTTTTAAGATGATGCAGGAGTAAGCTGGGTATTGTTGAAAATTAGATGGTATTCCTGTGGAAGATTATGTTGAGTTGATAGATGTAAGAACTGAGCTTTTAATGTATTAAATATGACAAGATTACTTTTACCCCAGTCAGAGATATGAGCCAAGTCAGACACCAGGTGTGCCATAGCCTCATCCCTTGTTTGTTGAAGTAAGTGCTGAGATGGACGCTGTGGGAAGTGAATGGAAAGGTGAAGGGTGGAGTCATCAGCATATGAGTGGATGGGATTAGATGTACAACATAGAAGGTCATTGATGAACCAAAGAAAGAGAGTTGGTGATAGGAACACTCTACTGATAGCTCTAGGAAAAGACTGATGGCAGTCTACAGCAGCAGCTATAGATAAAGGCACAGATAGAAGAAAAGAAACCGTAAGAGGGCAGTTTAGAAATTAAAGATTTTTGCCAGACTCGATAGAAAACCTTTGAGATGTTAGGTGCAATGACAAAGCTTTCGCCAAAGTCCCGACAGGAGGATGACCCCGAGTATGAAAGGTAGGTGAAAAGATCACCAGTAGAGCCTCCCTGGCGGAACCCATACTTACGATTGCAAGGAACGTTGTGACAGGAAAGATCCTTTAAAATTTTTCGGGTAAGAAGAGACTCAAAAACTTTTGAAATACATGCTGTTAAAGAATTACACCAGCATCCAGTATTTTTTAAGTGTTTGAAACTCTTCTGGAATAAAATAATTAAAGCACCTCTCCTATCAAAACCTCTGATTGCCATTAGGGGCTAAGGCAGGGGTGCATCACTGGCTATCTTTTCACCTTCCTTCAACCCCATTGTACGCATTGATGTACTCATCGTCATTTGGGTGTGGCTGCGCCCATACTCATTGACGCTCTTGTCGTCAGTAAAGCATAAAAACTTTCGTCAAAGAAAAAGTTTTCAGCTGATCGGCGTCATTTTTGGATGTGTCATAGCTTAGCTACTGCTCGTCAAAAGTAATGAGTTTGCACCTGTGGGTCCCAGTACCGGCAAAAGAGCAGACAGGTTATTCAGTACAAAATGAGCCATGCAACATATTTCACTATACCAATAGTGCTTGTATATATTGTTTGGGCATTGTTGTGATTAGGTTTGATGTTTGCAATAGGAAATTTGGTGTTTGTGAATCATTCCTGGTCGTAATCAGCCATTAGCCCAACGATGATTGTGCTGCTGTTTCTAATCAACTACACTGCCTCTACCCTGCACCAAATGTGAGTATTCAACTATAAAAATAGTGACATTGAATCATAAGAATATAGTGTGCATATCTAGTGTACAAGGAATTGGTGAAATATGTCCAGGAGCTTAGAGGAAGGCAGGAAAACGCCCTACAGTCATGACATGGCGTGGGTACGATGTAGTTTTTCCCATTTTTCTTGAAGACTGTGAGGCCTAGGATCACCATTCCTGGCTCAAATGAAAGCCAATGAAATTCTGCATAGGATAATAAAATAAAAACATAACAGTGGAAAGAAAAGTTTTTTGCTAGAGCTCCCCCCCCCCCCAAAAAAAAGAAAGCTATTGTCTGTTGGAAATGGGTTTTACTTTTTCGCTTATTACTCGAACATCAGACCTCTTATCAAACTGGGACCTCCGGCATTTGAAAGCAAATAAAATTCTCTTTCCAGTGATGTATAACATGGAGAGATTGCTCAATAAACATTCGACTTATGATGTCAGGAAGTGAGATCTGTGTTCTGGAATGTTTATTCCTGAGGCCCTAATGCACGTATAGTTTTTTTTTTTTTTTTTTTGTCGTGTAAAACATACGTCGACAAATAGGAATATGTGGGTTTGTGGCAAATGAATACGTTTGGGTGGTGAAAATAAACACTTTTTTGGTGCACGTGGCAGGCGGGGGGGGGGGAGGGGGATAAGCCAATGCATTGTGCCACAGAAAACTTATGAAACTTATCCACGTGCGAAAGGGCTAAGACTCCTGGTCATCCCCCATTCAGGACTTCGGTGAAAGATTTGTCATTGCACTTGACACATCAAAAGCTTTCTATCGAGTCTGGCATAAATCTTAAATTTACGGCCCACTTACGGTTTCAGTCCTATATATTCCTTTATCTCTAGTTGTTCTATAGCTGCTGTTGTAGACTGCCACTGTTCTTCTCCTCGAGCTATCAATAATGGTGTTCTTTAGGGCAATGGTCTGTCACTAACTCTCATCCTTCTATTCATCAATGACCCACCAAGGTTTACATGTAACCCTAATCACTCATATGCTGATGGCTCTACCCCTCACCTTTCCATCTACTTCCTACGGTGTCCATCTTAACAGTTACCTCAGCAAACGAAAGAGGAGTCTATGGCACACTTAATATCTGACTTGGCTCATACCTCTGATTTGGGTAAAAGTAATATTGGTTTTAATGCATCGAAAACCCAGTTCTCACATCTTTCGACCCATTAAAATCTACTGTAGGAATATCCTATAATATTTAACAATACCCATATCATTCCAACATCATCTTTGAACATACTTGTGTAAGTACACGTAGCCGAGGGGTGTAATTACACAGAGAAGGTTATCTGGCCACCAATCTCGATAGTGTAGTTTTAGGTACGTACTAGTAGAGAGATAGGGCACTTGCTTGTGGATTGTTAAGGTCAGCCAGAATAAAGTAGTGAGACGTAGTGTCAACGAGGTGATTTACAGCACTCTTGGGTTACTAAGTTTATTGAATACAGTTATAAAAAGTAAGTTACAGTTTAGCAGAGAGTGACCCTAATGTCGGAATCTTCTGTCTAGCCCTTCTCTCCCCTTTCTCTCTCTAACCCCTTCTCACTGTATCTGACCCTTGTGTTAACCCGCGGCGTCCCGGCAACGTGAATTCACGTCCGCACATGATGTGCAGTCATGTCCCAGAGACGTGAATTAACGCGGCAACATTGTAAGATCCCTAATTTGCACAATTTTCAATTTTCGCGAGTGATTTCACGAGTGATTTTTGGCACGTATACACGGGACACCTTCCTCTATTCCTCTACAAGATGCCAAGCAGGGACAATGCCTTACACCGCATAACCTCTCCCCCCCCTCCGGCACGCCATTGTCTCGGCAATTCACCTGTTACCAGTGACCTGACCATCAAAGACATTCAGGGCCAGAGTGATTCCCCAATCGATGACAATGTGGAGGACAAAGTTTACATTGCATTAGAGGAAGAAACAGTCAGAAATGATGATCAGGCAATTTGGGAAAAAAAAGGTCATGAGTGGTGATGAGTTAGTGAGTGAAACAATGCTTATAATGCCTATAATACTGTTTGAAAACCAATATACTCTTGTACTACATATAAATTGGTACCAAGTAAATAAATAAATACTGTTTATGAGTGGATAAAATAGTTACCCTCCCATAGAATTCGTTTTCTTTGGTGCCAGCCTGTTAGAAAACCCAGTCAGGTAAGGAAGTACTCGTACCTAAATCGAGTATTATAAACCTCAGGTGAGCGATTTCTCTATGAATTTTCGATGTTTCTCACCAAAAGCGGATGTTTGAGCCAAAAAAAAAAAAAAGGTCCAAAAATGTCGGGACTGGGGCGTACCACTGCCCAGAAAACGTTGGGATGGGGCGGGTTAATGGGCCTACTTTCCAACCCTTTCTTCTGATCTGAAGGGAATCTCTCTGACATTATATACAATGTGTGCACAGGATGTGTATGGTAAATATCCTATCACGTGGACTAACTGGCTAGGGCTGGTTATTCCACGTGTTTGAATACATCATGAAATTCTTGGTCATCTGGGCTACGAGGAAGTTTGAGATAAATTGTATGATTAAGGATTCTTGATGGTCTGGGACAACAAAGGTTGTGGATATACAGTATGCGAATGGACATTCCTGGTTTGTCTAGGCAAGGGGATGTGTTCTCTAACTCTTCCTGGAGGACTCAGACATAAATACCTGTTTTACATATTGTTACCTGTAGCTATATAGTTACATACAGTATCGTGTTATATTATGCCTACATATCGCTCGGTCACCCCAAACGCACGTACCATCGACAGTAAATAGTTATAACATATTAATACATATTATATACACATTACAATGAACTTATAAGCTAATTAAGTGATATACATTGTATTGTAAAAGTAACATAATTGTATAAATATTGTATAATTGCAGTTACGTCGTCTTGATGCTATTGTCTATCTTTCTATATACCTAGGCTGCTTTCCCCAAGGAAAGGGAGGTAGCCAAGACAGCATGACACACTCCCCATTTACTCATCATTCAAACACATTCATTCGCATCTTAGCCCCAAAGGGGAGAACGGACAGATCCTCACCGCACCACACCGCACAAGAGTCAACTGCGCAATGCAATCAGTGACATCTGCAGCAGGGCCCGACAGCAGAGCTGGTTTACCCCTGCCACATCATAGCAGACCCTTCCCCTTACCCGCACCTGACCTGACTAGCTGATCAGACTAAATGCGGGAGCATATCCCCTCTGGGCTGCGTCATCACTTATTCATTCACAATTTCTCTCCATTTATTTCTGTCACGCACAGTCACTCTTCCTTGCTCAACATACATCCCTCTTGCATCCAGCGCTCTCTTCACACTGTCCATCCATCCTATTCATGGTCTTCCTCTCAGCCTTACACCTCTCACATCAGATCTAGTTATCTTTTTCACCAATTGCTCATCATCCATTCTCTCCATATGCCCAAACCATCGCAACAGCCTCGGCTCAACTCTATCAGCCATCTCCTGAACAACTCCAGTTCTCCTTCACACTTCATCATTTTGCACTCGATCCATACGCGTCACTCCACACATACTCCTCAGAGACCTCATCTCCATTACATTCAAACTTTTCCTCTCTGCTACACTCATATTCCATGTTTCAGCCCCATAAAACGCAGTCGGTACCACAACACCCTCATACAGCCTTCTCTTTACATCCACTCTAAGTGAACGACATCTAAACACTTTTTTCATTTCTCCCAGCACCTTTCCCACTTCATTTATTCTAAACTTCACCTCTGCATCTATTCTTCCATCCACAGCAACATGTGACCCTAGATATTTAAAACACTCTACCTCCTCAAGCAACTCGCCATTCAAAACTATATTCATCCCCCTACCATCTACCAACCTTGTACATTTCATCACTTTACTCTTATTCTCATTTACTTTCAATTTCCTCCTTTCACACACCCTTCCAAACTCCTCTACCAACTGTCTCAATCTCTCCTCTGAATCAGCCACCAGTGCACTATCATCTGCAAACAGCAGCTGGTTCAGATTCCACTCTCCACCATCAACATTCACCAGACTCAGACCTCCACCTAAAACTCTTGCATTCACCTCCCTTACAACACCATCCATGTAAATATTAAACAACCAAGGCGACATCACACATCCCTGTCGCAGCCCCACTCTCACGGGAAACCAATCACTCACAGCATTTCCCACTCTTACACACGCTCTACTATTTACATAAAAACTTTTCACTCCTTTTAGTAACCTACCATCAAGTCCATACAATCTTAAAACAGTCCACAAAGCCTCCCTATCAATTCTATCATACGCTTTCTCTAAATCCATGAATGCCCAAAACACACCCTTGCCTTTCGCTAAATACTTCTCGGACACTTGTCTCACAGCAAACACCTGATCCACGCATCCCCTCCCTCTCCTAAAGCCACACTGCTCATCACCAATCACTCTCCTTGTACCCTCTCTAACTCTCATAATTAACACTCTGCCATAAACCTTACCTACAACACTCAACAGACTTATACCCCTAAAGCTAGTACATTCATACTTATCACCCTTACCGTTATACAACGGGACCACACAATCACTTGCCCAGTCAATTGGCACCATACCTTTCACAAAGCTCACATTCAACAGTCTTACTAACCAGTCAACAATAGTCACTCCACCACCCTTCAGGCATTCCACAGCACTCCCATCCATACCTGCAGCTTTCCCTGTTTTCATCTCCTTTACTGCCTTCTCCACTTCCTCCTTCGTGATCAAAGAATCATTCAACTCTCCCAACACCTTTATTCCTTGCACCCTTCCATCTGCTATTGTAGTTGTATCATTTTAATGCAACTGTTACGCAAGTGTGACTAACATAACATTGTGTTACTGCAACTGTTGCCACAAAATTATAGCTACATCTTGTTGATGCAACTGTTACATAATTGTGTTGGCCATAAAATTTTGGTTACAGTTTGTTAATGCAACTAGTACATAATTGAGTTGGCCATAAAATTGTGGGTACATCTTGTAGCAACTGTAACAGTGATGCTATCGTTTGTTGTTACATAATTGTAGGAACTGTAACATAATTGTAGTAATACTATTGTTTGTAGTTACATAATCATAGCAACTGTAATTGCAGTAATGCAAGGTAATGCAAGCATTTGTAGTTACATAACTGTAACAAGTGTAACATAATTGTAGGAATCACAAGTGTGGTCATTGTTGCTATATAACTGATACGTATGTATAAAATTAATACAATAATAGCAATACAATAATCTTATGTATCAGTCATATTTGATGTACTTGTTTATATGAGACACCTTAGGTGTATTAGCGTAGTTACGTTGCACAGTTTACATGAGACACCATGGGTGTATTAACTTAGTTATGTGAGACATCACAGGTGTACTATGTTAGTTATGTTGCACAATTTATTTGAGACACCATGGGTGTATTAGCTTAGTTATGTGAGACACCATAGGTGTATTAGTTATGTGAGACACCATAGGTGTATTAGTTATGTGAGACGCGATAGGTGTATTAGTTATGTGAGACGCCATAGGTGTGGTAGTTATGTGAGATGCCATAGGTGTATTAGTTATGTGAGACACCATAGGTGTGGTAGTTATGTGAGATGCCATAGGTGTATTAGGATACTTATGTTGCACAGTTTATTTGAGACACCATGGGTGTATTAACTTAGTTATGTTTTACTGTTTGTTGGAGACACCATACGTGTATTGACCTAGTTATGTTGCACAATTTGAATTAAGGTGATATATGTAACCCATATTTTGGTTTGTATAAAATTATATATACAATATTTACAATATGTTCAGTGTTCACTTAGTTTCACACATCACTTGACGCTATAGTCCTCCAAAGGTTGTGAAGTCAACTTGATATGTTTGCTCATTTTTAAATTAATCTTTAGGTATGTGTTGCAATTAGTAGAGTGTATGGTTGAGTATAGCACACTGTTGCTAGCTCCATTTTTGTTAGTCATTTTCACTTGATTTTCTCTGTCACTGTAATATGAGTACATGTGTACTTATATTTAAATTTCTGATCTTATTTGATTTTCATAAATATGTATTATATGTTGGTGTAAGGATATTGTCTGTCACTGTGTATATATGTAAGGTTGTATATAAGTGAAGTAGTCATATTAAACTAATAGAGTAAATGTTCGACTCACTGATGTTAACTTTGGTGGGAATACTGGCTAGGGTCCTACTGCTGATGATAGCGATGATGGGTGAAGGGTGTTGGTAGGGTTGATTGAAGTAGGTCAGGGTCCTGGTATGTGTGCGTCAACAGTCGGTGCGGTTGTCCCCACTCAGCTGATGATGACACTGCTGAGTAGCTGCCTCACTCCGGTAGTGGAGGTGGGGAAGAAGATGGTGGTGGTAGTGTTGGAGACGGTGCAGGTGGTGGTGAAGAGTGGTGGAGGAGGGGAAGAAAATGTGCTGAAGTTAGGTCAACACACATATGCACTTTCTTATTTCCTTGTTCACTTCTTCGTCTCGTAGTGTTTGATGTTCCTTACTCGATGAGATTAACTTGCACGTTTGTAGAGTTGTTGATCGACGTAGTTTATCGTTGATACTGTTTCTCATAATCGTGTAGTTGTGGTTTAGGAGCGATTAGGAACGAACTTAAGCTGTGCTGATGCGACACCAGCTCTCGCTCTCTGCTTTGCTTGTTTGTTTTTTGTTTGCATGAAGTGCAGCATGTGATGTGGTATGTGGGATGAAGAGAAGATGGAGGGGTGTGCAAGGAACAGCGTGGTGGAATGAAGGGGTGAGACAGGCTGTGGCACGAAAGAAGAAAACATACAATGAATGGATGAGAAATAGGGGTGTGGAAGAAGTTGAGAGGCGGAAGAGTTATATGTAGAAAGAAAGAGAGAGGTGAAAAGATTAGTAAGAGAGAGTAAGAAGAGAGCGAATGAGGAATTTGGAAGGAAACTGAGTGTAAAGTGGAGGGACTGTAAGAAAATGTTCTGGGAAGAGGTGAAAAGAGTAAGACAGGGTGCAAGTGAAGTTAGCAGGGAAGTGAAAGATAAACATGGTAGATTACTAGTGGAGAAGGGAGAAAAAGTGAGCAGACGGAGAGAACACTTTAAGGAATTGTTGAACATAGAGGATAGAAATAATGCGAATATAAGTGGCTGGGGAATGGCTGGGAGGAGGAGGGAGGTGAGAAGACAGGAAGAAATCCGTAGGATAGAAGTTGTGGAAGCAAAGAAGAAAGTTAAATTGGGGAAAGCCCCACGAATTGATGGAGTGTGTGGTGAAATGCTGAGGTATGGGGAGAGATAGTAGTAGAATGGATATGGAAAATGTGCAGCTTGGCCTGGGAGGAAGGTAGAGTCCCGGAGGATTGGAAGTCAGGTATAATTATTCCCTTGTACAAAGGAAAAGGGGAAAAAGAAGTGTGTGGTAATCATAGGGGCATCTGTCTTCTTAGTATAATAGGAAAAGTGTATGGTAGGATACTTATTGACAGAGTTAGAGAAAAAACAGAGAAATTAGTTGGAGAAGAACAGGGAGGCTTTAGGAAGGGAAGAGGTTGTGTAGATCAGATATTCATTCTTAGATCTTTATTGGAAAAGTTTCTAGAGAAGGGAAAGAAGTTGTATACGACTTTCTTGGATTTGGAGAAAGCATATGACAGGGTGAACAGACAAGGATTGTGGAAAGTATTAAGAATATATGGAGTAGATGGGAAGTTGTTGAATGCTGTAAAGAGTATGTATGATGGTGCTAAGGCTGCAGTGCGTGTGGATGGTGAACTGAGTGAATTTATCACTTTGAAGGTTGGGTTGAAACAGGGATGTGTCATGTCTCCATGGTTGTTCAGTCTGTACATGGATGGGGTAATAAAAGAGGTACAAGGTAGGGTAGTGGATGTTGGAGTGGCCCTGGTGAGTGAGGGTAGTGTTTGGAAACTCCCTGTACTGTTCTTTGCAGATGATACTGTGTTGTTGAGCGAAGACGAAGGAGAGCTGCAATACTTGGTGGATGAGTTAGGAGAGTGTGTGAGCAACGGAATCTAAAGGTGAATGTAGGGAAGAGTAAAGTGATGGTCTTTGAGAGAGGTGAAGTCAGTGAATGTACAGCGAGGTTGGATGATGAGGAATTGGAAAATGTGAGTACGTTTAAGTACTTGGGTAGTGTGATGCGTAAGGATGGAGGTGTGGTGGGTGAAGTGCTTGAAAGGGAACAGCAGGGAAGAAAGGTTGTTGTTTCCTTGAAAGCAGTGATAAGAAGCAGGGAAGTGAGCATGGAAGTGAAAAAGTTACTACATGACAGTATTGTGATACCAACTCTAACGTATGGAAGTGAAGCTTGGACGTTGCTGGAAGGACACAAGTCAAGAGTGAGAGCAGTGGAAGTGAGTTATTTAAGAGGAGCCTGTGGAGTCATATGGAGAGACAGGCTGACAAATGAGGATATAATGGAGCATTGTGGTGTGGATGTGGATGTGATAGGAAGCATTAGGAGGAATACGCTGAGGTGGTTTGGCCATGTGGAGAGGATGGAGGGTGAAAGACTGACGAAGAGTGTGTATGTGAGTGAGGTGGAGGGGGGAAAAGGGAGGAGGAGGCCGAGGATGAGATGGAGGGATGGGGTGGAGAGGTATATAAGAGAGAGGGGTGTGAGTTGGGAGCGGGGCAGTGAAAATGCGGGGGACAGGGCGGCGTGGAGGTGATTTGTTTGTGGCCACCCCGAACGGGATTGAGGCTTCTGGCAATAGATAGATAGATAGTGAAGTCGCCAAATTGAGCATATTCATTGCTGTGACTGAGACGTAAATTGGCTACGTTTACAGCTTACCACCACTCTCAGTGAACATAGTGAGGTAATTATCTTAGTATAAATTCATAAGGCATAGCTTGATTGTGGTTCGTTTTCACTGCTCGCCACCGGTCTCGAGTGGTATAGTTCATCGTAGCTGGTTCGTTATTATCGCTGTTCACCAATATAAGTAGATGTGGTTTATTGTTGACCACTGCTGCCACCAATGTAAGTAGACGTAGCCAAGGGGTGTAATTATACAGAGAAGGTTATCTGGCCACCAATCTCGATAGCGTGGTTTTAAGTACTTATAGAGAGGTAGGGCACTTGATTATTGATCGTTAAGCTCAGCCAGAATAAAGTAGTGAGACGTAGTGTCAACGAGGTGAGTTACAGCACTCTTGGGTTACTAAGTTTATTGAACATAGTTATAAGTAGTGAGTTACAGTTAAGCAGAGCGTGACCCTAACGTCGGAACCTTCTGTCTAGCCCTTCTCTCCCCTTTCTCTCTCTAACCCATTCTCACTGTATCTGACCCTCATGTTAACATGCCTACTCTCCAACCCTTTCTTCTGATCTGAAGGGAATCTCTCCGACATTATATACGCATGGGGAGGATGTGTATGGTAAACTTCCTATCATGTGGACTAACTGACTAGGGCTGGTTACTCCACATGTTTGAATACGTCATGAAATTCTTGGTCGTCTGGGCTACGAGGAAGTTTGAGATACATCGAATGGTTAAGGATTCTTGATGGTCTGGGGCAACAAAGGCTGTGGATATACATTATGTGAATGGACATTCTTGGTTCGTTTAGGCAAGGGGACCTGTTCTCTTACTCTTCCTGGAGGACTCAGACATAACTACCTGTTTTACATATTGTTTCTTATAGCTATATAGTCACATACAGTATTGTGTTATTTTATGCATACACTTGGGGCTTCATTCTCTCGGGATTTATCTTGGAAAGATCATATTACCTTCATTTATAAAATCTGCTTCCAAGTGATTATATGTGCCATGATGACTCTGTTCCTTCTTTACCCCTGCACAGATGTTGACATTCAACAGAGGGTTTATTTGTCCTTGTGTACACCACTACTTTAATGTATGGGGAGGTGCCCCATATACAAAAAAAGTCAAAGACTTTCATCTCATTAACTCTCCTTCTTTTACTGGCTGCCTTCAACCCCTATCTCTTTGCCATGCATTTCATCTTTGTCTCTTTTCTTTCATTAATTCAATGGTCACTGGTCCTCTGAATTCTCTGCTTGCATCCCTCAACCACTATGGCTGGCAGGTAGTACCAGTGTACACACAAACTCCTATCACTTTTCTGTCCAACCCTGTAATGCATGAGGTAACTGTTAAAGCCAGTTTTATGTGTACAGCAGGTCAGCTTAGGAACTGTCTTCCTCTGTCTGTATTCCCTACTACCTATGACCTCCAGTCTTGCAGTGTGTCCAAGCATCTTGAACAGATCTTCAATTTGGGAATCTATTGTCGTGTTTTTATTTTTGCTAAGAGGAATCAGTTTGCAGGCGTGTAGCTTTTTTTTTTTCTCTTGCATTAAAAAAGGAATTGCTGCAATATAGTGCATCATGCGTATTTTTTTCTGTGCAGTTCCTCTCTTGCAGTAAAAACTTAGCCAAATAAGTGCTTTAGAAAAGAAAACTACACGTGCCAGAAATGGACGTGACCACAGGGATAGCTCAAATGATTTATGTGACACAGAAAACGTCCTCACAAAGTAAAATAAATTGTAATGGCTAGTCATGTTTAATAAACCTTGGAATTTCTTTTCTCTCTCCCATCCAACACACTGTAATGCACATTGTCTCTCTGAATAAACCGTAAAATTGGGCAAATAAACTGAGTTAGCCAAACGTATAAAGGTGATGATTCATTCATGTGACAGTGGCTGGGGGCAGTGGAAAGGAGTGTCAAGGACAAGTGGGGCAAGGGGGAGCATGAGTGTATGCGAGCATGGAATCCCTGTTTGTCCCAGGCTGGGGCAAGGGCTGTGGGCTGTAACTACCAACTCGCCCTCATATGAAAACATCCTTTCCTGACTCCCCAAATTACCTCCATTCATCACCTCCTACCTCCACAATGCCTCCACCTAGAGCCGACCTGGGGACATTTACAATGGAAAGATGAAGGACAGATGAATAATCTGGTTCTTAGTTGAAAGTTCAGTATACTGTAATTATGCAGCCATGACTGTTTGAAAATGCCTACTTTCAAGGAAAAAATGCATACTCGAATGGCTTCATTTGTAAGACCTCCAAGATTCAGGGGTTAAGATTGAAGTGAGCATAATACCTGAGAAACTACATTCTGATGCTGTTGGAGATATTTTTTTTATGCGAGGAAGTAGGAACCAAAACCTGAGCCTGCATGAACGTTTCTTCCAAGGAAAAATAAAATACAATGAGAGCCAAATTCAAGATCTATTCATTTCGAGATGCCTGGACACACTGCTTTTGAAAGACCGGAGATCATAGGAAGTAGGAAATACAGACAGAGGGAAACAGTTCTAGAGTTGATCTGTTGCATAAATGAAGGACTGGGAGTAATGGTTAACTCTTGCATTAGAGAGTTGGACAGAAAAGGAATGAGAGTTTGTTGCTAGACGGGTGCTACTTGCCACTTGTAGAGGTGGAGAGATGTAAGCAGACAGTTCAGAGGAGCAATGACCATTGAAGTACCGATAGAAAAGAGATGAAGAGGCTACGGTGTGGCAAAGAGACAGAGGTTGAAGGGAGCCAGTAAGAGGAGAGCTGATGAGATGAAAAGCCTTTGACTCCACCCTATTGAGAAGAGCTGAATGTGGGGAGCTCCCCACACATTTTTTTTTTATGTGACTGACTCTGGGCATAGGCTTCATAGCCTGCTTTCAAGGCCCAGTAGTGCTCCTGTCTACCGCACACCTCTACATGTCACAACTTTGGCGCTAACGCCCACCGTCAATACTGAATACATGCTAGGGCTGTCTCATACAGGACTGGTGTGTTTGTATTAGTGGCGGTATTTTTACGACATGTCGGCGGGCCTTCTGGTAGCTCAGTAAAGTCTGATTTTATGACATTCAAATCCATAACCCGAGGTGTCCCGTTAACGTATAGGTACATCGCAATGTTTTGTCACAGCTAATCTCGTTGACGTACTGGTATGTCGCACAATCGCAAGTTTCATAATTTGCACAATTTTAAGTTTTTGCTGTGATTTTTGGTACATATACAAGGGACACCTTACTTTACAAGATACTAGGCAGGGACAATGCCTTACCCTGCATGACCTCCCCCCCCACACGCCATTGTCTCAGCAATTCACCTGTTACCAGCGACCTGGCCAATAAAGACATTCAGGGCAAGAGTGATTCCCCAGTCGATGACAATGTGGAGGACAAAGTTTTAGCATTAGAGGAAGAAACAGTCAGAAATGATGATCAGGTAATGTCACCAAAAAAGGTCAGGTATGTTGATGTGTTAGTGAGTGAAACAATGCTTATATTACCTATATTACTGTTTGAAAACCAATATACTCTCGTACTACATATAAATTAGCACCAAATAAATAAATAAAAATTGTTTATGAGTGGTGTGGAATAGTTACCCTCCTATAGAGCTCGTTTTCTTTGGAGCCAGCCTGATAGAAAACCCAGTAAGGTAAGAAGTACTCCTACCTATATCGAGTATTTTAAACCTCAGGTGAGCGATTTCTCTACGAATTTTCGATGTTTCTCACCAAAAGCGGAGGTTTGAGCAAAAATTTTTTTTATTTCCAAAATTAGTCGGGATTGGGGGAGTCAGTGGTGGAGAATCCGTCGCGACGTGACGGGTTGAACTGTTCCCTGCCTCAGCGGGATTTGAACCCGGGTCCGTCAGGACTGCAGGCCAACTCTGTAGCGATTGAGCCACCGCCTCCCCAAAGAGTTGTACTCTAAACATGGGCGAATAAAACCCGTGTATAAAGTCAACAACTGTGCAGGGGTAAAGAAGGCACAGAGTCTGCTTAGCACACCTAATCTCTTAGAAGCAGATTTTTAAGAGATGCATTATGATCTTTCCAAGATAAATCCCGAGTGAATGAAACCCTAAGCATGTTCAAGGATGATGCAGGATTGAGCTGGAAATTATTAAACATTAGTGGGTACTCCTGTGGAAGATTTTGAGGTTGGATGCCGAGGATATGGAGAATGTGAGTGCATTCAAGTACTTGGGTAGTGTGATGAGTAAGGATGGAACCTTGGGGGATGAAGTACGTGAAAGGGTACAACAGGGAAGGAAGGTTGCTGGTACGCTGAAAGCAGTGATGAGAAATAGGGAGGTGAGTATGGAAGTTAAGAAGTCACTGCATGATAGTGTTGTGACCCCTACCCTGACGTATGGAAGCAAGGCATGGACCTTGCAAGAGGGGAACAAGTCAAGAGTGAGGGCAGTGGAAATGAGCTACTTTAGAGGAGCATGTGGAGTGACACAGAGGGACAGGTTGACGAAGGAAGAAGTGAAAGAATGTTGTGGGATGGATGTGGATGTGGTTGAGAAGATTAGGAGAAATACACTGAGGTGGTTTGGTCATGTGGAGAGAATGGAGAATGAAAGACTGTCTAAGAGGGTGTATGTAGGTGAGGTGGAGGGAGGGAGAGGGAGGGAAAGACCGAGGATGAGGTGGAGGGATGGACTTGAGAGGTATATAAGGGAGGGGGAAGTGAGTTGGGGGAAGGGTAGTCAAATGGTGGGTGACAGACCGATTTGGAGGCGTTTTGTCTGTGGCCACCCTTTGCGGGATTGGGGCGTCGGGCAATAGATAGATAGATAGATAGATATTAGTAAATACTGAGTCTTTGATGCATTAAAATCAAGATTATTTTACCCCAGTCAGAGATACGAGCCAAGTCAGACATTAGGTGTGCCATAGCCTCATCCCTTGTTTGTTGAAGTACTGTAATTGCTGAGATGGACGTTGCGAGAACCGAATGGAAAGGTGAAGCGTGGAATCATAAGCATATGAGTGGATAGGGTTAGATGTACAGCTTAGAAGATCATTGATGAATATAAGGTAGAGAGTTGGTGATATAACAGAGCCCTGAGGAACACCACTGTTGATAGATCTAGGAGAAGAACGATGGCCTTCTACAACAGCGGTTATAGAACGACCAGAAAGGAAGCTAGAAATGAAGGCACATATAGAAGGATAGAAACCTTAAGAGGGCAGTTTGGAAATTAAATATTTATGCCAGACTCGATCGAAAGCCTTTGAGATGTCAAGTGTAATGGCAAAGCTTTCGCCAAAGTCCCGAAAGGAGGATGACCAGGAGTCTGAAAGGTAGGTGAGAAGATCGCCAGTGGAGCGTCCATGACGGAACCAATACTGATGATCTCAAAGAAGATTGTGATAGGAAAGATGCTTTAAAATTTTTCTGTTAAGAATCAACTCAAAAATTTTTGAGACACAGGATGTTAAAGCAATGGGACGATTCTTCGAGAGTTGGGAACGGTCACCTTTCTTTGGGACTGGCTGAATGAGAGAAAAACTTCCAGCAAGAAGGAAAGGTACAAGTTGAAAGACAAAGGCAAAAGAATTTACCTAGGCAGGGTGTAAACACACAAGCACAGTTCTTGAGGACAACTTGAGGGACTCCATCAGGCCCATATGCCTTGTTAGTACTGAGGCCAGTGATGGCAGAAAATACATCAGCTGAAGAAATTTTAATGTCGGTCATGAGGAAGTCAGAGGGGGGAAGTAATGGAAGAATAGCAACGGAATCGTCTAAGGTGGAATTGGAGGAGAAAGTCTGAGCAAACAGAGCTGCTTTATCAGCAGAAGAAATAGCTACAGAGCCATCAGAGTAGAAAAGAGGAGGGAAGGATGATGAGGTAAAGTTGTTAGAAAGGTTTCTGGCATGATGCCAGAAGGAGCGGGAAGAATTTGAGTCGGAGAGTTGAGAGCATTTAGTACGGATGAAATTATTTTTAGCAGAGCAAAGAAAAGACTTAGCACGATTCCATGCAGAAAAATTAAAATGATGTGATTCAGGGGTGGGTTGGCTCCAGCACCTTTTATAGGCCCTCTCTTTGTTGCAGACAGCATTAGAACAAGCGTGATTAAACCAAGGCTTTCTTGCATTAGTCAAAGGATACGGGAAAGGAATGTATGCTTCCATGCCTGAGAGAATAACCTTCGTAAAGCACAAGGCACACTCAGGTGGCTCCCGGCCATGGAAGCAATAATCATTCCAGGGAAAATCAAAGAAGTACTGCCTGAGAGCCTCCCAATCCGCAGCTCCAAAGTGCCACGAACGATGTCTCTTTGGAAGGTCCACAGGCCATACCGGAGTGATAGGACAGGTTAAGGTAACAAGGTTATGATTGGAGGAGCCCATTGGATAGAAAAGATTAACAGTGTTAGCAGAAGGATTAGTTGTAAGGAAGAGGTCAAGAAAGTTGGAGCTCTCTCCAAGGCGGTCAGGGATATGGGTACAGTGCTGTACAAACCACTGTAGGTCATTTAGGATAGAAAAGATGAAGGCTTGTTCACCAGGTGGATCAGTGAAAGGAGAGGAGAGCCAAAGGTGGTGGTGAACATTGAAATCTCCTAGAATTGAGATTTCAGAGAAGGAAGAAATGGATAGAATGTGTTCCATCGTAGAATTAAGATAGTTGAAGAGTTTTTGATAGTCAACAGAATTAGGAGATAAGTAAACAGCGCAGCTATATTTAGTCAGTGAATGACAAGAGAGCCGAGGCCAGAGAGCAGAGAATTCAGAAGAATCAAGTTCAGGAACACGAGAGCAAGATGGGTTGTTCCGTACATATACGCAATGATAAGGAACAAGAGTGGTATCGATGGTGACTGAAGCTCTGTTTGTGGGGTTTCAGTAGATCTACACTTTTTGTAAACAGGTACTGTAGGACAGGTAGTGCTGGCAATTTATTTAAAATTTTGATTAGAAATTCTTTGTGAGGCACAAGAAGCCAAAAAGGGTTGTGTGAGCTGAGCCGAATTATTAGAAAAGATTAGAATGTTTAAGTGTTGAAGAAGGGTGGGTTTAGTACATAAGGTCAAGATTACTAAAATATTAGCAAAGGATTTAATCAATTTTATTATTTATGACAAAAAAACAAGGTAAGTATATGCAACTTTCGAATACATGGTGTCCTAAAAAAAAAAAAATAGAATTTTGGCATTACAGGTACATTGTTCATTACTGAATAACTTACCGTTTGTCAGATGCTGAGGATTCATCATTTAAAACCAAGGTGTTCATCATGGATAATGTCCAGTGGGAAATGAGCAGATCCCTGAGGTCTTTCCTGGGCAGGCGAGTGACCACTAGGAGCCTTGTCGACCACACCAGGAGGCGGCCATTGAGGGACAAATTGGCGAAGACAGTGAGGAAGGCTAGGTCGTCACTCACCACAACCACCATCACGCACCACGACACCTGCCGCAGCTGCTGAAGTCACCATGGTACAACTTAGCTGTGTGACATACCTGCCTCAGCAGTAATGAGGTTGACCAACCCACCTCGGCAGTTCAGTGAGAGTGACCTACTCCTCTCTGCACTAATGTGAAAGTGACCTATACGCCTCACCAGTAATGTAAGAGTAACCTACCCACCTCATCAGTAATGTGAGTTCATAAGCAGTAATGTGAGAGTGGCAAACCCACCTCAGTAGTAATGAGAGAATACCTGATTGCCTCAAGAGTAATGTGAGAGTGACCTACCCACCACAACAGAAGTGTTAGAGTGACTTTCCCACATGAGCAAATGAATGTAAGTGACCTACCTGACGTGCCTGGCTGACTACCAAGGAGAGCTGTGCCTGCGTCATGTTAGTGTCCTCGCCGTCCACACCCACCTCGAACACACCCACACCCCGTGCCACTCCAACATCACCAATACTCTAATAAAAAGAAGTATATAATTGTCCAGAGTACATTAGTTTTCATGGAGTTAAGATGCCGGGGAGGAAAGTGCATTATTCCTTTAAAGTTTCTTATTAATTATCCATCTGTCAATAGCTAGACGTCACAATCCCGCAAGGGAAGGCAACAAACAAATTGGTTCCATGTTGCTCTGTTCCCGGCCATTCTGCTGACATCCCCCAGCTCTAACCTCGTCGCTCATATACCTCTCCACTCCATCCCTCCATTTCATTCTTGGTCTTCCCCTCCCTCTTCCTCCCCCCCTCCACCTCACTCACATACACTCTCCTCGTGAGGCTCTCGTTCCCCATCCTCTCCACGTGGTCAAACCACCTCAGTGTAGTTCTTCTAACGCTTTTTATCCCATCCACATCCACACCACAATGCTCTCCACATGCTCCTCTCAAATAACTCATTTCTGCTGCTCTCACTCTTGACTTGTGCCCTTCCAACATGCTTCAAGCTTCACTTCCATGTGTTAGAGCTGGTATCACAGTCGTACCATGCAGAGGCTTTTTTTGTCTCCATGTTCACTTTTCTATTCCAAATCAGTGCTCTCTAAGAATCAGGGACTTTCCTTCCCTGTTGTACCTTTTCATGGGCTTCATCCTCCAAATTTCCATCTTTACTCATCACACTACCCAAGTACTTTAATAATCTCACATTTTCCATTTCCCCATCATTCAGCCTCACTGTGCATTCAGTGACTTCTTTTCTTTCGAAGATCACGACCTTACTCTTCCCTGCATTCACCTTTTGATTCCGTTTCTTACACATTCTCCCAAACTCAGTCACCAAGCCTTGTAATTACCCTTCGTCGGCATTTAACAATACAGTATTATCTCTAGACAATAGAACACGAAGTTTCCAAACGCTGCCATCTCTCATTAGAACCTCTCTAACATCCACTGCCCTACTTTGTATCTCTTTTATAACCCCATCCATATACAGATTGAACTACCATTGATACATGATAAATCTTTGTTTCAATCCAACATTCAATCAGAAAAATATACTCAGTTCACCATTCACACGTACTGCAGCCTTAGCGCCCTCATACATACTCTTCACGGCATTCAGCAGCTTCTCAGTTGCTCCATATATTCTTAATGTTTTCCACATTCCTAGTCCATCCACTCAGCCATATGCCTTCTCCAGATCGATGGAGGTCATATAAAACTTCTTTCCCTCTGTAGAAACTTTTCCACTGATGATGTTACGACCAATGTCTGAGCTACACAACCCCATCTCTTCCTAAAACCTCCCTGTTCTTCTTTAACTCATTCCTCTGTTATTTCCCTAACTCTGTCAATAAGAATTATTCCATATAATTTTCATGTTACACCTAGAAGAAAATGCCACTATGATTACCACACACTTCGTTTTCCCATTTTCTTTTATACAGGGTAATAATTATTCCTGACTTCCAATCCTCCAGGACTCTGCCTTCCTACCACGCCAATCTTCCATATCCACCTCACTAATATCTCTCCCCCATGCTTCAGCATTTCACCACACATTTCATCAGTTCCTGGGGTTTCCCCATTTTGACTATCTTCATTGCTTCCACCATTTCCAACCTATTAATCACTTCGTCCCTTACCTCCCTCCTTGTCCCAGCTATTCCCCGGCCACCTATACTCAAACCAGTTTCATTCCCTATGTTTAACAATTCCTTAAAGTGTTCTCTCAGTCTGTTCACTTTTTCTCCCTTCACCACTAGCAATCAGTCATTTTTATCTTCCACTCCCCTACTTTCTTCTTTATCACTTTGTCTCTCTTTACCTCCTTCCTAATCATCAGGGTATTTATTACAGTACAGTAATGTTTTTGAGAAAAGAAAAAAAAAATTCTATGTATTATTGAGTACCAAAGAAAACTTTCATTGTTAAAATTCGGTTTTAGCTGTGAGACCATCGCATTGGTAATGAACTGAGATATCAAAGTATGGATCTCATCCAGTACTGGGGCCAAATTAAAGTCCATCTTTCCTGTTACCTTTATTAAGGTGCTGTTTGCTACTAAGTTGTCCGTGAGCAGCATTGGAAAACAACTGCCTCGTAGCGAAGTTTCCATCACTGAACCAACCATCGGTACCGATTCCCACAGACGATCCCTAGAATCTGTAATGAAATAATGACTCTTTCTCTCCCTCTCCCACTCTCTCTCTCTCTCTCTCTCTCTCTCTCTCTCTCTCTCTCTCTCTCTCTCTCTCTCTCTCTCTCTCTCTGTATAAATAGTATATTTACACACATATAAATAATATATATATATATATATATATATATATATATAGAGAGAGAGAGAGAGAGAGAGAGAGAGAGAGAGAGAGAGAGATAAATAGAGATAGATAAATAGATAGATAGACAGATAGACAGATATAGATAGATAAACACCTACATGATCAGGAACATCTTTATAAATTGGTGACGTTTCGACAACTTATTTGTCATTTTCAAATCTAGGGAAAGAATTTTTGACAGTCAGTAGAATTAGGGGATAAGTAAACAGCACAGATATATTTAGTCAGAGAATGACAGGAAAGCCGAAGCCAGAGTGTGGAGAATTCAGAAGAATCGAGTTCAGGAACACGAGAGCAAGATAAGTCGTTGCATATATATACACAACAACCACGTTTGGCTTTGAAATGAGTATAGAGAAAGTAGGAGGATACAAAAAAGGGTTTGCTGTCAGTTGCCTCAGACAGCTGAGTCTCAGTTAGAAAAAGAAGGTGAGGTTTCGAGGAGGAGAGGTGATGCTCAACAGAGCGAAAGTTAAAGGAAAGGAGGCGAATGTTGCAGAAATGAAGAAGTGAGTCAGACAGTGGTTCCAGGCAGCTCAAGATGTCACCGGGAGAGGGGCGGAAGGCGGGGACATTTATGCCCCCCCCCCCCCCGGGACTCCGAGGCTAAGTGTTGAGTAGCCATGATTTTTTTTTTTTTTTTTTTTTTCGGAAAAGGAAATGTAGTTTGTACTGTGCATGCAGTTTGGTGTAGATAGTTAGAGGAATTTGTATTGGAGACCATGCTGGCCTACTCTGTGTTACTGAGACACTGGAAAAGTTCAGCAAAGGGGGATGGTCAGGAACTAGTCCTGAGGGCTGATGAAACAAGAGCTCCAGCTCTCCCTGTCATCAGCTCTCCATCCACCTCGGGAGTACTGCTTTGCTCGAGTAGACTGTAGCACCAGTCGAGCAGGGTAGTACTTCCAAGGTGGGTGGAAAGCTAATGAATGGGAGAGCTGGAGCTCCCGTTTCATCAGTTCTCGGGACTGGTTCCTGACCATCCCTCTTTGCTGAACTTTCTCAGTGTTTCAGTAACACAGAGAGTAGGCTCTCCAGTACAAGGTTCTATAAGTGTCAACACCAAACTACCTGCACAATACACACTACACTTTCTTTTCAAAATCGAAAAAAGGAAAATGGCGCACTTAACCATGCCTCAGAGTCCCCGGGGGGAACCACAAATGCACCCACCATTCCTCCCTCTCCCGGTGACGACTCTGCAAGCTGCTTGGAACCACTGTCTGACTCACTTCTTCATTTCTGCAACATGCCTCTAGCTTTCTCTCTTGAACACCTTTAAAGCTCACCTTCACATTTTAACCCGTCACGTCCCGAGGTTTTCCGCACCTATGACATCCCTCAGTCCCGAGCCTTTTTGGAAAAATTTTTTTTTTGCTAAAACTTCCGCTTAAATCGAGAAACGAAGGAAAATCACAAAGAAAGTGGTTCCCGCGGTCTAGAAGTGGTCCGTACAGGTGAGGTCCCCCGAGCCAGGTGTGCTGTTCTGTAATGGGCAAGATATGCACTTACGTTTTCTATGGTAAGGAATAATGGGAGAAACAACACACAACACCTCTATATTTATTGAATTTGAACTAATAAACAATAACAGTTACAATATAATGGATTTCAGACACATATATATGAAAAATAAGCATTGTACCATTGCGCGAGCATAGCGAGTTTGGTCCGAGTCATAACATGCTAGATGCTAAGTGTCTGGTATGAGTCTACCTATCATTTTTTCTACTTGTATACTTCTGTTTCAATGACATTTTACCAATTACAACTGTTTGTAAGTGTTTTCAGATGTTTTCATTCATTATGATGACATGCAGCATAAGTATAGCGCACATCAGCTTAGTAAGCGCACTCGCTATGACTCGTATTTCAACATACCAAATTGTTTTATCACTTTACAATTATTTTCCCCTTTACATAGAACCTTTCCTCCACCACTGTAAAGGTTTTCAATTATTTTCATTCATTACGAGGGCATTTAGCGATATGCTAGCGCATATTCACGTAGCAACCACGATCTCAAACACTCGTGTTTCATCATCTACTTTATTTATTCACTCCAATTATAATTTCCCACTTACATTACACACGTTTACACCCCTATAATGCACTGTACATACTTACTGGCATTATTTATTCAAGTGAGCGTGAGAATATCGCATGAAAATACCCTCGCAATGAATGTTTCGACCAACATAATACTCACACACTTATATACTAATTCTTCACATATATTACACACTTTACCACTTGCTGACTTTTATTTTCACTATTACGTGCCTTATTCATTCAACTGAGCGTCAGGATATCGCATCTCTATACACACGCTATGAATATTTTGACTTAGAATATATATCAGCACTTACAATAATTTGAACTTATATTATACCCGTAAGAATTTCCAATAATAATAATTATATAATTACGGGCCGTATTTATTGCACTGAGCGACAGAATATCGCATCATAAAACCCTCGCTATGTAAGTTTCCACTTAGGGCATATTTATACACTTACATACAATTTTTGCACTTATGTTCTACCCGTATGCACTTTATACTAATATTTGGAGATCAACATGACTGATAATTTCACTGAGCGTCTGTCTGTCGCATTTACCTCATAATTTCTGCGTCCTTTCGCATTCACACCATATTAGAATTGCATCAACGTGTGATATTCACTGAAACATGGGTAAATACAGAGACCCACGTCACACTCCACGCACTCATAGCGGGTGTCCTTCCTCTGTGTCGTGAGTCTCACCTGGGAATTACTGCACACGTGACACCTGCGTTGGGGCCTAGGTCTGTTTGGCTGGGGAGGGATAGGAGTGGGGAAATGGCAGCCGGATATTCTCAGGGGAGTTTGTGCAATAAGGGCAGTGCGGGTGCGATGTTGGGGCTTTTCAACAGCATACCTTGCAAAGATTTCTCTTGTGAGCTCCCTCACAAACCCTTCAAATGTTTCCTGAACTCCTGTTGTCATGGCGTGAAGGTGGTGGCAATTCAGAGCAGTGATATCTAGCAAGTGAAAGAACAGTTTCTTATACCACTTCATCGTGGTCCTGGCACACTCTACCGTCGATATCATGGAGTCTGACTGGTCCACGAGGCGCATGTTTATATTATAATCCATGACACACTCAGGTTTCCAAACACGACGCCTGTTCTCACTACGGTAATCTACGGAATCAGTACGGTGCATCAAGGGGCGGTGAACCGTGGACAAGAGGCTTACTTCACTGTTGTGGTTCCACACAGTGGGAAGGATGTTGTTGGCTTTGAAGAAGACAACCTCATTCCTTGCAAGTTTCCGCCCTACCTTGGCCATGTGACGCCGGTTCACCTTTACGGTTCCACAGACTCCCGTTTCATGCGTGTGAAAATAACGAGCGAGAAGAGGGCTAGTGTACCAATTGTCCAGGTAAAGAACGTGACCACGATGAAGGTAGTCTTCTATCATCAATCTTTACCACTGCTTCCAACAGTCCAATACTTCGATCTTCTATTATGTCTGTCTGTGCACCGGTGTACAAGACTATGTCTTGCACGTATCCAGTCCTACAGTCGCACATAACAAAGACCTTGAACCCAAAACGGTGCCTTCTGCTGGGTATATACTGTCTAAAAGAAATATTGCCTCTCCACAACACGAGACTCTCGTCTATGACGAGGTCTCTATAGGGATAGAATGAGGAACGAAAGGTTTGCCTGAGGTGATCAAAGACCAACCTAATTCGCCTCATTTTATCAGTGTTGTTTGCATTTGCAGGATCATGAGCATCATAGAAATGGAGGCGACTTAGAATTTGTTGAAACTGATTATGGCTCATCACTTGACCAAATATTGGGGTAAACATAACAGGGTCCCTAGTCCAGTAAGCAGGAATTCTATTCTTTCGTAATACCCATCAAAAGGACCAGGGCAAAAAATAAGAACATTTCTGGAAGGGAGACAGGGTAATCATAGATGATAAAATGCCTACTCCTTGTTCCAAATCTTTCACTCTCTAGGCGCTGGGCGCTTCCAAACAGGTTAGTTTGGTATACAATCTGATCAACAAATGCCTCACTGAAAAACAGGTGGAAAAAATCCAACCTGGTGGAATTACGGTGAATTCCTGGAGCAATGCAGCCAGATCGCCCCTGCTCAGTGAAGGGGTGAATGAGGGGAGAAAAATCAACCCCCTTTCCTCCCAGTTCCATCCCACAAATCCCTCGTCCCCATCATCCTCATCACCGCCTTTGTCTGGGTGGGGAGGAGATCCTGGTTGGGGAGGTGGGGGAGAAGGAGTACAGAGGGCTTCCCCACTGTCACTCCTCTTCCCTCTGCCTTTACCCTTTCCCTTTCCCTTACCCTTACGGCCTTGAGGAACATTAGGGGGCTGTGGGGATGAAATAGGGGAATATTGGGGAGCAGAAGACGTGCTGGGGAGTGGTTCCTCCCCACCTTCCCCCTCCATGACAACACCACGTGCTTTGTCACGCACCCTAGCTCGACCATGTGTTAGGGGATATTGGGGAGCATAAGACGTGCTGGGGAGTGGTTCCTCCCCACCTTCCCCCTCCATGACAACACCACGTGCTTTCTCACGCACCCTAGCTCGACCATGTGTTAGGGGATATTGGGGAGCATAAGACGTGCTGGGGAGTGGTTCCTCCCCACCTTCCCCCTCCATGACAACACCACGTGCTTTCTCACGCACCCTAGCTCGACCACGTGTTAGGGGATATTGGGGAGCATAAGACGTGCTTGGGAGTGGTTCCTCCCCACCTTCCCCCTCCCTCACAACCCCACGTGATAAGGAACGCACCCGCACTGGCCCACGTGATCCACTACGCCGCCTCACACTACGTAGGGAGAGCAATGACTCACTCACGTAACTATCACTTTCCCTAATCCTCCCTGGACTTTCCCTTTCACTCCCCACTCCCTCCACTTGACTTCCTAACTCCCCAAACAAAATGCTAGGCCCATACCTGCTCATACGACGTGGTGTGCGCTCTGGGCCACGATGAGTTATCACCTCACGTCCATACCACGTGGCAGCACGTCCCACGGCTCTGTCCTCGTCCTCGTCCTCGTCCTCGAATTCTGGTTCCAAATCACGTTGGGGATAGGGATAGGATGCTGCATGTGCCTTCTTTGCCTGCTGCCCCTCTCTAGCAGCACGGTAAGTCACGTACTGCCGCTTCCTGGGAGACGGAACTTCCTCGTCACTGCTGGTGGTTTCTTCCTCCTCTGGCTGCACATAATCCTTGTCCATATCCTCGTCATCCAGTGGGGAATCACTGTCGCTGGTAAAGGTGTCCAGGGCGACTTGAATTTCGCTGTCTGAGAGACCTCTCTTAGCCATGTCTGAGCAGGACCGTTGCTACCAGGTGAGTGGACGAGTGGTGGGCTAGCGAGGGTCGCGCGGGGTCGCCGAGTGTCCCAGCCTGGTGGCAGGTAGGGGAAGGTCATGCGAGGGTACATACCGCAAATCAAGCGCGAATTTTGAAAATTGTCGAAATTATGCACATTGCAATTGCACGATGTACCGGTACGTTGCCGGGACTGGCAAATGCAAATCGTTGCAACGTACCCATACGTCGACGGGACGGGGCGGGTTAACCAAGACTCAGCTATCTGAGGCAACTGACAGCAAACCCTTTTCTGTATCCTCCTACTTTCTCTATACTCATTTCAAAGCCAATGGTGGCTGTTGTGTGTATGTACGCAACGACTTATCTTGCTCTCATGTTCCTGAACTTGATTCTTCTGAATTCTCCACTCTCTGTCTTCGGCTGTCCTGTCATTCTCTGACTAAATATATCTGCAATTGTTTACTTATCCCCTAATTCTACTATAAAAAATTCTTCGACTATATTACTTCTACATGGAACACATTCTATCCATTTCTCCTTTCTCTGAAATCTCCATTCTAGGAGATTTCAATGTTTGCCACCACCTTTGGCTCTCCTCTCCTTTCACTGATCTACCTGGTGAACAAGCCTACATCTTTGCTATCCTTAACGACATAGAGCAGCTTGTACAGCACCCTACCTGTATCCCTGACTGCCTTGGAGAGACCTCCAAGATACTTGACCACTTCCTTACAACTAATCCTTCTGCTCACACTGTTAATTTTTCCTCTGTTGGGCTCCTCCAATTACAACCTTATTCCCTTAACCTGTCCTATCGCTCCAGTACGGCTGTGGACCCTCCAAAGAAATGTCAACAGTGGCACTCTGGAGCTGCAGATTGGGAAATACTTCTCTGATTTTCCCTGGAATGATTATTGTTTCCACGGCCAGGAGCAATCTGAGTGTGCCTTGCTCATCATGGAGGTTATTTTCTCGGGCATGGAAGCATACATTACTATCTCATATCCTTTGACTAATGCAAGAAAGGCTTGGTTAATCACGCTTGTTCTAATCCCGTCCGCAACAAGCAGAAGGCCTAGAAAATGTACCAGAGCCACGGCACCCCTGAATCACATCTTTTTTTACGTTTCTGCCCGGAATTGTGCTAAGTCTGTTCTTCACTCTGCTAAAAATAATTTCATCCATACAAAATGCTCTTAACTTTTCATCTCGAATTCTTCCCGCTTCTTCTGGCACCTTGCCAAAAAACTTTCTAACAACTTTACCTCATCATCCTCCTCTCCTGTTTTCTACTCTAATGGCTCTGTAGCAATTTCTTCTACTGATAAAGCAGATCTCTTCACTCAGACTTTCTCCTCCAATTCCACCTTAGATGATTCCGGTGCTGTTCCTCCATCACTTCCCCCCTCTGACTTCCCATGGCTGACACAAAACTTCTTCAGCTGATGTATTTTCTGCCATCACTGGCCTCAATACTAACAAGGCACACGGGCCTGATGGAGTCCCTCCTGTTGTCCTCAAGAACTGTGCTTCTGTGCTTACACCCTGCCTAGGTAAACTCTTTCATCTATGTTTTTCAACTTGTACCTTTCCTTCTTGCTGGAAGTTTGCCCTCATTCAGCCAGTCCCAAAGAAGGAGGACCATTCCCAACCCTCTAACTATCGTCCAATTGCTTTACCAACCAGTGTCTCAAAAGGTTTCGAGTCTATTCTTAATGAAAAGAAAAAATTAAAGCATCTTTCCTATCACAACCTTCTTTCTGATCGTCAGTATGGGTTCCATGAGGGACGCTCCACTGACGATCTTCTCACCTACCTTTCAGACTCATGGTTATCCTCCTCTCGGGACTTTGGCGAAAGCTTTGCCATTGCACTTGACATCTCAAAGGCTTTCGATCGAGTCTAGCATTAATCTTTAATTTCCAAACTACCCTTTTACGGTTTCTATCCTTCTACCTGTGCCTTCATCACCAGCTTCCTTTCTGGTCGTTCCATAACCGCTGTTGTAGATGGCCATCCTTCTTCTCCTAGAACAATAAACAATGGTGTTCCTCAGGGATATGTCCTACCACCAACTCTCTTCCTTTTATTCTTCAACGATCTTCTAAGCTGTACATCTAACCCTATCCACTCGTATGCTGATGATTCCATCCTTCACCTTTCTATTTGATTCCCTCAATGTCCATCCCAGCAGTTACTTCAACAAACAAGGGATGAGGCTATGGCACACCTAATGTCCGACTTGGCTCATATCTCTGACTGGGGTAAAAATAATGTTTTTAATGCATCAGAGACTCAGTTTTTACACCTATCAACCCAACAAAATCTTCCACAAGAGTACCCACTAATGTTTAATAATATCCAGTTCAATCCTGCATCATCCTTGAACATGCTTGGGGTTTCATTCACTCGGGATTTAACTTGGAAAGATCATATTGCAGCTCTTGTAAAATCTGCTTCCAAGAGATTAGGCTTGCTAAGCCGACTCTGTACCTTCTTTACTCCTGCACAGTTGTTGACCCTATACAGGAGTTATATTCACCCATGTGTAGAGTACAACTCTCATGTGTGGGAAGGCTCCCCACATACAGCTTTTCTCAATAGGGTGGAGTCAAAGGCTTTAAGTCTCGTCAAGTCTCCTCCTCTTACTGGCTTCCTTCAACCTCTGTCTCTTTGGTACAGTGTTGCCTCTTTATCTCTTTTTTATTTCTACTTCCATGGTCACTGCTCCTCTGAACTGTCTGTTTGCAACCCTCCCCCTTTATGACGGGTGGTACGCAAATGTCTAGCAAGAAACTCTCATCCCTTTTTTTGTCGAACTCTCTAATGCAAGAGTTGACCGTTACTCCCAGTCCTTCATTTGTGCAACAGGTCAGCTCTAGAAATGTCTCCCTCTTTCTGTATTTCTTGCTAGCTATGATATCCAGTCTTTCAAACGCAGTGTGTCCAGGCATCTCGGAATGACCGGATCTTGAATTTGGCTCTCTTGTATTTTTGTTCTTTATCTCGGAAGGAACTCTTTTGAAGGCTCCTAGCCTTTGATTCCTTCTTCCTCAAATACATACATATATATATATATATATATATATATATATATATATATATATATATATATATATATATATATATATATATATATATATATATATATATATATATTGCCAGACTCAGTCATCACGTAAGGCGTGGCCAAAAATAAATCGCCTCCATGTCACCCTTTCCCCCACCATTTCATTGTCCTGCTCCCAGCTCACACATTCCTCTCTCATATACCTCTCCACTCCATCCCTTCACCACATCCTCGGCCTCCCCCTCCCTCTTCCCCCCTTCATCTGTCACATACACTCTCCTCGTAAGTCTCTCACTCTCCATCCTTTCCACATGGCCAAACCACCTCTATGTGTTTCTCCTAACCCTTCCTGTCACATCCACATCCAAGCCACAAAGCTCCTTCACTTCCTCATTTGTCAGTCTGTCTCTCCATGTGTCTCCATATGCTCCGCTCAGATAACTCATTTCCACTGCTCTCACTCTTGACTTGTGTACTTCCAACAAAGTCTAAGGTTCACTTCCATACGTTAGAATTCGTATCACAATACTCTCACGCAGCAAGATTTTTACTTTTCCTTATCACTGTTTGCAAGGAACCAGGAACATTTCTTCCTTGCTGTATGCTTTCTAGCACTTCACCGTCCAAAATACCATCCATACTCATCACACTACCCAAGTACTTAAACGCACTCATATTTTCCATTTCCTCCTCATCCAACCTCACTGTTCATTCAGTGACTTCATTTTTTCTCGATGACCATAACTCTACTCTTCCCTACATTCACCTCTAGATTCCGTTTCTTACACTCTCTCCCAAACTCATCCACGAAGTCTTGCAGCAACACTTCGTCTTCACTTAACAACCCAGTATCATCCGCAAACAACAGTACAGGGAGTTCCAAACAATATCTTCTCTCATTAGGGACGTTCCAACATCCACTGCCCTACCCTATATCAATTTTATAACCACACCTATATACAGATTGAACAACCATGGAGACATGAGAACATAAGAAGAGAGGATAACTGCAGTAGGCCGGTTGGCCCATGCTAGGCAGCTCCTAGAAGAGTAACTGAACTACTAGAATGAGATAAGGATAGCAAAGAAGAAGACTCTCCCCCACTCTCCAAACCCTACAGCCCATGCTAGGCAGCTCCTAGAAGAGTAACTGAACTACTAGAATGAGATAAGGATAGCAAAGAAGAAGACTCTCCCCCACTCTCCAAACCCTACAGCCCAAGCCGGCAGGAAAGTCTGAAAGAACACCACACGGTATATAAAAACTGGCGTGGACATTTTATCAGAAAGTTTGAGAGGAGAAAAAGAGACTATCATAGTGTAACCTGAAAAGGAAAAAGAATGAATTAGTACTGGTTATTGAATATTATTTTTTTCTACAGTATACCCATTCCTTGTTTGTCATACGCTTATGTAGCCTATGCCTGAAACTCTCAATGGATGGGGCAGCAACTACTTTACTAGGGAGCTTATTACAATCGTCTACAATTCTGTTACCAAACCAATTTCTACCTGTTTCCTTACTAAAATGCCATTACTTCTAATTCCATCTTGTATGCTCACTTTCAGGACCTTACTAATATCCCCCTTATTTATTTCCTTCATCCACTTAAACACCTCAACCTCACCTTACTCTACGCCTCTCTAGTGTGTGCAATTCGTCCTTTTGGTCTAGCTTCATATGATAGGTTCCGAACATCATGTATCATTTTTGTCATTCTTTGTATATTTTCTAACGAGTTTATACTGTATACATTCTAGCCTATAGTAAGGAAACCAAAATTGTACAGCATAGTCAAAATGTGGCCTTACTAATGCTAGATATTGCTGCAATGTCACTTTTAATGACCTATTGCTCACGCTTCATGAAATAATTTCTAGGAACCTATTTTTTTTTTCTTTTTATTTCACGTATTATTACACTGTTGCTTTGGTTTGATGTCTTTACTAACCATTTCTCCTAGATCTCTCTCGCATTCGGATTTACTGATATCTTTGTTATCTAAGCTGTATTAATATCTACAGTTGCCTTCTCAACGGTTAATGCTTTACATTTTTCAACAATAAAATCCATTTGCCAAGTTTTAGACCATTTGGACAATATATCGAGATCCTTTTGTAAATTATGGAAATCGTCAGTCGAGTTGATATCACATCCTTGGTTCATTCCAACGTTCAAATAGAAAATATCACTCAGTTCACTATCCACCTTCACTGCAGCTTTAGCACTCTCATACATACTCTTCACAGAATTCAAAAACTCCCCGTTTAATATTTTCCACAATCCTTGTCTATCCACCCTGTCATATGCTTTCTCCAATTCCATGAAAGCCACATACCACTTCTTTCCCTTCTCTAGAAACTTTTTTTTACTAAAGATCTAAGAATGAATATCTGGTCTACACAACTTCTTCTCTTCCTAAAACCTCCCTGTTCTTCTCCAACTAATTCCTCTGTTATTTCCTTAACTCTGTCAATAAGTATCCTACCATACATTTTTCCTATTACACCAAGAAGACAAATGCGTCTATGATTGCCACACACTTCTTTTTCCCTTTTTCCTTTGTACAAGGAAGTAATTATACCTGACTTCAAAAACTCAGGGACTCTACCTCCCTCCCCGTCCAATTTGCAAATATGCCACATCTAGTCTACTACTTCTCTCCCTCATGCTTCAGCATTTCACCACACACTCCATCATTTCCTGAGGCTTTCCCCATTGTGACTTTCTTTATTGCTTCCATAACTTCCATCCTACTGAGTTCTTCCTCTCTTCTAACATTCCTCCGTCTCCCAGCCATTCCCCAGCCACTTGTATATATGCAGTACACACACACACACATATATATATATATATATATATATATATAAATATATATATATATAAATATATATATATATATTGCCAGACGCCTTAATTCCGTAAGGGGAGGCCCCAAACCAATTGCCTCCATGTCACCCTGTCCCCTGCCATTTCACTGCCCTGCTCCCAGTTCACATCTCCCTCTCTCATATACCTCTCCACTTCATCCCTCAGTCTCATCCTCGGCCTCCTCCTCCCATTCCCCCCCTCCACCTCATGCACATACATTCTCCTCGTCAGTTTCCCGCTCTCCATCCTCTCCAGATAGCCAAACCACTTCAGTGTGTTTCTCCTAACGTTTCCAGTCATATCCACATCCACACCACAACACTCCTTCACTTCCTTATTTGTCAGTCTGTTCCATGTGACTCTACATAATCCTCTCAAAAAACTCATTTCCACAGCTCTCACTCTTGACTTCTATCCCTCCAGCAAGGCCCAGGCTTGATTTCCATACGTTAGAGTTGGTATCACAATAATGTCATGTAGTAGCTTTGTCACTTCCATGCTCACTTCCAAGTTTCTTATCACTGCTTTCAAGGAACCAGCAACCTTTCTTCCCTTTTGCACACTTTCAAGAAATTTCTGTCCTTACTCATCACACTAGCCAGGTACTTAAAGGTACTCACATTTTCCATTCTCTCATCATCCAACCTCACTGTACACTCACGCACTTCACTTCTCTCGAAGACCTAACTTTACTCTTCCGTACATTCCATTTCTTACACACATTCACCAAGCCTTGCAACTCCTCTTCGTCTTCTCTTAACAATACAGCATCATATGCAAACGTCAGTACAGGTAGTTTCCAAACACTGCTCTCTCTCACTGGGGCCGCTCCAACATCCACTGCTCTACCTTGTATCTCTTTTATCACCCCATTGATATACAGATTGAACAACCATGTAGACATGACACATCCTTGTTTCAATCCAACATTTAAATAGAAATATTCAGTCAGTTCACTATCCACACACACTGCAGCCTTAGCACCCTCATACATACCCTTCACGGCCTTCAACAACTTACCATCTACTCCATAATTAATAGTTTCCACAATTTCCCTTCTCTAGAAACTTTTGCACTAAAGATCTAAGAATGAATTTCTGATCTACACAACCTCTCCACTTCCTGAAACCTCCCTGTTCTTCTCCAACTAATTCCTCAGTTATTTCCCTAACTCTGTCAATAAGTATCCAACAATATACTTTTCCTATTACACTAAAAAGACAAATACCCCTATGATTACCACACACTTCTTTTTCCCCCTTTCCTTTGTACAGGAGAATAATTATACCTGACTTCCAATCCTCCGGGACTCTACCTTCTTCCCAAGCCAATCTGCACATCTTCCACAACTATTCTACAACTATCTCTCCCCCATGCTTCAGCATTTCACCACACACTCCATCAATTCCTGGGGCTTTCCCCATTTTAACTTTCTTCATTGCCTCCACAACTTCAATCCTACTGATTTATTCCTCTCTTCTCACATCCCTCCTTCTCCCAGCCATTCCCCAGCCACTTACTTTCATTCTCTATGTTCAACAATTCCTCAAGCTATTCCCTCCATCTGCTCACTTTTTCTCCCTTCTAATATACTATAGCACTAGCTGTGTGTGTGTGTGTGTGTGTGTGTGTGTGTGTGTGTGTGTGTGTGTGTGTGTGTGTGTGTGTGTGTGTGTGTTTGATACCATAACTTATACTTCAATCTTGTATCCTTACTTTAAGGACCTTGCTAATATCTCCCTTATTTATTCCCGTCATCCACTTAAACACCTCAGTTAAGCCTCTCCTTACTCTACTGTACGCCTCTCTAGTGAGTGCAAACTTCTTTTTAGTCTGTCTTCATATGACAGGTTCCGAACATCATGTATAATTTTTTTTCATTCTTCATTTTACATTTTCTAATGAGCTTATACTGTACACATTCTAGCCTATAGTAAGGAAACCAAAATTGTACAGCATAGTCTAAATGTGGCCTTACTAATGCTAGATATTGTTGCAATATTACTTTTGATGAATTATTGCTCACGCTTCACAAAATAATTCCTAGGACCCTATTTGTTTTATTTCTTGTAGTAATACACTGTTGCCTTGGTTTGAGGTCTTTTCTAACCACATCTCCTAGATCTCTCTCACATTCCGATTTACTGATTTCTTTGTTATCTAAGCTGTATTTAGTATCTCCAGTTGTCTTCCCTACGTTAAGTACTTTACATTTTTCAGCGTTAAATTCCATTTGCCAATTTTTAGACCATTTGAACAATATACTGAGGTCCTTTTGTAAGTTATGGAAATCGTCGGTCAAGTTAATTATGACACGTCTTTGTTTCCTTCCAACGTTCAAATAGGAAATTTCACTCAGTTCACTGTCCACATTCATTGCAGAATCAGCACCCTTATACATACTCTTCACACAATACAACAACTTCACATTTACTCGAAATATTCCTAATGCTTTCCACAATCCTTGTCTATCCAACCTGTCATATGCTTTCTCTAAATCCATGAAGGCCGCATCGAACTTTTTTCCCTTCCCTAGGAACTTTCTTTACTAAAGATCTAAGAATGAATATCTGATCTTCACAACTTCTTTTCTTCGTAAAACCTCCCTGTTCTTCTCCAACTAATTCCTCTGTTATTTCCCTTACTCTGTCAATAAGTATCCTACCATATACTTTTCCTATTAAACTAAGAAGACAAATGCCCCTATAATTCCACACACTTCTTTTTCCCCTTTTCCTTTTGTACAGTTGGCCAAGAAGAAGGTGCAACCAAATATGCTTAGTGTGTGGCGATATCTGGCAGCTGTTCCGTAGTAAACGCTCGTATTTTTTCAATGGATCACTCAGAATCTACAACCTTTGTAAGGATGCACGTGATTGGCTGAAGCGTTCAGTATCGGAACAAATGTTTTGTCTCTTATTTATTAACTGAATATTAACTACGTGGCAAGAAGTAATGTATACAGATGATGTTTATGTACTAAATAAGCAAGCTGTAATTACAGTTATAGTAGGAATAACACGTAGCAATGATTACCGATTAACTTATGGTATTGTGTTAGCCAAGGTAAAGAGAATGAAAGGTAGTTTCATGGGGGGGTGAGGGGGAGCTAAAATGCTTCTCGGTCTGCGCATGACGTCATAGTTAATACAGACTGCAGCTCATCCTGCTGAACACACGCCAGTCACACACACACCTGCCTGTGGATAGGTACTCCGTTTTCCTTTTTTAGGGGTGGCTATGGCAATACAGATAATAATGGAAAAAATATTTGAATGTTATCATGGGAAGAAATCACTTAGATCTGGAAGGAAATGCATGAAAAACTTAACCAGATTAATATGTAAACATGTTAATTTGCCTGAAGATGTTGTACACTACTTTGTTAGATGCAGATTATATTTTAGAATAAGGATTCTGAATAGAGAGGTTCAGAAGTGTAAAAAATTGAAATCCAAACTAAGAAAGCATGTCAGGTAAGGGATACAAGTATTGTAAATAAAGAATAGGACTATGTGAATTACTTATATTTTTCCCCTTAACTGATTGCAAGGCACTAAAAATGATATTGGTATGTTTTGCTGAATATAAGCTTGTGAAAGATGGAAGTGTACTATCTGCACCCAACAGTTAAGGTATATAATTAAGGGCTACAAGTAACAGCCGCACTTGAGGTGGGAATCTTAAGTCTCCCTATACAGGGAAATCACAAAGGGAAAAAAATGAAAACATTCTTGCAAAGCCTTCAGGTGTCTCCTCAGGATTGGGCTCCGATTCTGCTTCCTGGTTCTTGTGTAACTTTCAACTCTTGATATTTTCCATAATCATCTTCCTGCTCAAGGTATATATACTTGCTATCCCTTTTGATATATCATCATTATGTAGTTTACCTATTATAATTATAGATCAATGAAACAAAATTTTCGTAATTCTCCTCCGGTCACATGTCCCAGAAAATGATGACGTGAGGAATATACATAGGTTGTGAGTGTGTTGAGTAGCGACCTGTGTGAACATTCATAATACAAAAGCATACCATACATACAGATGGTTTATTGTCAAGCTCCCATTTTCTTCCACCACCCCCACCTCTCTCTCTCTCTCTCTCTCTCTCTCTCTCTCTCTCTCTCTTATTAACTTTGACGTCATAGAATCTGCGCGGCTCGGGGGTGCTGTACTTACCTCTCAGTATACTCTTCTCTTTACCTTGGTGTTAGCATTGAGAAAGGTGTTTCGGGGGTTAGTTTCGAATGATTTTGACCTTTGAAGCAGCGGAACCTGGCCGAGGCACATTGTCTAATTGGTGTCGGTATCTATCGAGATGCAAAGTTTTCTGACGAAATGGGCTAATATGAGACGTTAGATAATTACACACGCTCTGAAAATTAGTGTAATATATAAGTGATATAAGATTGGCCATTCCCGTTCAACGTCACTAGCAATGCATATTTTGTAAACCGTTTATGCAAGTCTTATAATATTCCCCCAGTACGATGTCATTAATAATTAATTCATTTTGGTAAAAGAAAGTTAAATTTAAATAAGAGAGAATAATTGCCTGCTCAGCTAAAGGACCTACCTCAACTATTTACCCTAGTATCATGATTCATAACCGAATACTTGATGCGGTTTAACTACTTCATTGCAAAGTGATACTGACAGCAGCGAGTGTCCACATTATGAATCTGGTAGCACGCTACTTGTAGAGCTCCACCAGTGAGTAGGGGTCTCAACCCCGGGTAAATTACCCCCAGTGCAGTCATTCCAGTCATTTTACATTTAAACACATTTTTTGTTATATATACGTTAGGTCCATTGTCTACATAAACGGACGTATTGTTTGTATAGGTTATGGCCAACGATCCAAAAGTATTTGGAATATAAAAAACAGTTTAGGTAGGCTGCAGTGCTCTAGTAGGTCAACCAGGGATCAAACTTGCTACCCTAAACCCGCAGTCGTTCACCCTTCCTCCATTTCCCCATGTCAGTGCACCTCGCCGCATCACCATCAGTTTTACAACAGATATAACCTGACCACCTTGCATATTGTGATGTTTGTGTAGAAACTATAAACGCCTATTAAATGTTTGGATTTCGATGTGATACAGTGTTGTTTGCTTTAATTTCATAGCATGTCTGCTATGAGGAGATTGCTCCAGTCGAATTGGAGGGGCCTAAAAACCATGGTCGGCATACCTCTTCACACCACACGTTGTTCCCATGAATCCTTCCACCCTTCTCATCTCATTATGGTGTGGAAAGGAGGGATACCTTTAACAATCATATATCCTCATGCCTGTCATTGCAACCATATGTATTGCTGCCGGGCATCAGTGTTATTATATTTTTTTTTATTTTATTTTTTTCAACCATCACTTATTTCTATGTAGTTCACGATACAGTAACTATTTTATGAAAAGAAGGGTAGGAATATCTAAGTAAGAAAACTGTGAAATGACGAAATAGAGATAACAGAAATTTTCGGCATTTAAGCGTACGCTATACCGACACATATATGCTGCGTACTGTTAATTATATGAGGCCAGTTAAACTGATATCGTCAGATAGGAGTTTGTACTTAGTAATATTGTGACCGAGAATATCTGAGAGCTATATCAGACACTAACACGTTCACCAAAGTATATAAATGTTGGTAATAATATACCTACATGTTCTTTAGGAACAGTGAAAGTTAATACTGTATTTTCCTTTGATCAGTGGTACTCTTAAGATATTATTAATCACCGGGAAGTGTGTATCGGGGCTCCAACACGTTCTCGTAATTCACTGTGTAGCCATGCGCTCAAAAATCAAACCACTGTAAATAAATACATTTAAGTTATACTTACTAACGTTAGTAGGGAAACAGAAATATCAACATGCATGAGAGTTATTAAATGTGCTCCATAAAAGGTATGACAAGGAAGTGTTCCAAGAAGCAATATTACTGGACAGTTCAGTACTCTGTCCAACCACCAGTCTTCACGATTACACTGTGGAGGCGCTCTGGGACGGAAGCCACGTGGTTGTGAATGAGAGTCTGTTTCCCTCTGAAGACTAGCCACTCCGATGTCATGTGTTGCATGAGTTGCTCTGGCGTTCTTTCCTGTGCTGGCTCCCACGTATTCACAATGTTAGCCCGCACGTTTTCTATAGGGTTCAGGTCAGGGCTGTTGCTAGGCCAGAGTAGATCAAGGTGGCACTGTTCGTCAAACCACCGTTTCACTACCCTAGCTGTGTGAACAGCGCTGTTATCCTGTATGAAGATAATGGTCTCTGGATATGGGAGGGCGTAGGAGCGGACAGGGGACATCATCACTTCCTCAACGATCTCCGAATACTTACCTGGAGTGAACCTATCCTCTGTGTGACCTGTCCAACCCCCTGCAGGAAAATCCATCCTCACACGTTGCAAGTGACATGACCCCTGCGAGCTACCTGGTAGATGTTCTCATCATACCTACAAGACATGTTACATAATGTATAAAGACATGTTTTGGTTTTTATTTCGTATGTTCACACTTACAATATATACTGTATATATATATATATATATATATATATATATATATATATATATATATATATATATATATGTATATATATTTAATTACCTCGTATTGTCTCTCCTCTAGCAAAGAAGTTTCCCATGAGATATGGAGCTGAATGTTTTCTCACCAGAGAAAACAGCTCCCCCCTCCCCTCAGTGGTCCAAGCCTTCCTCCACATAACGCTGGGCAAACTCGAGCCGAAATTCCCGATGATGCTCCGTTAACCTGGGTTTGATCACTAGTGTTCGGTGGCGATAGCAGACACATCCAGCTGCAACTGTTCTCTAGCTGCCACCGCGTTGCTGAATGGATGGGTTTCAAAATACTCTCATATGCTGATCCTCTTCAGCCGTGGTTTTTCTCGCCCGTCCAGGTTTAGGGTGATCTCTCAGTGAAGAAAGAACCTGTATTTTTACACAGGAAAAATCATCAGAGAAATTACCAATATGCCGGGAATCGAACCCGGGACTCTCAGGTGAGAGCCAGGCAGCATTCCACTACACCACGACCAGGTAAAAGTTAACTCATGTTGTCACAATCTTGTAACCAACGTCCCTCCGCCCCCCACTGTGGGCATCAAGAGGGTGAGTTAACCCCCTGGCACTCGGGCAAGTAGATGCTTTTAATCTATCCCATGATTTTTCCTGTGTAAAAATACAGGTTCTCTCTTCATTCTGACTTGCCGTAAGTGCTTGGGATAGACTAAAAGCATCTACTTGCCCGAGTGCCAGGGGGTTAACTCACCCTCTTCAGGTCCACACTGGGGGGCGGAGGGACGTTGGTTACAAGATTGTGACAACGTGAGTTAACTTTTACCTGGTCGTGGTGTAGTGGTATGCTGCCTGGCTCTCACCTGAGAGTCCCGGGTTCGATTCCCGGCATATTGGTAATTTCTCTGATGATCTCTCAGGTTGCCTTCCGCCTCCCACCTCTTGAGCCAGTGATATACAGTGGTGCGGGGCATGCCAAGTTCCTCTGCTATATTGCAGGTTGATAGGCCACTCTTTCTCTCATTCTCACTATCCTCCCTCGCAGGGCATGTTTGTCACCTTGACGTTGTTCTCTATTTGCTGCCATGACGCGCTGTGACGGTGTGGGTGAGATCTATGGATCTCTGATCACATAATTTTATGATGTGAGGCAATGCATGACACTTCATGGCAGCACACTCTTATTATCTCATCTATTGATTCAACCTCCCTATCTGTTCAAGACCAACATATTTATGATAATTGAATTGATTACTTTCATTAATCAGTATTACTGACTCACACAATACAGATTGGATTATATTCAATGGTTTTGATGCATGGTAAAATACTTGCCTTTCACTGTTTAGACCATTATACGAAACCATTCTGTTACCGCTAGACTCTTCCTGTGTGCTATGATGCCAACTACTGTGATTATGAACTTATATTAAAGCACTTTCAGTTTCCGTAGTTTATCATCTCACATATCTGAATATAGTCCAATCGTTACTGGTGAACGTGTTAGTGTCTGATATAGCTCACAGATATTCTCGGTCACAGTATTACTAAGCACAAACTCCTATCTGATAATATCAGTTTAACTAGCCTCGTATAATTAATAGTACGCAGCATATGTGTGTCGGTATAATGTAAGGTTAAATACCGAAAACTTCCATCGTCCCTATTTCGTCATTTCACTGTTTTCTTACCTAGATAATCCTACCCTCATTTTCATAAAATAGTTACTGTATCATGAACTATACAGAAATAAGTGATGGCTGACAAAAATAAAATAAAATGACACTGATGCCCAGCAGCAATACATTTGGGTGCAATGACAGGCATGAGGATATATAATTGTTAAAGGTATCCCTCCTTTCCACACCATAGTGAGATGAGAAGGGAAGAAGAATTCATGGGAACGACTTGTGGTGTGAAGAGGTATGCCCAGCATGGTTTATAGGCCCCTCCAATTAGACCGGAGCAATCTCCTCATAGCAGACATCCTATGAAATTAACCTGCCCTGTCCCGTCGACATATGGGTACGTTGCAACGATTTGCATTTGCCAGTCCCGGCGACGTACCGGTACGTCATGCAATTGCAAGGTCCCTAATTTGCACAATTTTCAATTTTCGCGCGTGATTTTTCATATGTATACACGGGACACCTTCCTCTATTCCTCTACAAGATGCCAAGCAGGGACAATGCCTTACACTGCATAACCTCCCCCCTCCCCCCCTCACGCCATTGTCTCGGCAATTCACCTGTTACCAGTGACCTGGCTAGTAAAGATATTCAGGGCCAGAGTGATTTCTCAATCGATGACAATGTGGAGGACAATGTTTACATAGCATTAGAAGAAGAAACAGCCAGAAATAATGATCAGGTAATGTGGCAAAAAAGGGTCAGGTATGGTGATTAGTTAGTGAGTGAAACAATGCTTATAATGCCTTTATTACTGCTTGAAAACCAATATACTCTCATACTACATATACATTCGTACCAAGTAAATAAATAAATACCATTTATGAGTGGATAAAATAGTTGCCCTCCAATAGAACTTGTTTTCTTTGGTGCCAGCATGTTAGAAAACCCAGTCAGTTAAGGAGGAACTCCTATCTGGATTGGGTATTTTAAACCTCAGGTGAGCGATTTCTCTATGAATTTTCGATGCTTCTCACCAAAACCGAAGGTTTTAGCCAAAAAAAAAAAATCGAAAATACCTCGGGACTGGGGGATGTCGGAGGTGCGGAAAACCTCAGGATGTGACGGGTTAAAGCAAACAACACTGTATCATATCGAAATCCAAACATTTAATAGGCATTTATAGTTTCTACACGAACATCACAATATGCAAGGTGGTCAGGTTATATCTCTTGTAAAACTGATGGTCATGCGGCAAGGTGCACTGACATGGGGAAATGGAGGAAGGGTGAACGGCTGCGGGTTTAGTGTAGCAAGTTTGATCCCTGGTTGACCTACTTGAGCATTGCAGCCTACCTAAACTGTTTTTTATATTCCAAATCCTATTGGATCGTTGGCCATAACCTACACAAACAATACGTCCGTTTATGTAGACAATGGACCTAACATATATATAACAAAAAATGTGTTTAAATGTAGAATGACTGGAATGACTGCACTGGGGGTAATTTACCCGGGGTTGAGACCCCTACTCACGGGTGGAGCTCTACAAGTAGCGTGCTGCCAGATTCATAGTGTGGACACTCGCTGCTGTCAGTATCACTTTGCAATGAAGTAGTTAAACTGCATCAAGTATTCGGTTATGAATCATGATACTAGGGGGAATAGTTGAGCTAGGTCCTTTAGCTGAGCAGGCAATTATTCTCTCTTATTTAAATTTAATATTCTTTAACCAAAATGAATTAATTATTAATGACATCGTACTGGGGGAATATTATAAGACTTGCAAAAACGGTTTACAAAATATGCATTGCTAGTGACGTTGAACTGGAATGGCCAATCTTATATCACTTATATAGTACACTAATTTTCAGAGCGTGTGTAATTACCTAACGTCTCATATTAGCCCATTTCGTAAGAAAACTTTGCATCTCGATAGATACCGACACCAATTAGACAATGTGCCTCGGACAGGTTCCGCTGCTTCAAAGGTCAAAATCATTCGAAACTAACCCCCGAAACACCTTTCTCAATGCTAACACAATACCATAAGTTAATCGGTAATCATTGCTAAGTGTTATTCCTACTGTAACTGTAATTACAGCTTGCTTATTTAGTACATAAACATCATCTGTATACATTACTTCTTGCCACGTAGTTAATATTCAGTTAATAAATAAGAGACAAAACATTTATTCTGATATTGAATGCTTCAGCCAATCACGTGCATCCTTACAAAGGTTGTAGATTCTGATTGATCCATTGTAAAAATATGAGCGTTTACTACGGAACAGCTGCCAGACATCGCCACACACTAAGCATATTTGGTTGCACCTTCTTCTTGGCCAACTGTAGAAGGGAGTAATTATACCTGACTTCCAATCCTCAGGGACTCTACGTTCCTCCCAGTTTAGTCTGCACATCTGCCACATCCACTCTACTACTATCTCTTCCCCCATGCTTCAGCATTTCACTACACACTCCATCAATTCCTGAGGCTTTCCCCATTTTGACTCTATTTATCACTTCCATAACTTCCATCCTACTGAGTTCTTCCTCTGTTCTCGCATCTCTCCGTCCCCAAGCCATTTTCCAGCCACTTATATATATATATATATATATATATATATATATATATATATATATATATATATAGTTAAGGCATTTTGTATATACTTTCATGTAAGTGTAAGTTGTAAATGTTTTCTTGTAAGTGTAAGGACTATATAGTGAAGTCAAGTTGTAAATATGTAAGTGCCATATACGTATATGTAGTCTAGGTTGTACCTATCTTCAGGTAAGTGTAAGATAATGCATTCACAGTGAGAAAGACAAGCAAATTGTGATAGATGCTGAAGTAATAAGTGATCAGAAAAGTGTACTGAACATTGCTATACCTTCCCAGCATAAATTCCTGAGTATACCTTACACAGAGAACGGCTTTCTCTCACGTACGTGGTGAGCGTGAGAGAGCGGCTATACCTGTACACGAGTATGGAGGATTCAATAAAACTAATTTCCGAGCCTCAGTGAGCATTTTATTGGCGGAATTCGTTGTTTCCACATCAAAATCAATCATTTTAGTAAAAAAAAAAAAAAAAGGGGGGACAAAAAATGTTTGGCACTGGGGTGACCCAGAGGGCTAAAAATAGCCGGCACACAGAGGGTTAATATAGATGTAGGAACAACACATGTTTAGTTTTAGCTCTACAATATCTGTATGTAGTATACAAGGTGTCATCTGTACTGTCTTGATGTATCTTTCCTGTATAATTTATCTAAATGCATGGTGTTTTAGTATTAATTAGGACTTTATCAGCTTAAAATATCGAATATTTATATTGCAGAGATTAGTGTCTCTCTGGATTTACATTCCAGTCATGAGCACTACCAGATGCCCGTGTAGCACGAGGGAAGGCATGGAGAGGTGGCACCATGGACGCAACTTCGTATGAGCATTTGCCAAAAAAATTTGTGTAAAGTAATCCAAGGGAGGCAACATTTCTTCTTACTTGCAGGGGAGGTAGTTTATTTGTAATGGCAGAGTTGTTAATGATTCTAACACTTCTGAATTTTGTCTAGTTGTTTTAATGCAACCTCTCCACAACCATTCCACAAGGGTGAGCAATATTCAAGCTGAAAGCGCACATGACTCTTATAAATTATAGCTAACTGCTCATCAGTGAAGAAGTTACGGACTCTGTACAATAATCCAAGTTTCTTTGAGGCGGATTTAGCAAGTGATCTGATATGAGAGGTCCAGCTGAGGGCATTGTTAAGTGAGACGCCAAGAATTTCAATACTTTTGGAGATGGGAATATTAGTAGCACTGAAGGTAATGTACGAATCTGGCAATATCTGTCTATTAGTAAACTATATATATTTAGTTTTACTAGCATTAAAAGAGACAAGGTTGTTTTGTCCCCATTCACTGATCGTAGATAGATCTTGATTTATGGAGATGGCTGTACTGAGTTGAGAGGTAGAGATATTAGACTTTGTAACTGGGTGTCTGAGTGTGAATGAACTATGTAGTGTTGAGTCATCTGCATATGAGTGAATGGGATTGTGGGTGACAGATAAGAGATCATTAATATGAACCAGAAGTAGGGTTGGAGCCAGAACTGTTCCTTCGGCACACCGGCATTAATTGAATGGAAATTGGAATATACATCATCTACTTTTACTCTTATTTTCCTGTCACTAAGATATGAAGAAATCAAAGGAACAAAAGACGTTAGTCCATAGCAAGGGAGTTTGGACAGCAGGGAACGGTGCCATACTCTGTCAAAAGCTTTAGAAATATCAAGAGCTACTGCATGAGTTTCTCCATGTAAATCAATTGATTGATGGATGGTACGAGTTAGGAGAGTGAGTATGTCAATGGTGGATCTTTCGTAGTGAAAACCATATTGTCTATCACGAAATAAGTTGTTGGATTCAAGATGTTTAACAATGTGCTTATTAATTAATGTTTCAAATACCTTACCAAGAGAAGATGTGACAGCTATTGGTCTGTAATCGGGGGGGTCAGACGAACTTCCTTTCTTCGGAATTGGGTGGATATTGACTTCTTTCCATGATTTTGGGAATAAAGAAGTACGTATGCATAGTCTGAATAATTTAGCTACAACAGAGGCAAGTTCAGGGGAACACTTTTTCAGAACAATTGGAGGAATTCCATCTTGGCCTGGAGCTTTGTTGGTAGGTAAATTGTCTAGGATGGATTTTACATATCTTGTCTGTATTTTACGTGGGGCAATTTCGGGAGAGTCAAGTTCTAGTACTGGGACATTTTGGCTGGTATCATCTATGGTAGAGTTTCTTGCAAAGGTACTAGCAAAGATATCTGCTTTCCCACGTGTGTCATTTATAATATTGCCATCTGAAGATTTTAGTGGGTGAATGGAAGATGACTTGTTAAAGTAATTATTGAAAGAATTAAGAGTTGACCAGAATATTCTATTGTCATAAGGGTTGTTAAGTAGTTTTGATGCTTGATTTTGAAGAAAGTTTGATTTATATAGATTTAATACAGCTTTTGCATGATTTCTAGCAATTTTTAATTGGGAGAGTGATTCAGATATTTTTTATTTTAAGTAAGAGTTATATACTATTGACTTTTGGGCTGTTGCTCTGGCACAGTTGCCATCAAACCATTTTGGAGAGTTCTGTCGTTTAGAGAACTATTGACCTGGTATGAATAAATACATACAAGCTAGTATTAAGTCGCATATGTGGGACTGGGTAGAACTGGGATCACTAGAGATGAAAGACTGCCAAGGAATGTCAGCAAGATAATTTCTAAATCCATCACAGTTTGCCCTATCAAAGTGCCATCGGGTCACCCTGACAGGTTCAGAACGCGGAGGTGTGGGAGGGTTAACTAGTGAGGCTTTGATGAGATTGTGGTCGGAGGATCCAAGTGGTGACAGTACCTCTATCCTGTACTAATCTGGATTATCTGTCAAGAATAGATCCAAGAGATGGGCATTATGGTAAGGATTATCAGGTATTCTGGTTGATTGCTTTACCAACTGGGTGAGATTAAACGATTCTGCAAACAGCTCCCATTCTAGATCAACGTTGTCAGTCCTGGCAGAATGCAATAACCATTCAACATTATGTATGTTAAAATCACCCAAAATGGTAATTTCGGTGCTAAGGGCAAGGTTTAGGTCGCTCAACTGAGTGGATATGGAATCAAATACACTGGGTTCCGAAGAAGCATTGGGGGAACGATAAACTATAGAAATATATTGGGAAATGTTTTGACAGTTTAGTTTATATAATGAGTAATCAAAACTGGACGAAGTGAAGTTTAAAACAGTGTCAACTGCATATTGGGATTTGATATGAGAACAGGTGCTGCCCTTGTTACAGAACTTTGTAAGGAGATGGTAACAGGGAAAACAAAATGGAGATACATCGGTAGAGGGTGAGATTTGTGGTTCTGTGAGGAAAAGGACCAAAGGGGATATGGACTGAAGGAAAAAATGAACTGAGTTTAAATTTGTGGTAAGGCCGCGGATGTTGGTGAAGAATAAGGCAGCACTTTCACCTCTTCGCTGATGAGCATTCCCAGATATAACAACAGTCGCTGCTGGCACAGTTGCTTAATGGCGACCGGGAGGACCCTGTGCTGGCAGCCCTATCTTGCCGGTGGTGGCAATCCGAGGTACCACCTCATCTGATAGTAAGATTGCAGCGGCCATTACTAAAGACAGTGAACAGAAGGTGTGATATGTTATGCACATTTAGTGTGGTGTAGACAGCTGAAGGTAGAGGTATTATGAGAGCATGCTGGGCTACTCTCTGTGTAAATGAATGCACTGAAAATATTCAGCAAAGGGAGATGGTCAGGATCAAGTCCTGAGGGCTGGTGAAACGGGAGCTCCAGCTCTCCCTATCACCAGCTTGCCATCAACCTCGGGAGTACTGCCCTGTTCGACTGGTGCTACAGTCTATTTTATATATATATATATATATATATATATATATATATATATATATATATATATATATATATATATATATATATATATATATTGCCAGACACCTTAATCCCGTAAGGGATGGACACAAACAAATTGCCTCTATATTACCCTGTCCCCCGCCATTTCACTGCTCTGCTCCCAGATCACAACCCCCTCTCTCATATACCTCTCCACTCCATCTCTCAATCTCATCCTTGGCCTCCCCCTCCCTCTCCCTCCCTCCTCCTCACTCACATACATTTTCCTCGTTAGTCTCACACTCTCCATCCTCCCCATATGGCCAAAACACCTCAGTGTGTTTCTCCTAACGCTAACTGTCACATCCACATCCACACCACAATGCTCCTTCACATCCTCATTTGTCTGTCTCTCCATGTGACACCGCATGCTCCTCTCATTTAACTCATTTCCACTGCCCTCACTCTTGACTTCTGTCCCTCCAACAAGATCCAAGCTTCACTTCCATATGTTTGAGTTATCACAATACTGTTATGTAGTAGCTTTTTCACATCCATGCTCACTTCCCTGTTTGTTATCACTGCCTTCAAGGAACCCGCAAACTTCTCTCGAAGACCGTAACTTTACACTTCCCTTCATTCACCTTTAGATTCCGTTTTTTAAACACTCTTCCAAGCTCATCCACCAAGCCTTGCGGCTCCCCTTTGTCTTCACTTAACAACACAGTATCATCTGCAGACAACAGAACAGGGAGTTTCCAAACACTGTCCTCTCTCATTAGGGCCACCCTAACATCCACTGCCCTACCTTGTATCTCTTTTATAACCCCATTCATATACAAATTGAACAACTATAGAGACATGACACATCCCTGTTTCAATCCAACCTTCAAGTCGAAAAATTTTCTCATTTCACTATCCACACGCTCTGCAGACGTAGCACCCTCGACCATACTCTTCACAGAATTCAACAGTTTCTCATCTACTCCATGTATTCTTAACACTGTCCACAATCCTTGTCTATCCACCCTATCATATGGTTTCTCCAAATCCATGAAGGCCGCATACAACTTCTTTCCCTTCTCTAGAAACTTTTCCAGTAAAGATCTAAGAATGAATATCTGATCTACACAACCTCTTCCCTTCCTAAAACCTCCCTCTTCTTCTCCAATTAATTCCTCTGTCATTTCTCTAACTCTGTCAGCAAGCATCCTGCCATATACTTTTCCTGTTACACAAAGAAGACAAATGCCCTTATGATTACCACACACATCTTTTTCCCCATTTCCATTGTGCAAGGGAATATTTATAATTGACTTCCAATCCTCCAGGACTCTAACTTCCTCCCATGCCAATCTGCACATCTTCCACATCCATTCACCCACTACCTTTCCCACATGCTTCAGCATTTCACCACACACTCCATCAATTCCTGGGGCTTTCCCCATTTTTACTTTCTTCACCGCTTCCACAACTTCCATCCTACTGATTTCTTCCTCTCCTCTCACATCCGTCCTTCTCCCAGCCATACCCCAGCACTTATACTCGCAGTACTTTCATTCTCTATGTTCAACAATTCCTTATTATTGTTCTCTTCATCTGCTCACGTTTTCTCCTTTCTCCACTAGTAATCTACCATTTTTATCTTTCACTCCACAACTAACTTCACTGCCACCCTGTCTAACTCTTTTACCTCTTTCCAGAACATTTTCTTACATTCCTTCCACTTTACACTCAAATTCCTTCCAAATTTCTCATCCACTCTCTTCTTACTCTCTCTACCTAATCTTTTCACCTCTTTCTTCCTGTCGACATATGACTGTCTCATCTGTCTCTCAACTTCTTGCACGCCCCTGTTTCTCATCCACTCATTATATGCTTTCTTCTTTTTTGCTACAGCCTGTCTACCTCTTCATTCCACCATGCTGTTCCCTGCATCCCCTTTCGTCTTCTCTTCACCCCACACACCACCTCACATGCTGTACAGATTTCTTCTGTGAATATCTTGTACACATATTCCACATCCCGCATCTGCCCCAAGCCATATTTATGCAATCTTTCCTCCACTTCTCTCACATATTCTGCCTCTTTCTCATCCTCCTGTAAACTTTCTACTCTCCTGGCATATACTACTTCCTCCCGTCCTTCACTTCATCTATTTCTTCATTTCAGTTGTGCCCTTATTCTGACCACCACCAAGTTGTGGTCAGAAAGTCCAACCCCCAACCTCTACTCTATATGCTCTTTCATCCATTACATACATACATACATATAGATAGATAGATAAACAGATAGATAGATAGATAGATAGATAGACTGATATGTGACTGCTGGTAGCAGATTTTCATTAATACATGTTGAGTTAAACACGACAACATTTTTCCAGTTGTTAAGCTTCTTTCTAATATTTTCAGTTTCCGTCACTAATAATCTTCCTTCGTGGGAGTGAGGGAAAACTAACTCCTCAAAGTTGTTCATTTTTGTTCGACATTTCGTCTAAAGAGAGACATCATCAGGAATGGAAAGACCACAACCACATATCGGAATGTGATGTGTTTACATAGAAAGTGTGGAGCAAATGGATACATAATTTAAAAGCACTGCACATCAAAAATAATTTAAGTATGACTAACAATTTTCCACATTCCTTAAACAAGGGAGTGTGCATAAGGAAAGGCACATGCTAATTATACAACCTGCTGAAGTGGCTAGAATACTGAATGATTTTTTCCCCTCAAGACACTTATCAAAACTTTTCGAATAAACTTTTTACCTACATTACAGGAAATTATATGTACAGAAGGAATAATATAAGATATACATACTGGTCAGACTGAGATGTTGTCCAGAACCAATTTATATAATGTATGAATATCAATGTACTACCGGGGACTGCGCACCTTGTAATAATACCTACAAAGATCACACGGCTTGCTCCCTAGGTCTTCAGCTATCTCTACATGTACAGGATGGAGCCATCAAACAACATCATCTAGGACATCACGGAACTGATATTTACAGAGACAGTATAGCCCAGAACACCAAAATTGTCACACATTGCAATGACCAGAGAAACCTGAAAATGTTAGAAGCAATTTATATAAGAGAAAGAGCACTGATGATTAACATACAGACTAACATGACTACGAACATGACCTTGGTTGATGGTGTTACACGCAGCCGTACAAGGAACAACGACACTCTCACCTCAGGTCAGATAATCCGCCCAACCCTTCCCCTGCCCCTCCCCCGTCTACCCCACCCCTCACATGCTAGAAGATCAGCCTGCGTCTGATCTAGCCGCGCCCACGACCCCCAACCTGTGCGTCAAGTTGGGGGTCGAGGGCCATGTGCCAGTGCCGTTTTAAAACGGTCTGACATAATGCTGCAGCCAGTGCCGTTTTAAAATGGTCTAAAATAAAAAACTTCACTGTGACCACATTTTTAAAGATTTGTGGGTAATAATTGGCACGCATGTAAGGTAACTGTTCCTCTACCATCCCCCAGGCTGTCAAGGCCATACACTTGCTCCCCCCCCCTCACGCTCGCTCTGCTTCACTCTGCCTATGAGCCTCACCCAGTGCTGTACATAGTGAAGGCATTTTGTATATATTTTCATGTACATGTAAGTTGTAAATGTTTTCTTGTAAGTGTAAGGACTATATATTGAAGTCAAGTTGTAAATACCTTCTTGTAAGTGCCAGGACTGTACGTAATGAAGTCAGGTTGTACCTATCTTCAGGTAAGTGTAAGATAATGCATTCACAGTGAGAAAGACAAGCAAATTGTGATAGATGCTGAAGTAATAAGTGATCAGAAAAGTGTACTGAACATTGCTATACCTTCCCAGCATAAATTCCTAAGTATACCTTACACAGAGAACGGCTTTCTCTCACGTACGTGGTGAGCGTGAGAGAGCGGCTATACCTGTACACGAATATGCAGGATTCAATAAAACTAATTTCCGAGCCTCAGTGAGCATTTTATTGGCGGAATTCGTTGTTTCCACATCAAAATCAATCATTTTAGTAAACGAAAAAAAGGTCAAAAAATGGCTGGCACTGGGGTGACCCAGAGGGCTGAAAATAGCCAGCACACAGAGGGTTAATATAGATGTAGGAACAACACATGTTTAGTTTTAGCTCTACAATATCTGTATGTAGTATACAAGGTGTCATCTGTTCTGTCTTGATGTATCTTTCCTGTATAAAGTATCTAAATTCGTGGTGCTTTAGTATTAATTAGGACTTTATCAGCTTAAAATATCGAATATTTATATTGCAGAGATTAGTGTATGTATAAATTATTTTATTCCTTCTGTACATATAATTTCCTGTAATTTAGGTAAAAGTATATTCCAAAAGTTTTTCTACGTGTTTTTTGATAAACAAAAAATCATTCATTATTCAAGCTACGTATGCAGGTTGTATACATAGCATGTGCCTTTGCTACTGTATACTCCCTTGTATAAAGAATACAGAAAACTGTTGTTTAGTCAAACTTAATTTTTTTTTTTTTATCTATAGAACCTTTAAATTATATATCCATTTGGTCTATACATATCTATGTGAACACATCACATTCCGATATGTGGTTGTGGTCTTTCCATTCCTGATGATGTCTCTCTCTGTATACGAAACGTCAAATAAAAATGAACAACTTTGAAAAGTTAGTTTTCGCCCACTCCCACGAAGGAAAATTATTAGTGACGAAAACTGAAAATATTAGAAAGAAGATTAACAACTAAAAAAATGCTGTCGTCTGTAAGTCAACACACACACACAGACACACACACACAGGACAGTACTCCCAAGGTGGATGGAAAGCTGATGACAGGGAGGGCTGGACCTCCCGCTTCATCAGCCCTCATGACTAGTTCCTGACCATCCCCCTTTGCTGAACTTTTTCAATGTCTCAGTAACACAAAGAGTAGGCCAGCTTGGTCTCCAATACAAGTTTCTCTAACAATCAACACCAAACTACATGCACAGTACACACTACACTTCGTGTTCAAAAAAAAAAAAAAAAAAAAATCATGGCTTCACAACATACAGCCTCCGAGTCCCCAGGAGGGGGATCATAAATGCCCATACCTTCCGCCCATCGCCCAGTGACAACTCGAGCTGTATGGAACAACTGTCTGACTCACTTCTTCATTTCTGCAACATTTTTGGCCTTTCCTCTAACTTTTGCTCTGTTGAGCACCACCTCTCCTCCTGAAAACCTCACCTTCTTTTCCTAACTGAGACTCAGCTGTCTGAGGCAACTGACAGCAAACCTTTATCTGTATCCTACTACTTTCTCTATATTCATTTCAAAGCCAAAGGTGGCTGTTGTGAATATATATGCAACGACATATCTTGCTCTCATGTTCCTGATCTCGATTATTCTGAATTCTGAACACTCTGAGGAGTAGAACGTAGCACCAGTCGAACAGGGCACTACTCCAGAGGTTGATAGCAAGCTGGTGATAGGGAGAGCTGGAGCTCCCGTTTCACCAGCCCTCAGGACTTGATCCTGACCATCTCCCGTTGCTGAACATTTTCAGTGCATTCACTTACACAGAGAGTAGGCCAGCTTGCTCTTATGATACCACTACCTTCAACTGTCTACACCACACTACATGCGCATAACTTATCAACACCTTCTAATCACTATCTTTAGTAATGGCCGCTACAATCTTATCATCAAATGAGGTGATACCTCGGATTGCCAGCACAGGCAGGATATGGCTTGTGGCAGAGGGTCCTCCCGGTCGCAATCAAGCAACTGTGCCGGCAGCAACTGTTGCTATTTCCGGGAATGCTCGTCAGCGAAGAGGTGAAAGTGCAGCCTTATTCTTCACCAACACCCGCCGCCTTACCACAAATTTAAACTCAGTTCATTTTTTCCCTCAGTCCATATCCCCTTTGGCCCTTTTCCTCACAGAACCACAAATCTCACCCTCTACCGATATATCTCCAGTTTGTTTTCCTGGTTACCATCTCCTTACAAAGTTCCGTAACAAGTGCGGCACCTTTTCTTATATCAAATCCCAACATGCAGTTGACACTGTTTTAAACTTCACTTCGTCCAGTTTTGATTACTCATTATATAAACTAAACTGTCAAAACATTACCAAATATATTTGTGTAGTTTATCATTCCCCCAATGCTTCTTAAGAATCCAGTGTATTTGAATCCATATCCACTCAGTTGAGCGACCTTAACCTTGCCCTTAGCACCGAAATTATCATTTTGGGTGATTTTAACATACATAATGTTGAATGGTTATTGCATTCTGCCCGGACTGACGACGTTGGTCTAGAATGCGAGCTGTTTGCAGAATCGTTTAATCTCACCCAGTTGGTAAAGCAATCAACCAGAATACCTGATAATCCTAACCATAATGCCCATATCTTGGATCTATTCTTGACAAATAATCCAGATCAGTACAGGATAGACGTACTGTCACCACTTGGATCCTCCGACCACAATCTCATCAAAGCCTCATTAGTTAACCCTCCCACATCTCCCCGTTCTGAACCTGTCAGGGTGACCCGATGACACTTTGATAGGGCAAATTGGGATGGATTTAGAGATTATCTTCCTGATATTCTATGGCAGTCTTTCTTCTCTAGTGATCCCAATTCTACCCAGTCCCACATTTGCAACTTAATAATAACTTGTGTGGATTTCTTCATACCAAGTCAACAGTTCTGAAAAAAATCGAACTCTCCAAAATGGTTTGATGGCAACTGTGCCATAGCAATAGCCCAAATGTCATTAGCATATAACTCTTACTTAAAATAAAAAACATCTGAATCACTCTCCCAATTTAAAATTGCTAGAAATCGTCCAAAAGCTGTATTAAATCTATCTAAATCAAACTTTCTTCAAAAGCAAGCATCAAAACTACTTAACAACCCTAATGACAAAAGAATATTTTGGCCAACTTTTAATTCTTTCAATGATAACTTTAACAAGTCATCTTCCGTTCACCCACTAAAACCTTCAGATGGCAACATTACAAATAACCCACATGGGAAAGCAGATATCCTTGCTAGTTCCTTTGCCAGAAACTCTACATAGACGATACCAGCCAGAATGTGGCAGTACTAGAACTTGACGCTCCCGAAATTGCCCCACTTAAAATACAGACAAGATACATAAAATCCGTCCTAGATAATTTATCTACCAACAAAGCTCCAGGACCAGATGGAATTCCGCCAATTGTTTTGAAAAAGTGTTCCCCTGAACTTGCCTCCATTCTAGGTAAATTATTCAAACTAGGCATTCGTACTTCTTTATTTCTAAATTCATGGAAAGAAGCCAATATCCACCCAATTCCGAAGAAAGGAAGTTCGTCTGACCCCCCCCCCCATTACAGACCAATAGTTGTCACATCTTCTCTTGGTAAGGTATTTGAAACAATAATTAATAAGCACATTGCTAAACATCTTGAATCCAACAACTTAATTAGTGATAGACAATATGGTTTTTGCCACGAAAGATCCGCCATTGACATACTCAATCTCCTAACTCATACCATCCATCAATCAATTTGTATTGGGACTCCATATTGTAGTTACAAATCATAATAGATAGATAGATAAATAGATAGATAGACAGCTCTATGCGAGCCTGGGAATGGGAAATGAGCTTGCAAATTACACTAAGGAAAGCTGACGACAGTGGCCAGTAAGGAGATGATGCAGTTAGTTGTCAGCAATCCACCGGTGAACAAAGCCTTAGTGACCATACACACACATACACACATACTCACACACAGGCTTCTAGAACTTTCCACTCACAAGGAACACACGTGACACAACCCCTGCTACACCAGAATTTAGGAAAGAGAGCGCAGAAGGATAGAGGCGATAGAAGAGACAGGTCGCAGGGAGAAGGGCTTAGCAACTTGAGAGAGAGAGAGAGAGAGAGAGCGAGACAGGGAGACAGGGACTCTGCTCAACTCACTCGTGAGTGAGAGACTTGTTAATTTTTCCAAGACAAATAAAAATAGTCCCATACTATTCTTTACCTCTCCTGTCACTACATGACAAATGGGAAAGAAGATTAGCTACTCACGAAGCTACTCCAGTATAATAACCGCTCGTCCACAAGTCTAATACATATATATAACTCAACTACAAGTAACCACAAAGGAACTACGAAGTCTTTTATGACATTTGGTAGCAGCGAACGTATACGAACCTCGTCTACGAATCAACAGTGAATTCCTACAAAATCTCAAGATTGAAAACAAGAATACCTCTCACAACCAACAACTTACAACCAGCTCCTGACAGTTCTCTCCAACCAGCCCCCTCCGTCTCCCCGATCATCATGCTGATGCAGAGGTGAAGAGATCACACGACGCCTTGCAAGTAGTTTAACAAAATATTGATACGATCTTGCAATTTCTACGACGAACCAGCGAACTACAACCATCTACAATCAACTACAATTAACAACTCTACGTTGTCTGTATAATCTTCTACACGCACCTACAAGTAGCGGCAGTCTTCATCCCACAACGAGTAAATCACAAGGAAAAAGGACCGAGAAGACATCGACAAAGAAAAACGGGACAAACAAACAAAGAGTGAGACACGACTCATATCCACCAGACCTCACCCTCCTCTCTCTGCTACATCCACCCAACCCCCAACACTTATGCAGGAGTGAAAAGGTCAAGACGAGGAAGCAAATACCAAGTCCATATTCACAACTCATCTTACTCACTCATCTTCACTCAAGTTACTCATCGCTACTCATTTACTCACCACAGCTACCAGTGTGGGAAGCCGACGTCACCATGTGCTGAGATGACATCACAACGCGAGTCTGCCATGCCAAGCAACGTGTGACTGACACCAGGCACTTCTCACCCACTACTCATTACTCATTATTCACATAGCTCCTACTCATACTCATTTATTTTCACAGTTAAGTTGGAAATTCGACGTTCTATGCTGAGGTTTGCCTGGGACAGCTGTTAACCACCACAAGCACCAGGCCATGGAATTTCCTGAGTAATATCGTCCATGAACACACCACTAGAATTATCAAGAGATCTTCAATTAAACCTGTATTTTTCTTCCAAGATCGACTTTTGTATCGACACACCTCTACGATCTGTATCAAGTGGGTAACATTATACTTACTCATTTCTTCTCAGTGCTAAAATTAGCTATATTCAACTTATTTACTCATCTATTTTGCTAGGACATAAATAAACAAGAGGCGTATTTCATAATGCCATATCTTAATGACAGGAATATTTTCGCCACCACCCACGTTAATACCAGATGACACAATTTGCCACAACAACAGACTCACAATTAAGAGAGCCCCAAGGCAACACACCAGATGACACACAAATTGCCACAACAACAGACTCACAATTAAGAGAGCCTCAAGGCAGCCCACCCCTTGTACAAACCTCACCACACACTAAAGATCAAGAAACAAATACGGCAGTTTCAGATGATGAGTGGGAAACCACCTCTGATGTAGAAAGTGTGGACTTTGCCGCTGCCTTGCACACGTATGCCAATACACTTAACAGGGTTCACCGGTCCGGTCATACCTATTCCACCATTCCCTCACACAACGATAAACACGTCCAAGTTGAATTAACAGAGCAAACAGTAAAAATGAATCAAGAAACAAATACCGCTGATCTAACAACCACACCTCATGTGTTTGTGTATCACGAGGATAAAACTGCCCCAAAATTCTCTGGCACAGACAAAGATCGCACTGATGTCATTGTCATAAATGACTTTGTGTCATAAAATACTTTGTGGTTCTTTTGTGGTTGAGTTGTAGTTGAGTTATATATATATTTTAGACTTGTGGTCGAGTGGCTTTTATATCTTGTAGTAACTTCCCATTTGTCATGTAGTGACAGGAGAGGTAAAGAATAGTATGGGACTATTTTTATTTGTCTTGGAAATATTAACAAGTCTCTCACACAAAGTGGAATATAGAGTCTCGCTCCCTCTCTCTCTCTCTGTCTCTCGAGTTGCTAAGCTCTTCTCCCCTTCGACCTGCCTCGACTATCGCTTGTCCCCTTCTGAGCTTTCTTTCCTAAATTCTGGTGAAACAGGAGACGTATCACGTGTATTCCTCGTGGATGGAAAGTTTAAAGAAGCCTGTGTGTGAGTATGTGTGTATATGTGCGTGTGGTCACCAGGTCTTTGTTCACGAGAGGACTGCTGACAGCTAACTGCATCATCTCCTTACTGGCCGCTGTCGTCAGCTTTCCTCAGTGTAACTTGCAAACCTCATTTCCTTTTCCCAGGCTCGCAGAGGGCTGTCTATCTATCTATTTATCTATCTATCTATCATGATTTGTAAATATAATATGTAGTCCTACATCTGCTCGGCCGCGCGAAAATGGCGTACCATCGACAGTTAATAGTCCTAATATATTATTACATACTACATACACATTATGATGAACTTATAAGCTAATTAAGTGAAATACATAATATTGTAAAGTAACATAATTGTATGAACATTGTATACATATATTATTCATAGTAAATAGTGATTATTCATTAATATTACATTTTAAACAAGTTGTATACATATTTGAATAAATGCATTAAAGTAAATTATTTAACTGTAATACACTATGTACTTGGGTTATTATAGTGAAATGCATACATGCAAGAATAAAAAATTGTTTAAAATGAAGATTATGGTAAGAGTTATTAATATTTCATTTAAAGATAATGGTACTGGTCTGCCATATATGGGTCATTTTATATATATATATATATATATATATATATATATATATATATATATATATATATATATATATATAATTAATACAATATACAAAATATATACACTTTATTCAGGGTGGTTAACTGTGATGTTAAATCTCCCCCCACTAAATAATGACTCCAAATTAGCAATTCTTGCATGCATTCTGTGCATTGCGAACAGCAGTACTGCAACTACAATGCAGACGATTATAAAGACAGTAGGTGCTGGGCTATACACATAATATGGGTTGAACATACTCAAACTCAAATCTTCCCAGGGCTTCATTGTTTCATTGATCAGCTGCATAGTTTCAAACTTAGGTGAAGTCAGCTGAATACTTGTGCTCATGTTTAAGTTCATATTTGGCAGTGGGTGGAAATGTTTGTGTGTATGGTTGAGAATGGTGTAGTGATTGATGGTGGATAAAGTAGACATGGCTGGTGTAAATACCGCACAGTAGTCTGGTGCTATGTATAATCCTGAGGCTGATGTATGAGATGGTGGTATATCTGGACAGACTATGTAAACTGATGTGTCATGAGGGAAATAAAAAAACTGTGAGTGTCCAATGCGTTGATGGTGTACAAGTTTATCTGGAGCAAAAGTGAAGTTGCAATGATGATGAATATTGTTATTGCTGATGATAGCCATTTCACAAGGGACCGTATCAGTTGGCTGAAACGTGAAAATGTACAGTACGCAGGACAAAGATGAACAGCATGTAAGGATGTGCGGCACTTTCGTTCAATCGTTGACTCACTTGCGAAAGTGACAGTGTCCTGTCTCTTGGAGACCATGATGAGTTCGGTGTCTGTGTTGATGTTGATGATGACCAAAGTGTTGTTATTTTTATAGGGGAAAGGGTGTATTTGGTATACTGTGAACAGGTCTTCAGTGATGAATGGTACATGAACTACCACTGATGTTGGTGTTACTGTTGCTTCTAAATACGGGTAATATTGCATAAATTCCCTACTGCGGAACAATGGCTTCAATTTATATTTATGTATGCCTTGATTAACTATCTGACGTAGCTCATGAACTGGGAGTAAGTCATTTGCGATCTTGCCATCACCAGCATTCGAAATTCCTTGCATAAGTGCCCTGAAACGATCTCTAGTGTTCTCTAATTGTAGTAGAATCGTGTCAATATGTTCTGTGATGATGGAGAAGTGCTGGAAAAGAGTAACGTTTCCCTCTAATTCATTTATTTTATCTACACTCTCGAGAGCTACGTTTTCTGTTTGTTTCAGATTTTTCACAATTGTCTTCATTGCTGAGTTCTGTCATGTGATGAATTTATCTTGGTATGTTAGTACCTGAGCTATCTTATTAAATTTGTTGTTTATTTCTTTAAGGTCATCCTCTGTAGCCAATCCAAAGATGTTCCCATGAACTGCACCGCCCAGATCGAACAAACCGCGCTTTTGGCGAGTACGTGTGATGTTGTTCCTGTCGCTCAGTACCTCCGGTCCATAAGATGGGAGATCTTGGATCATGACGAGCATAGTTGACTTCGCCTGTTCTAGTTTCCATTTCGCTAACTTCACCATTTCATTCACTTCCTTGGTGTTATGTGCTTGTGAATCATAATTCCCTATCTTGAAGTCCAGAGTTCGCATCGGCGTCGCAAGTCTTTCTAGATAAGTAGGTAAGTCATACAAGTAATCTAGACTTATTTCAGTACTCATGACGTCCTTAACGATTGTAGTCGTGGCCGTTGGAGCTATGAGGCATCCTTGTCGTACTATATGCTTGGGGTCTAGGTGCGCATATACTCTTACTATGTAGAGGAGAATCCATAGCATAATTCCCTTCATCGTAACCTACCGAAATAAAAAATCTATTAATTTCATATAAAGCTGTGGTTGATGATAGTGATGGTGTGCGTTACGGTTGACTGTTATTTCATTTATAGAAGGAGTTTAAATCGATATTTAATTCTCGTAAATGATGTACTGTAGATTTTATTGGAATAGTTGCACCTATGTTCGATTGTTTGGTATATGACCTTAATTTCTTTTTGTAATCATTGTTGTGTTCATGCTTGGTTTCTTGAGGTACGTTCACCTGTTCGGTTGTATCCGAGGCTGAATAATTATGTGATAATTCCCTTGAAACTGGTTTTAAATGGTCAATATGAACTTGTTTCTCCTCGCCACTTGAAAGTGACTTAATTAAAACTTTGTTTGCTTTTATGTTAATTACTCTGTATGGGCCCTCAAATTTTGGGGATAATTTATTGTCTCTCGTATGAATGACTCCGTAAACAATGTCTCCTAAGCTGATAGGTGAATCTTTTGCCTTCTTGTTAAATGCCTCCATCATTTCTTCCTTGGACATCGTTAATTGTTTTTTGACTCTTTTGTGAATGTCCTGGAATTCACGTAAACGGAGTTTAGAGTAATCATCGTAATTGTATATAGGCATGCTGTCACCTTCTAGGAGCTCATATGGTAATTTTTTATCTGTGCCATATATAATGAAATGCGGTGTGTCACCAATGGATTTATTTATAGACCCATTAATTGAGGCCTCTACTCTGGGAATCCAATCATCCCAGCTTGCATAATTTTCACTCAGAATGTGTCGTAGCACATCTAATACCTTTTATTTTGTCTCTCTACCAACCCATTCGATGCTGGGTGATAGGCCAAAACGTTAACCTTTTTTATGTTGTATTGTTTACATATTTCTTGTAAGATCTCAGAATTAAATTCTCCTCTATTATCACTTATTAATACCTTTGGGGTAGTAAAGCGACATATTACATTATCTGTTATTGCCTTTGCTACGGTCTCTGCTGTCTTATCTTTAATTGGAGCTAAAATAACATAACGGGAAAAATGATCCGTTGCTACGAATAAGTATAGGTTATTATTGTATGATAATGGCATCTTGAGTAAATCAACAGCGACAACGTCCCATGGTTGATGTGGTACTGGGTAATTACCCATCGGTTCAGGTGTGATTGGGTATCCTTTGTGTTTCGCACATGATTCGCATCTGTCTATATGATTGTTTATAACTTTTCGTAATGAAGGCCAGTAATATAATAGCTGGGCTTGGTTGAATGTCTTATCCTTTCCAGGATGTCCTGCATGTGGGCTGTTGTGTATCAGTCGTAATACTTGGGGTATCATGTCATTAGGTACTACCAACTGGTTAGTATTTCTTTGGCATTTTGGTTGTTTTGAGTTAATTTTGTATAATGTATTATTGACCATTGTGAATTGTTCAAGTGGGACATGAAGTTTGGGTAATTGTATGTCATCTCCACTTTCTAACTTGTATATTACTTTTGACCATATTGGGTCAAGTCTTTGTGCCTTTGCGATATCCTCGTGGTTTGGGATATTTCCTTTGAGATCTAACGCCGCGACCTGAATTGTGTTCGGGTTCCTAGATAATGCGTCAGCTACTATGTTCATTTTACCTTGTATATAATGAATTTGTACATTGTAGTTTTCAACTGTACATTTCCATCTTGCTCTCCTCCCAGAAAGGAGTTTTTCTTTAAACATACCCACCAGTGGTTTATGGTCGGTGAATAAGTGGATTTCGTAACCATATACCAAATCTCGAAACTTTTGTAATGCAAAAACCACTGCAAATGCCTCTAAGTCTGTAGTGCAATAATTTTTCTCCGCACCTCTTGTTTGTCTGCTGGCAAATGCAATTGGTTGATTCTTTCCTCTTTTATCTTCCTGCATCAGTACAGCCCCTAATCCTTTAACTGATGCGTCTGTACAAATAAGAAATGATTTTGTGTAATCTGGATATGCTAAACAAGGTGCATTTGTTAGTTTAATTTTTAGATTGTTAAATGCCCTTTTTTGTTCTTCTTCCCATTGGAATACAGCATCTTTTTTGAGTAGTTGGAATAGAGGAAAGGCTATATGAGAGAACTGTGGTACGAATGACCTATAGTACCCAGCCAGACCTAAAAATTGTCTAACTTCGTCAGTCGTAGTGGGTTCAGGAAAATCTCTCACTACCTGTATTTTGTCATCAGTGGTGTGAATACCATCAGAACTTAAGTTGTGGCCTAAGAAATTTATTTCCTTAAAGCAAAATTTGCATTTAGAAAGTTTAATTTTTAATCCAGCATCACTAAGCTTTTGTAAGAGTAAATCTAATTTTTTGAGATGATCCTTAATATTCTTCGTTGCGATAATAATATCGTCAAGATAAACAAATATTCCTTGTCCTAAAATTCCGGACAATACGTAATTCATAAGACGCTGGAACGTGCCTGGGGCTGTCCTCAGTCCCATTGGCATTCTTGTATATTGATAATGGCCTCTGTTTGTTGAAAAGGCAGTGTATTTACGTGACTCCTGAGATACCGGAATCTGATAGTATCCGTTTAGGAGATCGATGGTCGAGAATAAATTATTCTCAGGACCAATATTCTGTAGAACATCGCTTAGCAATGGCATGGGAAATCTGTCTGGTATTGTGTGATTATTTAGTTTACGGTAATCTACTACCGCACGCATTTCTCCATTTCGTTTGGGCACAAAGAAAAGGGGGGCGTTCCACGGGGAAACTGAAGGCTCAATAATTCCAAGCTTTAACATTTTATCGACATACTGATTTGCAAGTGTACGTTGGGAGTGTGGTATGCGGTAAGCTGGTACGAAAATTGGTGGTGTTTCTGGGTGCACATTAATCATGTGATTAATCAAGTTAGTACACCCTAATTGTTCTCTGGGCAATGCTACGGTGTCCCTGTGTGTTTCCAGCAGGGTTAACAAATCATTTTCTTCATCAAATTCACCTGAGTGAATTAAATTCTCTTTTATTCTTTCTCTATCCGTAGATTTTATCTCACTTGTTACTCCACCTATATTTATTTCCTTCACAGGGGCGAAACATTTTTCAATATTAACTATGCAAGTTCCCTTTTTCAACTGAACATCCCCATTCATGTGATTAATAATGAATATCTGAGTTAGCCCTTCGTCGTTCGTATGACATAATGCGTTTTCTACTGACAATCCCTTTACTTTACATAATTCTTCTAAGACAAGAACAGTACTATTCCGTAATTTGCTCTTTATGGTAACCTTCATGTATGAATTAGGTGGTATAACTAAATCATTAGTGAGATGGGCTGGAAAAATTGATAAATCAGTACTGTTATCTGGGTCACTAATTCTGGAGGATGGGGTTGCTGGTGTAAGTGGATCTATACACTCATCTGTTTGTGTATGTTTGTTTAAGCCTTTAATATTACCAGTTCTTTTTGGCTCTCTTCTACCAATCGGTGAGGGCTCTGAAGTCATCATTTCATTAGTCAGTCAGTGCGAACAAATGTTCATCAAGCGCCACATACTAGATGAACAAGAGAAAATTGCTATTTTTTCATCTTGCATAAGCCAGGAAAGATGTCCAGCGAGCAACTTGCTTCGCTCCGACAAGCTCCATCGTGCTAGGACATATGATGAATTTAAAACTGAATTTCTGAAGAAATTTTCTGGAGGTATGAACTTCTTGCCAGGTATAATTCCAGAATTACATAAAATTGTAGATCTTGTAAGGGAGCACACTACAAACCATGTGCTCAGTGAAATAACTGCTGATGTCTCCACAATCAAGAGAACATTATTAGCTACATTGGAAAATTCTAATTGGAGAACAGATGATGGAAAGATGTCCCCAGACCTCGTCGTGGACATCATTGGTTATGTAGCTGCCTTGTGTAAATTACCTGATAGGACCCTTAAGATCGCCAAGACGATCGCGTACACCCCAGGAATGTGCTTGCTAGACTTAATGAACGAGGTAGAGATGCAGTGCAGTAAAGCAGGTATGGTCGACACACATGCACATTCTGGTAGAATCAGGGTACCTGAGACAGTATCAGCTGTGAAAACATCTACACCGACCCCAAACAGAGAACAAAATCGATCGCGACCAGAAATCAGGCAGGCCAAACAAGCAAACGTGACAAGGCCTCATTCACAGACGCCTTCCTACAGGCAGTTTCATAAGTTTTCGCGTAGCCCGAGCAGATCTCGCGCCATAAACAACACTTCTTATGGGAAATCACCTCGTAGGTCACAGTGAAGGGATAGGTCCATTCTATGTCATTATTGTGCAAAACCAGGACACACAAGGTATGACTGCTTTATCAAGGCAAAAGAGGACAAACAAAAGACACAAGGATTTGGTCCTTACTGTAGGCATCATACATACCAAGGGCACTGGACCAGTGATTGCAAAACAGTAGAAAAAATTGTGTCTATGTTCAAATCGGGGAAAGACCAAGTCATGACAAAAAACGAACAAACGTAAAGAAAAACAAGGCTAAACTTCACATAGGAGGCATGTTGGGAAATGAGTGTATCTTGATACCAGCTGTATGTGAGGATCAAAACGTTTCCTTATTTTTAGATACAGGCTCTCCAGTGAACTTAATAACACATGAAGAACTAAATAGAATTCTTTAAAAATAAAAAGAAAGTAACTTTTCTGGATGAAGCTGATTTAGATTTATACACAGTAGATGGACAAGAGATTACAGTGAAGGGTATGATAAGATTAAATATCAGTTTCACAGAAACTACAAGACCATTCTCTGCATTTTTCTATATTGTTGAAAACTTAGCAATTAAAGCTCATATGTTACTGGGCTTAAGATCCATGAGAGCTGAGAACATAACTATACTCCCACAAATGAATGGAATAGACTTTGATAATGAATTCATAGAGGAAATAACTTCAGAGCCCTCACCGATTGGTAGAAGAGAGCCAAAAAGAATTGGTAATATTAAAGTCTTAAACAAACTTACACAAACAGATGAGTGTATAGATCCACTCCCACCACCAACCCCATCCTCCAGAATTAGTGACCAAGATAACAGTACTGATTTATCAATTTTTCAAGCTCATCTCACTAATGATTTAGTTATACCACCTAATTCATACATGAAGGTTACCATAAAGAGCAAATTACGGAATAGTACTGTTCTTGTCTTAGAAGAATTATGTAAAGTGAAGGGATTGTCAGTAAAAAACGCATTATGTCATACGAACGACGAAGGGCAAACTCAAATATTCATAATTAATCACATGAATGGGGATGTTCAGTTGAAAAAGGGAACTTGCATAGTTAATATTGAAAAATATCCCGCCCCTGTGAAGGAAATAGTTATAGCTGGAGTAACAAGTGAGATAAAATCTACGGATAGAGAAAGAATAAAAGAGAATTTAATTCACTCAGGTGAATTTGATGAAGAAAATGATTTGTTAACCCTGCTGGAAACACACAGGGACACCGTAGCATTGCCCGGAGAACAATTAGGGTGTACTAACATGATTAATCACATGATTAATGTGCACCCAGAAACACCACCAATTTTCGTACCAGCTTACCGCATAACACACTCCCAACGTACACTTGCAAGTCAGTATGTCGATGAAATGTTAAAACTTGGAATTATTGAGCCTTCAGTCTCCCTGTGGAATGCCCCCTTATTCTTCGTGCCCAAACGAAATGGAGAAATGCATGCGGTAGTAGATTACCGTAAACTAAATAATCACACAATCCCAGACAGATTTCCCATGCCATTGCTAAGTGATGTTCTACAGAATATTGGTCCTGAGAATAATATATTCTCGACCATCGATCTCCTAAACGGCTACTATCAGATTCTGGTATCTCAGGAGTCACGTAAATTCACTGCCTTTTCAACAGAGGCCATTATCAATATACAAGAATGCCAATGGGACTGAGAACAGCCCCAGGCACATTCCAGCGTCTTATGAATTACGTATTGTCCGGAATTTTGGGACAAGGAATATTTGTTTATCTTGACGATATTATAATTGCAACGAAGAATATTAAGGATCATCTCAGGAAATTAGACTTACTCTTACAAAAGCTTAGTGATGCTGGTTTAAAAATTAAACTTTCTAAATGCAAATTTTGCTTTAAGGAAATAAATTTCTTAGGCCACAACTTAAGTTCTGATGGTATTCACACCACTGATGACAAAATACAGGTAGTGAGAGATTTTCCTGAACCCACTACGACTGACGAAGTTAGACAATTTTTAGGTCTGGCTGGGTACTATAGGTCATTCGTACCACAGTTCTCTCATATAGCCTTTCCTCTATTCCAACTACTCAAAAAAGATGCTGTATTCCAATGGGAAGAAGAACAAAAAAGGGCATTTAACAATCTAAAAATTAAACTAACAAATGCACCTTGTTTAGCATATCCAGATTACACAAAATCATTTCTTATTTGTACAGACGCATCAGTTAAAGGATTAGGGGCTGTACTGATGCAGGAAGATAAAAGAGGAAAGAATCAACCAACTGCATTTGCCAGCAGACAAACAAGAGGTGCGGAGAAAAATTATTGCACTACAGACTTAGAGGCATTTGCAGTGGTTTTTGCATTACAAAAGTTTCGAGATTTGGTATATGGTTACGAAATCCACTTATTCACCGACCATAAACCACTGGTGGGTATGTTTAAAGAAAAACTCCTTTCTGGGAGGAGAGCAAGATGGAAATGTACAGTTGAAAACTACAATGTACAAATTCATTATATACAAGGTAAAATGAACATAGTAGCTGACGCATTATCTAGGAACCCAAACACAATTCAGGTCGCGACGTTAGATCTCAAAGGAAATATCCCAAACCACGAGGATATCGCAAAGGCACAAAGACTTGACCCAATATGGTCTAAAGTAATATACAAGTTAGAAAGTGGAGATGACATACAATTACCCAAACTGCATGTCCCACTTGAACAATTCACAATGGTCAATAATACATTATACAAAATTAACTCTAAACAACCAAAACGCCAAAGAAATACTAACCACTTGGTAGTACCTAATGACATGATACCCCAAGTATTACGATTGATACACGACAGCCCACATGCAGCACATCCTGGAAAGGATAAGACATTCAACCAAGCCCAGCTATTATATTACTGGCCTTCATTACGAAAAGATATAAACAATCATATAGACAGATGCAAATCATGTGCGAAACACAAAGGATACCCAGTCACACCTGCACCGATGGGTAATTACCCAGTACCACATCAACCATGGGACGTTGTCGCTGTTGATTTACTCAAGATGCCATTATCATACAACAATAACCTGTACTTTTTCGTAGCAACGGATCATTTTTCCCGTTATGTCATTTTAGCTCCAATTAAAGATAAGACAGCAGAGACAGTAGCAAAGGCAATAACAGATAATGTAATATGTCTCTCTTTACTACCCCAAAGGTACTAATAAGTGATAATGGAGGAGAATTTAATTCTGAGATCTTACAAGAAATATGTAAACAATACAACATCAAAAAGGTTAACGTTTTGACCTCTCACCCAGCATCGAATGGGTTGGTAGACAGACAAAATAAAAAGGTATTTGATGTGCTACGACACATTCTCAGTGAAAATTATGCAAGCTGGGATGCTTGGATTCCCAGAGTAGAAGCCTCAATTAGTGGGTCTATAAATAAATCCATCGGTGACACACCACATTTCATTATATATGGCACAGATAAAAAATTACCATATGAGCTCCTAGAAGGTGACAGCATGCCTATTTACAATTACGATGATTACTCTAAACTCCGTTTACGTGAATTCCAGGACATTCACAAAAGAGTCAAAAAACAATTAACGATGTCCAAGGAAGAAATGACGGAGGCATTTAACAAGAAGGCAAAAGATTCACCTATCAGCTTAGGAGACATTGTTTACGGTGTCATTCATACGAGAGACAATATATTATCCCCAAAATTTATGGGCCCATACAGAGTAATTAACATAAAAGCAAACAAAGTTTTAATTAAGTCACTTTCAAGTGGCAAGGAGAAACAAGTTCATATTGACCATTTAAAACGAGTTTCAAGGGAATTATCCCGTAATTATTCAGCCTCGGGTACAACCGAACAGGTGAACGTACCTCAAGAAACCAAGCAAGAACACAACAATGATTACAAAAAGAAATTAAGGTCATATACCAAACAATCGAACATAGGTGCAACTGTTCCAATCAAATCTACAGTGCATCATTTACGAGAATTAAATATCGATTTAAACTCCTTCTATAAATGAAATAACAATCAATCATAACGCACATCATCACTATCATCGACCACAGCATGATAGAAAATTAATAGATTTTTTTTTTTCGGTAGGTTACGATGAAGGGACTTATGCTATGGATTCTCCTCTACATAGCAAGAGGATATGTGCACTTAGACCCCAAACATATAGTACGACAAGGATGCCTCATAACTCCAACGGCCACGACTACAATCGTTAAGGACGTCATGAGTACTGAAATAAGTCTAGATTACATGTATGAATTACCTACTTATCTAGACAGACTTGCGACGCCGATGCGAACTCTGGACTTCATGATAGGAAATTATGTTTCACAAGCACATAACACCAAGGAAATGAATGAAATGGTAAAGTTAGCGAAATGGAAACTAGAACAGGCGAAGTCAACTATGCTCGTCATGATCCAAGATCTCCCATCTTATGGAACGGAGGTACTGAACGACAGGAACAACATCACACGTACTCTCCAAAAGCGCGGTTTGTTCGACCTGGGTGGCGCAGTTCTTGGGAACATCTTTGGATTGGCTACAGAGGATGACCTTAAAGAAATAAACAACAAATTTAATAAGATAGCTCAGGTACTAACATGCCAAGATAAATTCATCACAGGACAGAACTCAGCAATGAAGACAATTGTGAAAAATCTGAAACAAGCAGAAAACATAGCTCTCGAGAGTGTAGATAAAATAAATGAATTGGAGGGAAACGTTACACTTTTCCAACACTTCTCCATCATCACAGAACATATTGACACGATTCTACTACAATTAGAGAACACTAGAGATCGTTTCAGGGCACTTATGCAAGGAATTTCGAATGCTGGTGATGGCAAGATCACAATTGACTTACTCCCAGTTCATGAGCTACATCAGATAGTTAGTCAAGGCATACATAAACATAAATTGAAGCCGTTGTTCCGCAGTAGGGAATTTATGCAATATTACCCGTATTTAGAAGCAACACTAACACCAACATCAGTGGTAGTTCATGTACCATTCATCACTGAAGACCTGTTCACAGTATACCAAATACACCCCTTCCCCTATAAAAATAACAACACTTTGGTCATCATCAACATCAACACAGACACCCAACTCATCATGGTCTCCAAGAGATGGGACACTGTCACTTTCGCAAGTGAATCAACGATTGAACGAAAGTGCCGCACATCCTTACATGCTGTTCATCTTTGTCCTGCGTACATTTTCACGTTTCAGCCTACTGATACAGTCCCTTGTGAAATGGCTATCATCAGAAATGACAATATTCATCATCATTGCAACTTCACTTTTGCTCCAGATAAACTTGTGCACCATCAACGCATTGGACACTCACAGTTTTTTTATTTCCCTCATGACACATCAGTTTACATAGTCTGTCCAGATATACCACCATCTCATACATCAGCATCAGGATTATACATAGCACCAGACTACTGTGCGGTATTTACACCAGCCATGTCTACTTTATCCACCATCAATCACTACGCCATTCTCAATCATACACACAAACATTTCCACCCACTGCCTGATATGAACTTAAACATGAGCACAAGTATTAAGCTGACTTCATCTAGGTTTGAAACTATGCAGCTGATCAATGAAACAATGAAGCCCTGGGAAGATTTGAGTTTGAGTATGTTCAACCCATATTATGTGTATAGCCCAGCACCTACTGTCTTTATAATCGTCTGCATTGTAGTTGCAGTACTGCTGTTCGCAATGCACAGAATGCATGCAAGAATTGCTAATTTGGAGTCTTTATTTAGTGGGGGGAGAGTTAACATCCAAGTTAACCACCCTGAATGAAGTGTATATATTTTGTATATAGTATTAATTATATTTAAAAAAAAATACAAAGAAGAATGACCCATGTATGGCAGACCAGTACCATTATCTTTAAATGAAATATTAATAACTCTTACCATAATCTTAATTTTAAACTTTTTTTTTCTTGCATGTATGCATTTCACTACAATAACCCAAGTACATACTGTATTACAGTTAAATAATTTACTTTAATGCATTTATTCAAATATGTATACAACTTGTTTAAAATGTAATATTACTGAATAATCACTATTTACTATGAATATTATATGTATACAATATTCATACAATTATGTTACTTTTACAATATTATATATTTCACTTAATTAGCTTATAAGTTCATTATAATGTGTATATAATATGTATTAATATGTTATGACTATTAACTGTCGATGGTACGCCATTTTCGCGTGACCGAGCAATGTATTGGGACTCCATATTGTAGTTACAAATCATAATAGATAGATAGATAAATAGATAGATAGACAGCTCTATGCGAGCCTGGGAATGGGAAATGAGCTTGCAAATTACACTAAGGAAAGCTGACGACAGTGGCCAGTAAGGAGATGATGCAGTTAGTTGTCAGCAATCCACCGGTGAACAAAGCCTTAGTGACCATACACACACATACACACATACTCACACACAGGCTTCTAGAACTTTCCACTCACAAGGAACACACGTGACACAACCCCTGCTACACCAGAATTTAGGAAAGAGAGCGCAGAAGGAGAGAGGCGATAGAAGAGACAGGTCACAGGGAGAAGGGCTTAGCAACTTGAGAGAGAGAGAGAGAGAGAGAGAGAGAGAGACAGGGAGACAGGGACTCTGCTCAACTCACTCGTAAGTGAGAGACTTGTTAATTTTTCCAAGACAAATAAAAATAGTCCCATACTATTCTTTACCTCTCTTGTCACTACATGACAAATGGGAAAGAAGATTAGCTACTCACGAAGCTACTCCAGTATAATAACCGCTCGTCCACAAGTCTAATATATATATATATATATCTCAACTACAAGTAACCACAAAGGAACTACAAAGTCTTTTATGACAAATTGATCTACATGGAGAAACTCATGCAGTAGCTCTTGATATTTTTAAAGCTTTCGAAAGAGTATGGCACCGTTCCCTGCTGTCCAAACTCCTTTGCTATGGACTAACGTCTTTTGTTCCTTTGATTTCTTCATGTCTTAGTGACAGGAAAATAAGAGTAAAAGTAGATGATGTATATTCCAATTTCCATTCAGTTAATGCCGGCGTGCTGCAGGGATCAGTTCTGGCGCCAACTCTATTCCTGGTTCATATTAATGATCTCTTATCTGTCACCCACAATCCCATTCACTCATATGCAGATGACTCAACACTACATAGTTCATTCACACTCAGACACCAATTTACAAAGTCTGATATCTCTACCTCTCAACTCAGTACAGCCATCTCCATAAATCAAGATCAATCTACAATCAGTGAATGGGGACAAAACAACCTTGTCTCTTTTAATGCTAGTAAAACTAAATATATACAGTTTACTAATAGACAGATATTGTAAGATTCGTACATTACCTTCAGTGCTACTAATATTCCCATCCCCAAAAGTATTGAATTCTTGGCATCTCACTTAACAATGCCCTCAGCTTGACCTCTCATGTCAGATCACTTGCTAAATCCACCTCAAAGAAACTTGGATTATTGTACAGAGTCCATAACTTCATCGCTGATGAGCAGTTAGTTATAATTTATAAGAGTCATGTGCGCTCTGAGCTTGAATATTGCTCACCCTTGTGGAATTGTTGTGGAGAGGTTGCATTAAAACAACTAGAGAAAATTCAGAACAAAGATATTAGATTCATAACAACCCTGCCATTACAAATAAACTACCTCCCCTGCAAGTAAGAAGGAATGTTGCCTCCCTTGCATTATTTTACAGATATTTTTTTTGGCAAATGCTCATAAGAAGTTGCATCCATGGTGCCACCTCTTCATGCCTTCCCTCGTGCTACACGGGCATCTGGTAGCGCCCATGACTGGAATGTCACTCAGCCATATTGTAGAACTTCTGCCTATCAGAATTCTTTCATTCCCTGAATTAAGTCTCTCTGGAACTTGCTTCCCCAGAGTTGTTTCCCTCCAAATTTCAACCCACAGCTGTTCAAGTCTAACTGTTACAGATATTTTATGAACAGAGGACACCAGTAATCTGGTGAATGGATTATTATTATTTTTTGTTTGTTTTTCCTTCCTTCGTTCTGTTATTAAAAAAAAAAAAAAACTCTGGCTTCGGCTCTCCTGTCATTCTTAGACTAAATATATCTCTGCTGTTTACTTATCCCCTAATTCTACTGACTGTCAAAAATTCTTCAACTGTCTTACTTCTACGATTCTATCCATTTCTCCATTCTCTGAAATCTCCATTCCAGGAGATTGTAATGTCCCCCACCACCTTTATCTCTCCTCTCCTTTCACTGATCCACCTGGTGAACAAGCCTACATCTTTTCTATCCTTAAAGACCTACAGCAGCTTGAACAGCACCCTACCCTTATCCCTGACTGCCTTGGAGAGAGCTCCAACATACCTGACCTCTTTCTTACAACTGATCCTTCTGTTTACACTGTTAATCTTTTCTCTCCGTTGGGTTCCTCCTATCATAACCTTATTACCTTAACCTGTCCTATCGTTCCAGTACAGCCTGTGGACCCTCCAAAGAACCGTCGTCTGTGGCACCTTTAAGCTGCAGGTTGGGAGGCCTTCAGGCAGTACTTCTTTGATTTTCCCAGGAATGATTATTCCATCCATGGCCGGAAGCCATCGGAGGGTGCCTTGCAAATTAGGGAGCAAAATTCTCGCGGGCATGGAAGCATACATTCCTTTCTCATATCCTTTGACTAAAGCAAGAAAGCCTTGATTAATCACGCTTGTTCTAATGCTGTCCACAACAATGAGAGGTCCCATAAAAGGTACTGCAGCCAACCCACCCCTGAACCACATGTTTTTACGTTTCTGCCCGGAATCGTGCTAAGTCCGTTTTTTGCTCTGCTAAAAATAATTTCATCCGTACTAAATACTCTCAAGTCTCGAAATCGAATTCTTCTCACTCCTTGTGGCAGCCTGCCATAAAACTTTCAAACAACTTTACCTCATCATCCTTCTCTCCTCTTTTCTACTCTGATGGTTTCTGTAGCTATTTTTTCTACTGATGAAGCAGATCTCTTCTCTCAGACTTTCTCCTCCAGTTCCACCTTAGAGGATTCCGGTGCTGTTCCTCCATCACTTCCCCCCTCTGACTTCCCCATGGCTGACAAAATTTTTTCAGATGATGTATTTTCTGCCATCACTGGCCTCAATACTAAGAAGGCATATCGGCCTGATGGAGTTCCTCCTGTTCTCAAGAACTGTGCTTACACCCTGCCTAGGTAAACTCTGTCGGCTATGTCTTTCAGCTTGTATCTTTCCTTGTTCCTGGAGGTCTGCTCTCATTCAGCCAGTCCCAAAGAGGGGTGACCGTTCCCAACCGTCTAACTATCGTCCAATTGCTTTAACAACCTTTGTCTCAAAAGTTTTTGAGTCAGTTCTTAATAGAAAAAAAATAAAGCATTTTTATTATCACAGCCTTCTTTCTGATCGTCAGTATGGGTTCCGTCAGGGACGCTCCACTGGCGATTTTCTCACCTACCATTCAAACTCCTGGTCATCCCTCTTTCTGGACTTTGACAAAAGCTTTGCCATTGATCCTTTTGATCAAGTCTGCGATAAATCTTTAATTTTCAAACTGCCCTCTTACGATTTCTATCCTTCTGTCTATGACTTTATATCTTCCTTTCTGGTCGTTCTAGAATCGCTGTTGTAGACGGCCATCGTTCTTCTCCTAGATCTATCAACAGTGGTGTTCCTCAGGGCTCTGTCCTACCACCAACTCTCTTCCTTTTATTCATCAACGACCTTCTAAGCTGTACAAATAACCCTATCCACTCGTACGCTGATGACTCCATCCTTCATCTATCCATTCGGTTCCAGCAACGTCCATCTCAGCAGATGCTTCAACAAACAAGGGATGAGGCTATGGCACACCTAATGTCTGACCTGGCTCATATCTATGACCGGGGTAAAAGTAATCTTGTTTTTAATGCATCAGAGACTCAGTTCTTACACTTATCAACTCGACAAAATCTTCCACAGGTGTACCCACTAATGTTTAATAATATTCAGCTTAATCCTGTATCATCCGTGAACATGCTTGGGGTTTCATTCACTCGGGACATTTCTTGGAAAGATCATATTACATCTCTTGTAAAATCTGCTTCCAAGAGATTGGGTGGGCTAAGCAGACTCTGTTCCTTCTTTACCCGTGCACAATTGTTGGCTCTATACACGAATTTTTTTCGCCACTGTGTAGAGTAAAACTCTCATGTGTGGGGAAGCTCCACACAAACAGCTCTTCTCAATAGGGTGGAGTTAAGGACTTTTCATCTCGTTAACTCTCCTCCTCTTCCTGGCTCCATTCAACCTCTATCTCTTCACTGCACTGTTGCCTCTTTATCTCTTTTCTATCGCTACTTCAATGGTCAGTGCTCCTCTGAACTGTCTTCCTGCATCCCTCCACCTCTATGACGGGTGCGTAACACACGTCTACCAGCAAACTCTCATCTCTTTTCTGTCCAGCTCTCTGATGCAAGAGTTAACCGTTACTCCCAGTCCTTCATTTATGCAACAGGTCAACTCTGGAACTGTCTCCCTCTGTCTGTATTTCCTACTAGCTATGATCTCCAGTCTTTCAAACGCAGTGTGTCCAAGCATCTCGAAATGATCGGATCTTGAATTCTGCTCTCTCTTGTATTTTGTCTCTTGGAGGGAAATGTTATTGAGGCTCCTGACCGTTGGTTCCTTCTTTCTAGCATATCTCTCTCTCTCTCTCCCTCTCTCTCTCTCTCTCTCTCTCTCTCTCTCTCTCTCTCTGTATATATATATATATATATATATATATATATATATATATATATATATATATGTGTGTGTGTGTGTGTGTGTGTGTGTGTGTGTGTAAATATATATATATATATATATATATATATATATATATATATATATATATATCTATATATATATATATATATATATATATATGTGTGTGTGTGTGTGTGTGTGTGTGTGTGTGTAAATATATATATATATATAAAAGGGACACTTTTATCTACATTCTTTTTGCTCTCTTTCTTTCCCTTGTATTTTGTCTGTCCAAACCCTGTGCATTTTACTTTCATTTAGTTAATTTCCTCTCTCCACTGTCTGGTTCCTGCGTGTCACTGGCATTGACCCCAGGGTAAAATATTGTACTGCCTAAGAAATCTTTATGAATTCTGGTGACGAAGCAATGGCCCTCAGTTCCGTGCAGCCCTTAAGTGGGCAGGGGGTGCTAAGAATCCCACGGTGTAAAAATAAGTTCATAAATCCAAAAAGAACCTTAAGAATAGGAAACTGGAATGTTGGAACTCTCAATCAGGCTGGTAAAATGGAAGAACTTATTTCAGTGTTCAAGGAATACAAGATGGATATTTGTGCTCTTACAGAAACGAGGTTGCTTGGAGTTGATAAAATGAATTTGGAAGATGGTATTACTATTGTACAGGAGGTAATAATTATGATTTTGATGAGCTGAGAAGTGATGAGAGCACGAGGGAAGAGTTTCGGTGGGAATGTAGAAACAGGTTTCTAGTCCTGCAGACTTTGATGGAATCTGAAGACAATGATATTGATCAAATGTGGAGAGAGGTAAAAGAGGTTTTGCATGAGAGTGCTAAGGTTGCTATTAGGAGAAATGGAAAAGCGATAAGGAAAAAGTGGATGTCAGATGAAACATGGAATGCAATTCAGAAAAGGAAAGAGGCTAAGTTAAGAAGTGAAGAACAACATGTTGATGGCCAGGTAGTTGAAGTACTTAGAGCAAAGTACTGGAGTTTACATTCTGAAGTAAAAAGACTCGTTAGACGTGATAAGAGGAGACTATATGATGAAAAGGCGACAGAGACAGAAATTGAATTAAGTAAAAATGACGGTCAGAGCACAAGAGCAGCGTATCAGGCCATAAAGGAGTTAATTGGGACTGAAAAGAGAAGGAAGGAAATACCTGTACGAGATAGAAATGGTAATTTGATGACTAAAGATTTGGATATAAAAGGATGGTGGAAAGAGCACTTTGAATCTGTTCTAAATAGACCAATCCCGGCTGAAGAGGACATTTTGCCAGCCGAGAGAGATTTGCAGATAGAAACAGGGGATATAACCTTGGAAGAGGTAGCAAAATCTATAAAGGAGTTAAAGAGTTTTAAGGCCCCAGGTGAGGATGGAATATTCCCTGAAATGCTTAAGGTGGAAAATGACGAGTTGATGAATGCGCTTTTGAAACTTTTTAATGTGGCTTGGGATAATGGTGGAATTCCAGAAGGGTGGAAAAATAGAGTGATTGTAAAAACACCAAAAAATGGAGATTTAAGTGTGTGCGGCAATTGGAGGGGGATAACTTTGACATCTGTAGTTCCAAAAGTCTTTTCCAGAATCTTGAACAGAATAGAGCCAGTAATTGATAAAATTTTAAGAGAAGAACAAGCGGGATTTGGAAAGGGTCGAGGTTGTAATGATTAGATTTTTATTGGAAGGCATCTAATCCAACAAGCTAATGAGATGAAAATGCCACTTAGCATGTGCTTTGTGGATTTTGAAAAGGCGTTTGATAGTGTTTCACGTGGAGCTGTGTTGAAAATTATGAGATTCTATGGTATACCAGAAAAGTTTGTAAATATTATTAGAAGCCCGCATGAAGGTACTTTTTGTAAGGTAGTGGTGGGTGGTTCTTTGAGTGATCCATTTCAAGTTAGGTCAGGAGTGATTCAAGGAGGAGTTCTTTCGCCATTGTTGTTTGTTTTGGTTATGGATTATGTTATGAAAAAAAGTTGTAAGGAGAACAGGTGCAGGAATTAACTGGAAAGAAAATAAGAAGCTGATGGATTTGGTCTATGCTGATGATATTGTACTGATTTGTGGAAGTATTTACGAGATGCAGAGGGTGCTTGATTGTCTGGTGGAAGAAGGAGAAAAAGTGGGATTGGTAATAAACTGTGGAAAGACTGAAATTATTAATATGAACGTGGAGAACCAAATCGATTGTGTAATTGGGAATAATGTGGTGAAGAATGTAGAAAACTTTAAGTATCTGGGAACGATTGTATCATCTAATGGATCATTAAACAATGAAATTGGGGAGAGGATTGGACAAGCTTGGCGAGCTGTTGGAATGTTGAAATCTGTTTGGAATAATGATGTTCTTTCGGTCCATACTAAAGTGAAAATTTACAAATCCATGGTTGGACCAGTTTTAATTTACGGGCATGAGTCGTGGTATAGTACAATTGCAACAGATCAGAAACTATTAGGATTTGAGAATAAAATACTGAGAAGGATTCTTGGGGTAAAGTGGCAAGACAGAGTTACAAATGCAAGAGTAAGGGATATTACGAGAGTGGAACCAGTTAATGAATGTGTGAGACTGTCTCGCTGGAAGTGGCTGGGGCACATATACAGAAAAGAAGGTAGTTTAGTGCGGGATGTACCAGAGTGGACTGCTAGAGGAAGAAGAGGTAGAGGTATGCCGAGGGAAACCTCGTTGAAGACAATGAAAAAAGAAGCAGGAGAGGAGTGTTGATGGAACCTGAAGGAGATGGCAAGAGACAAATATTGGTGGAGAGAGTTCATTGAGGCCCTATACATCCCGTGGGGTGCCACAGGAAATGATATATATATATATATATATATATATATATATATATATATATATATATATATATATTGTTACGGAACAGAGAAAGATAATGTACACTTTAAGTGAGAATACTAAAAATCACTACTGTCCTGCAAAGTTCCAAGTTCAAAACAAAAGAGTTAGGTAAAATTACAAGTTAAAGTTTAATGCTCAAACTAACAACTAAACATTCAGGACTCATAAGGATAATGTAATGGCAAAAAACACGTTAAATATATGGTTAACTGCAATAGCCTCTATTAACACGAAATTAGCAAGTGTAAATTTATCTAAGTCAGCCCTGATAAAATGAGAAAACTGGATAATGCTCAGTGAATGCAAGATATATTATTACAGATACAAAATATTATCAATAATGGCTGACACTTAAAACACATGAATCACAAAAACCTCACTAGGCCTACGAATTAACACCCCATGCTATACAGTACAAGAAAAAATGCAATAACACTTATACTCAAATTACACAGCTGCTAGATGGTTGGAGACTTCCTGAGCACTCACAATAATAACAACAGTACAGGGGAGGACAGAGATGTGACCAAAATGAGGAGTAGATCTAAGTGGCAATTAATGTAGAGACTGAGCTCATTATATAGGGGCCGGCAGAGCTTGATACAACTTGTAAGAAGGATGCGCAAATGAAGCCATAGGGGACAAAGAGTTGACACTCCTGCTCTGAACAACAGAAAGAACGACTTACTCTACTATAAGGGTGGAAGGGGGGAGTGAGGTACAACACGCTCGTGATCAAACATGCAGCATACTGTACATTACAATTACACAAAGGATGATGAAATCATAGGCTATGTAACACCTCCCCACAAAGAAAAAGAAATTTACAAAGGAAATTTCTTATTACTATAAAACAATCTGTCTAAAGTCTAGATAAGCAATCTGCAATAACATTTTCTTTCCCCTTTATATGTTGTATGTCTAATGAATACTCCTGAAGAAGTAGACTCCATCTTGTCAATCTCTGATTTTTATCTTTAAATTTACTAAAGAATTTCAGTGGGTTATGATCGGTATAAATGACTATGGGGTCTAAACCAGAACACAAATAAAATGAAAAATGCTGTAAACCCAAAATCAAGGCCAAAAGCTCTTTCTCAATAGTTGAGTAGTTCTTTTGAGGTGGAGTGAACTTCTTACTGTAATAAGATACAGGGTGTTCAATACCCTGATCATCCTCTTGCAGCAAAACAGCCCCAGCTCCTGTATCACTTGCGTCAACAGCCATCTTAAAAGGCTTAGCAAATTTTGGAGTAGCGAGCACTGGCTGACTTAATAGGATATCTTTAAGTTTGCTGAAAGAGGGATCACAGTTATCGGTCCAGACAAATTCAACTCCCTTTTTCAGTAGGTCTGTAAGTGGTGATACAAGAATTGAAAAGTTAAGAACAAATCTCCTGTAATAACCTACCATTCCCAAAAATCTTTGTAGCTGTTTCCTACTTTTAGGTCTGGGAAGATCACTTATAACCTGAACCTTAGCTGCTGGTGGTGCAACATGTCCATCACCAATTACGTACCCAAGGTACTGAACTTTAGCTTGACCAAACTCACACTTTGATAAATTAGCTACAAGATTAGCCTGAACCAAACGCTCAAGAAATTTACTGACATGGCATAGGTGATCTTTCCAGTTGTCTCTGAAAATTAATACATCATCAATATAAAGAACACACCCTGCCAAACCCTCTGTTACAACATTCATGAGCTTCTGAAAAGTGGCTGGTGCATTCTTCATACCATATGGCATTACAGAACATGCAAAAGTCTTTCCTAGTGTTTCAAAACATGAGATCTCCCTAGCACGTTCAGTCATAGGTACTTGCCAGTATCCCTTTAACAAATCAAACTTACTTATGTACCTAACCTTTCCGATCTTGTCTATGCAAACTTCCACACGAGGGAGAGGGTAAGTGTCTGTTTTGGTTATCTGATTAACAAGTCTGTAGTCGATGCAAAGCTGCTGTGACCCACCTGGCTTAGGGACTAGAGTGACAAGAGAACTCCACTCGCTCTGACAGGGCTCAATCATCTTGTGGTCCAACAGGTAGCCAAACTCCTTCTGGATGAGAGGAACTTTCACTGGGTTCACACGGTAAGGAGGCAGTTTAATTGGCTTTGCGTCTCCAACATCGACATCATGCATCAACACAGTGGTTCTTCCTGGAGTAGCACGGAACACTTGTGGGTACTCCTGCAGTAATGCCGAAAACTCCTGCCTTTCCTCGGGAGGTAGATGAGAAAGCTTAGTCTGGAGATCATTCATGATATCAGGATTCTTCCCCAAACTATCACTCAGGCTCATGCTGCATGGGAGAACTTCACTTGCAGACTCGGGTGGAACAGCTACAGTGCAGACTGGGTTATTTTCGTCCCACCTGTGATATAACTTTATCATGTTGATGTGACAAAGTTGCTTGTTCTTTCTACGATCTGGTGTGGCGATGACATAGTTGACATCACTGAGTTTCTTCTCCACGAAATAAGGACCACTAAACTTGGCTTGAAGAGGTTGCCCATGCACTGGTAGCAGAATCAAAACCTGATCTGGCTGAAAGTGGCGTAACCTGAACTTCTTATCATACCAAGTCTTCATCTTCTCCTGAGCAGCTCCTAAATTCTCTCTCGCCAGCTGTAAAGCAGTGGACAGCCGTTCTTTGAACTTCATCACATACTCCAGCAGGTTGACGTCATCTTCCTTCGACAGCCAGCATTCCTTGAGTAACTTAAGGGGTCCTCTTACTTCATGGCCAAACAGTAGTTCAAAAGGTGAGAAGCCCAGTGATTCATTTGGAGATTCTCTTGCGGCAAATACAACGAATGGAAGACCTTTATCCCAGTCTTTCTGATGTTCCAAACAGTATTTCTTGAGCATCGATTTGAGTGTTTGATGATATCTCTCCAACGCTCCTTGGGTCTGGGGATGGTAAGCTGAAGACGTGATCTGGGTGATGCCCAACTCTTTCAGAGAATGCTTGAAAACATTTGACATGAAATTACTTCCCCGGTCTGATTGTACCTCCTTGGGTAGACCATACTTTGTGAAGAACCCTAGCATTTCCTTAACCACGTTCTTTGCTGAGATATTTCTAAGTGGAATGGCTTCAGGATAACGAGTAGCCATATCAATCAGGGTCAACACATAAGAAAATCCTGAAGAAGTCTTAGGAAGAGGGCCCAAAATATCCACCAACACACGGGTGAATGGCGCCTCAAAAGGAGGAATGGGAACTAGAGGTGCAACCTTTTCGGTCTGATTACACTTCCCCACAACTTGACAGGTGTGACAAGACTTACAATACCAGGAAACATCTCTGAAGATACCTGGCCAGTAGAAGTGTTTCAAAATGCGTGCCACAGTCTTCCTCACTCCAAGGTGTCCTGCCAAACTGGAATCATGAGCCACTCTAATGATATCCTGCCTACAAACACGAGGGATGACAACTTGATGTACAACCTCCCATTCACAGTCGGCTGATGCTGTTGGGGGTCTCCACTTCCTTATAAGTACTCCTAACTTTATGTAATAACAAGTAGAAGCACCAGCTGACTCTTCCTCACTGCAAGCAGAGTTAGCTAGACCTTTCAACTCAGGGTCAGCAACCTGCAATTCAACCAACTCGTGACGAGACAAATTATCAACACTACAGGGTACTGCCTCATCTGGTGAGTGGTCCAAATTAGCAAGAAAAGTGTCAGCTAGGATAACATCATCATCATCATTATCCTCTAAGTCACCAGTAACTTTAGACTTAGCCCTAGTGACAGCACATGCAGAGAACACATCAGGGACATCACAATCCTGGGCCGCAGCCACTGGCTCACTAGACAACTGAGGAGCTGGACACACTTGACGTCCACCAATATCATTTCCAAGTAAGAAAGTTACACCTGACATTGGGAGTGTCTCAACCAACCCAACCATAACGGAACCATTAACAAAACCAGACTCTAAATTCACTCTGCACAGAGGGACAGAGAAGTAATTATTCCCTACACCTTGTAAGATTACAGTTTCATCAGAGGAATTAACATTAGAGCCTAGAACACTGGTCAGCATAAGGGATTGGCAAGCACCTGTATCACGATATATTTTAACTGATTTCCTGTCATTACTGTCCAGAGGACTGACAAAACCATCAGACAGGAAATTAGCACATGAACTCTTGAGAGTGTCACCCACTTTACTGCTCAAAAGAGGAGCTCCATCATGAGAATTTAATTTACCCCTCAAAGCAGGTTCAGTTAACTCAGTTAAAGAATTCTGGGAACTCTCAAGGGTGGACACTAGACCAATTGACTGAATATTTAAAGACTCCTTTTTGTTCACATCATGCTGTCTTCTGAAACATTTCTCCGTAGTATGACCAAGCTTACTACAATAAGTACATTTACTTTTCTGAAATCTAGAGGTGAAGCTGGTATTTACTTCCTGAGAAACATCATCTTTATTCTCTTTCCTGTTACCTGTACTCTGAGTAGAGGCAACTTACTTACTCTCAGCTTTCCTTTTTTCTTTAGAATATCTCTTGTGAGAACATATTCATCAGCTAAAACTGCAGCATCAGACAAATTATCTATTCTTCTCTCATCAAGATATAGGCTTACATCTTTATTAATACACCTTTTGAAGTCCTCCAGCAAAATCATCTGCTTAAATTTATCAAAATCAGAATCCACGTTCTTAGAATTTAACCACTGCTCTAACAGATCTTCTTTGATTTTTGCATACTCAACATGGTATTGCTTATCTTGCTTATAAGTTGTCCTAAATTTTACTCTATAGGCTTCAGGAACAAGCTCATAGGCCTTAAGAATCAAGCTCTTAACTACATCATAATTATCACATTGATCCTGAGGCAAAGATGCATAAGTTACTTCAGCTTTACCGGTGAGAACAGTTTGAAGGAGTACTGGCCAATACTTTTTGGGCCAATTAAAACCTGTAGCTACCCTCTCAAACAACTGAAAATACTTTGTTAAATCAGAGTCATTAAAAGGAGGGACAAGGTTAACATTTTTAGCCACATCAAAATCATCAGAGCTAGATGATCCAGTTCCACCTTGCTTCATGCGATGCTCATGGTCTGCCTGAATCCTAGCAAGTTCAATTTGTGCCTCTTGAATACGAGCCTGAGACTCAGCCTCCTTAGCCTGAGACTCAGCTTCCTTAGCACGTGCCTGAAACTCAGCCTCCTTAACACGAGCCTCCTGCAGAGCTAGCTGTAACTTAGCTATTTCAATCTGCGTTTGCTCATTTGGAGGAGTTACATTAAACAAGCTTTTATTAATCATGCCAACAATTTGATCTTTAGAATGATGAGAGTGAACTGCAATTCCCAATTGTTGAACAACAAGCTTAAGTTCATTCTTTGTTCTGTTTTCTACATCACACACTGTTTGCACATTTGACAAAAAATCTTTGGCTTCATCAAGTGTAGTAATAGTAGACATCATGAATAAATCACGGTCACAAAATATCAAGCAATATCCTTATGATAATATCCTGAATATCCTGATAAGAGGTCGCCAAATTTATGTTACGGAACAGAGAAAGATAATGTACACTTTAAGTGAGAATACTAAAAATCACTACTGTCCTGCAAAGTTCCAGGTTCAAAACAAAAGAGTTAGGTAAAATTACAAGTTAAATTTTAATGCTCAAACTAACAACTAAACATTCAGGACTCATAAGGATAATGTAATGGCAAAAAACACGTTAAATATATGGTTAACTGCAATAGCCTCTATTAACACGAAATTAGCAAGTGTAATTTTATCTAAGTCAGCCCTGATAAAATGAGAAAACTGGATAATTTTTTTTTTTTTTAATGCGAGGAAGAAGGAACCAAAGGCCATGAGCCCGCAGTAACAGTTCCCTCCAAGAGAAAAACAAAATACAATAGAGAGCCAAATTCAAGATCCGATCATTTTGAGATGCCTGGACACACTGCGTTTGAAAGACTGGAGATCATAGGCAGGAGGAAATACAGACAGAGGGAGACAGTTCCAGAGCTGACCTGTTGCATGAATGAAAGACTGGGAGTAACGGTTAACTCTTGCATTAGAGAGTTGGACAGAAAAGGGATGAGAGTTTGCTGCCAGACGGGTGCTACGCGCCCGTCGTAGAGGTGGAGGAATGCAAGCAGACAGTTCAGAGGAGCAGTGACCATTAAAGTAGCGATAGAAAAGAGATAAAGATGCAACAGTGCGGCGAAGAGACAGAGGTTGAAGGGAGTCAGTAAGAGGAGGAGAGTTAATGAGACGAAAAGCCTTTGACTCCACCCTATTGAGAAGAGCTGTATGTGGGGAGCCTCCCCACACATGAGAGTTGTACTCCACACAGGGGCGGATAAAACCCCTGTATAGAGTCAACAATTGTGCAGGGGTAAAGAAAGAGCGGAGTCGGCTTAGCACACCCAATCTCTTGGAAGCAGATTTTACAAGAGATGCAATATGATCTTTCCAAGATAAGTCCCGAGTAAATGAAACCCCAAGCATGTTCAAGGATGATGCAGGATTAATCTGAATATTATTAAACATTAGTGGGTATACCTGTGGAAGATTTTGTCGGGTTGATAGGTGTAAGAACTGAGTCTTAGAAGCATTAAAGACAACCATATTATTTTTACCCCAGTCAGAGATATGAGCCAAGTCAGACATTAGGTGTGCCATAGCCTCATCCCTTGTTTCTTGAAGTAACTGTTGAGATGGGCGTTGCGGGAACCGAATGGAAAGGTGAAGGGTGGAGTCATCAGCGTATGAGTGGATAGAGTTAGATGTACAGCTTAGAAGATCATTGATGAATAAAAGGAAGAGAGTTGGTGATAGGACAGAGCCCTGAGGAACACCACTGTTGATAGATCTAGGAGAAGAACGATGGCCGTCTACGACAGCAGCTATAGAACGACCAGAAAGGAAGCTAGCGATGAAGGTACAGATAGAAGGATAGAAACCGTAGGAGGGCAGTTTGGAAATTAAAGATTTATGCCAGACTCGATCGAAAGCCTTTGAGATGTCAAGTGCAATGGCAAAGCTTTCGCCAAAGTCCCGAAAGGAGGATGACCAGGAGTCTGAAAGGTAGGTGAGAAGATCGCCAGTGGAGCGTCCCTGACGGAACCCATACTGACGATCGGAAAGAAGGTTGTGATAGGGAAGATGCCTTAAAATTTTTTTATTAAGAATTGACTCGAAAACTTTTGAAATACAGGACGTTAAAGCAATTGGACGATAGTTGGAGGGTTGGGAGTGGTCACCCTTCTTTGGGACTGGCTGAATGAGAGCAAACTTCCAGCAAGAAGGAAAGGTACAAGTTGACAGACAAAGGCGAAATAGTTTGCCTAGGCAGGGTGTAAGCACAGAAGCACAGTTTTTGAGAACAACAGGAGGGACCCCATCAGGCCCATATGCCTTGTTAGTACTGAGGCCAGTAATGGCAGAAAATACATCAACTGAAGAAATTTTAATGTCAGCCATGAGGAAGTCAGAGGGGGAAAGTGATGGAGGAACAGCACCGGAATCGTCTAAGGTGGAATTGGAGGAGAAAGTCTGTGCAAAGAGATCTGCTTTATCAGTAGAAGAAGTAGCTACAGAACCATCAGAGTAGAAAAGAGGAGGGAAGGATGATGAGGTAAAGTTGTTAGAAAGATTTTTGGCAAGGTGCCAGAAGGAGCGGGAAGAATTCGAGTTGGAGAGTTGAGAGCATTTAGTATGGATGAAATTATTTTTAGTAGAGCGAAGAACAGACTTAGCACGATTCCGGGCAGAAACGTAAAGATTTTGTGATTCAGGGGTGGGTTGGCTCCGGTACCTTTTGTAGGCCTTCTCCTTGTTGCGGAGAGCATTAGAACAAGCGTGATTAAACCAAGGCTTTCTTGTGTTAGTCAAAGGATATGAGAAAGGAATGTATGCTTCCATGCCCGAGAGAATAACCTCCGTAATGCGCAAGGCACACTCAGATGGCTCACGGCCATGGAAGCAATAATCATTCCAGGGAAAATCAAAGAAGTACTGCCTGAGGGCCTCCCAGTCCGCAGCTCCAAAATGCCAGAGACGACGTTTCCCTGGAGGGTCCGCAGGCCGTACTGGAGCGATAGGACAGGTTAAGGTAATAAGGTTGTGATCGGAGGAGCCCAACGGAGAGAAAAGATTAACAGAGTAAGCTGAAGGATTAGTTGTGAGGAAGAGGTCAAGTATGTTGGAGCTCTCTCCAAGGCGGTCAGGGATACGGGTAGGGTGCTGTACAAGCTGCTCTAGGTCATTAAGGATAGAAAAGATGTAGGCTTGTTCACCAGGTGGATCCGTGAAAGGAGAGGAGAGCCAAAGGTGGTGGTGAACATTGAAATCTCCAAGAATGGAGATTTCAGAGAAAGGAGAAATGGACAGAATGTGTTCCATCGTAGAAGTAAGATAGTCGAAGAATTTTTGATAGTCAGTAGAATTAGGGGATAAGTAAACAGCACAGATATATTTAGTCAGAGAATGACAGGAAAGCCGAAGCCAGAGAGTGGAGAATTCAGAAGAATCAAGTTCAGGAACACGAGAGCAAGATAAGTCGTTGCGTATGTATACACAACAGCCACCTTTGGCTTTGAAATGAGTATAGAGAAAGTAGGAGGATACAGAAAAGGGTTTGCTGTCAGTTGCCTCAGACAGCTGAGTCTCCGTTAGAAAAAGAAGGTGAGGTTTAGAGGAGGAGAGGTGGTGCTCAACAGAGCGAAAGTTAGATGAAAGGCCGCGAATGTTGCAGAAATGAAGAAGAAGAGAGTCAGACAGTGGTTCCAGGCACCTCGAGTCGTCACCGGGAGAGGGGCAGATGGCGGGGGCATTTATGGTCCCCCCCCCTGGGGACTCCGAGGCTAGGTGAATTGACGCCATTTTGGTAAATTTTGAATAGGAAGTGTAGTGTGTACTGTGCATGTAGTTTGGTGAAGATAGATAGAGAAATTTGTACTGGAGAGCATGCTGGCCTACTCTCTGTGTAACTGAGACACTGAAAAAGTTCAGCAAAGGGGGATGGTCAGGAACTAGTCCTGAGGGCTGATGAAACGGGAGCTCCAGCACTCCCTGTCATCAGCTTTCCATCCACCTCGGGAGTACTGCCCTGCTCGACTGGTGCTACAGTCTACTCCAGTGATTGCAAGATATATTATTACAGATACAAAATATTATCAATAATGGCTGACACTTAAAACACATGAATCACAAAAACCTCACTAGGCCTACGAATTAACACCCCATGCTATACAGTACAAGAAAAAATGCAATAACACTTATACTCAAATTACACAGCTGCTAGATGGTTGGAGACTTCCTGAGCACTCACAATAATAACAACAGTACAGGGGAGGACAGAGATGTGACCAAAATGAGGAGTAGATCTAAGTGGCAATTAATGTAGAGACTGAGCTCATTATATAGGGGCCGGCAGAGCTTGATACAACTTGTAAGAAGGACGCGCAAATGAAGCCATAGGGGACAAAGAGTTGACACTCCTGCTCTGAACAACAGAAAGAACGACTTACTCTACTATAAGGGTAGAAGGGGGGAATGAGGTAGAACACACTCGTGATCAAACATGCAGCATACTGTACGTTAGAATTACACAAAAGATGATGAAATCATAGGCTATGTAACAATATATATTTATATATATATATATATATATATATATATATATATATATATATATATGTAAATATATATATATATATATATATATATATATATATATATATATATATATATATATATATATATATATATATATATATATATATATATATATATATATATATATATATATATATATATATGATCAGCTAGTCAGGTCAGGTGCGGGTAAGGGGATGGGTCTGTTATGATGTGGCAGGGGTAAACCAGTTCTGCTGTAAGGCCCTGCTGCGGATGTCACTGATTGCATTGCCCAGTTGACCCTTGTGCGGTGTGGTGCGGTGAGGATCTGTCCGTTCTCCCCTTTGGGGCTAAGATGCGAATGAATGTGTTTGAATGGATGAGTAAATGGAGAGTGAGTCGTCCTGTCTCGGCTACCTCCCTTTCCTTGGGGGAAGCAGCCTAGGTATATAGATAGATATATATATATAAAATATCTAAGGTGACATGCACAATATCAGTGATCCTGACTTCAAGGTCTCTTTATAGCTAGGCTTCTAGTAGGTAATGGCTATGGGAAATTTTTCTTTATAAAAATATTCCTCAGACTATTTTGTCCTGTCCTACTTATTATTTCTAATATTGTCATTATTATGTGCGTTTAAGTACTTGGATAGTGTGATGAGTAAGGATTGAAGTTTAGAGTGTGAAGTGCTTGAAGGGGTGCAACAAGAAAGAAAGGTTGATGGTTCCTTGAAAGCAGTAATAAGAAACAGGGAAGTGAGCATGGAAGTGAAAAAGCTACTACATGACAGTATTGTGATACCAAATCTAACGTATGGAAAACTTGGACCTTTTTGGAGGGACGGAAGTCAAGAGTGAGAGCAGTGGAAATTAGTTATTTGAGAGGAACATGTGGAGTCACATAGAGAGACAGACTGACAAATGAGGAAGTGACGGAGAATTGTGATGTGGCTATGGATGTGATAGGAAGCTTTAAGAGAAACACACTGAGGTGGTTTGGACATGTGGAGAGGATAGAGAGCGAGAGACTGACCAGGAGAGTGTATGTGAGTGAGGAGGAGGGGGAAGAGTGAGGGGGAGGCCAAGGATGAGATGGAGGGATGGAGTGGAGAGGTATATGAGAGAGGGGGGGGTGAGCTGGGAGCAAGGCAATGAAATTGCGGGGAACAGGGCGACATGGAGGTGATCTGTTTGTGGCCACCCCTTACTGTATTAAGGAGTCTGGCAATGGATAGATAGATAGATCATTATTATTATTATTATTATTATTATTATTATTATATTAGAATTTGTATTAGTAATAATAATACTATTACCATTACTATTATTCTGTGGGAAAGGAAACTGATCTATTGGAATATACAGTAGGTCTCTTCGGGAGACTTAATTACTTGAGGAATTTCACCCCTGAAGGAAGAAAAGTCTTTTCAGGAAAATATAAATGTGGAAAAAAAAAATGTCTCCACAGATCAGAAATAGTTCCATGTAGTAAACAGGTCATGAAGTCAAGTAATTCCATTAAAAGTAGTCGAGACTGATCTGGTATAAGTGAAACATAAGTTCAGGGGGAGGTATAAGTACCATGTAGAAAATGGTTTAGTGGCAAAAAATAGGTGTGGGTAAGAGGCAGATAATTGGGCCATGAGGGAAAAAAAGCTCCTGAGGAAACAGGCCAGTGGGGGAAAAGGATCCAGTGAACAGGTTCACAAGGGAAATTAGGTATGTGCTGGTTGAGTCCAAGAAGGTATAGTGTGAGACCGACTCATATGTGAGTGAAAATTACTTGATTATCATGTAAGAATTACCATATATGAATATAGGCATATGGTTGCACTGAATGGGTTTGCATATTTTATGCAAATGTACCTGCAACAGGTGTCAGCAGAGAGCTCCTTGCATCACATGCGGCGTCAAATAAGATGACCAGCAGAAGACCAAGCTTCATCATCCTTAGGGCCATTATCTGTGAGGACAATCAGCCTTTTAGCAATGTAGAAAGTTCATGTATCTGTCATGCAAGACTCCTTTCCTCATCAGTAGATAGGGGTATGGAGCCACAATACTAAGTACAGGCATTTAAGGCAAGGGTGACAAACCATGATAAGCCCGAGAGGCATCGGTTTAGCAATGATCCCAAAACAATCCTCAGGCTGAAACCCTTATGGTTCTTGTCCAAAACCCAATAGAACAGAAAGTGTCGATTTCGTTAACTAGTTACCACCCACCATGGGATATGTTTCCCTAGGTTAGAAGAAACCATTTGGCTTGTCATTCACGTAGAGTCACCAGAAAAATGCATTATATGGAGGAAATGGATGGTGGCCACGTCCACCTACCATATAGTTCGTAAAAAACATATATCACTTTGGAAATGTAATAGCAAACATTTCAAAGGGCCCCCAAATGTATATTAATGTACGGCTGTTGTATCTTAAGTAAAGGTTCTTATCCATGTAATGCACTTCTGTAATAAGTTAATAATTGGTTTTGTCTTCAAGTTCCTGTCGCATATATAAATCCTGGCTTTGAAGCCGAAGACAAAATGCCTATTTATGCCAAGGAAGATGTTCGCCAAAGCATTGACAAAACCAACAAACACGTGTACAATCCCCTCGATACACTTACCCTCTTACCCCATCTCCTCCTTTTCCTTGCTAAATGCAGGTGTTGGCAAGACAGGTCATTGTCATAACACCAGATCACCTTTGGGGAGGATGTGAAGTGGGGTGGGTAATCATGATAACTGCGTACACCCCTCTCGTCCCTGACCTAAAAATCCTTTTCACATTCATCTTCAAAACTTGTGTTATGACAAGGCTGGGGAGTTTGTGTTTAGTTAGCTCCATACCAAAAGGATGAAAAGAGGTAATAAAACAACATAGTTTCTTTTTTGTAAAGTTTAATGCTTGACAGGAACATATACACTGAGGATCATGGACTATAGCTCGCAGGCTAGATATAGCACTGGACATTTCATCTGGCAGGATCAGTTTTTTTTTTTTTTTTTACAGTTTCCCTAATTTTTATGTGGACAACGTGTGTAAAAGAAAAATTTTTCAGTGCCTGATTTGATACAAGGCATGTGCATGGTAAGGGGTCCTAGGGCCAAGTCATCACGCTGATGGATCGCATAGCACACAAGAGACATACAGTTGGCACACATTAATTTTCACCTTTTCACATTATATCACCCATATTTTATTTGTTTTTTTCAGTCATTCACTTGCACTGATTTAATTCTTTTTTCTTTGTCTGCCAAGATCACAAACAAACCAATGAAATAATCTTTTGTTAGAGAGCATGAGGGAGGTGCACCGCGCTACCTCTGGTGATGAGTGGACGCCTGCTGCCCTCCTTACCCAGTAGTGGGTTGGAGCACATTGCGCAGGTGTCTCCTAACTGGTATGGAGTAGCGTGACAGCAGGGGAAAGCGTAAGTGTCACTTCTATGAGGGTATGGAGTGCAGTGTTATTTTTCTTGGTTATTTCTAGAAGACGCTTACTGCTATGCATGGGGCATCCCCCATGGCGTGATTTATGTATGTTATGATGAAGGACGTCACTGAACTTCACCGGCCACCTCTCTGTTCAAGTGAGAGTGAGTGTGTGTATGGAGAAATGACAGGGACGCTACTATTCCATGAAGACCGTGTGTTCAGGAAACGCTTACCAAGTCTACTTTCGCTATTATTTCACGGATGGTATTAGACTCTATTAATAGACTCTCTGCTAAGCTGAGAGTACCCTCACTGAAAAGGAGGCACCCGAATCTGCACAGAACAATGTCTCTCTCGAGTCTGCGCCTACAGAAACTTCCAGGCACTGCTTAAGTGCTGCTACTGGGTATAGATGATGATGAACAGTACGTATCCTACAGGCTGAGATTGTTAGAGGAGCAAGCCCGAAGTCTTCTTTCTTGTTTTTTAAGAGCGTCCTTGAAGATGGCGCTAGGGACACCGCCAATCCATCCTGCACAGAGATAGCGCATGCTGGGAACAGTGTATAAATTTAAGACAGTTCCCACCCTGCCTTTCGTCTGCACCAAACTCGATAGAATTTAGAAAGCACTCACAGAGCACATACCTTCGCCAATGCCATTGCCATTACAAAGGGATCCGGATCCTATATCACCGGATCCGAATCCGAATCCGCCATTTTAATCAGTTCTTCCTTGGTTGATAGCCCACCTTTCCACAAAATTTCACTGAAAATCATTGAGAACTTTTGGAGATATTGTGCGGGATACTTCGGATCCGGATTCGGATCCGCCACTAATTCAACAATTTCTTCCTTGGCCAATGGCCCATCCTTCCACTAAATTTCATGAAAATCCGTTCACATGTTTCTGAGTAATATTGGATCCGGATCCGCGGATACAGGATCCGGATACGACATCAAATTTAATCAAATCTTTCTTAGTCCTTGGTGCACCTTTCCACAAAATTTCATTGAAAGTCATTGAGAACTTTATGAGAATTTTGTACGGGATACTCTGGATCCATATCTGGCCCAAAATTTAATATTTTTTTTCTTCGCCCATGGCTTACAGTCCCACAAAATTTCGTCAAAATCTATTCAAAACTTTTAGAGTAACCCTGCTAACAGACAGGCAGACAGACAGACAAACAAACCAATGCAGGGTAAAACATAACCTCCTTGGTGGAGGTAATGACAGGACCTTGGACTCTGCTACTAAAGGGCCTCTCTGTTCCACTCGGAAACAGAGGAAAGCAATCCAGAGGGATTGGTGGAGGAGGCCGACAATGTTCATAGCATATCCTCCACGAAATTCGGCAGAGGACATAACCCACTAGAGAATTATAATGCATAAAAATTCAATGTTGCTTGGAGCTTCTCTGTTAGGGGTTGGTGAGGCACACTGTCTCCAGAGACAATGGGTTGGGGCTTACATTTGCAGCACTCTGGTACTAGGACCAAATTTCTCACAATCAAGGCTGAAGTCGCAACAAGGCTTAAAGCGCTAACTACGTTTAGGAAAACATTGGTTGCAGGTGAGGGAAACATGTGTATGAATGTCGACTTCATCCAGTCCTCCTCTATTGCATTCGGGCCACTTGTCGCCATACAGTGCACCTTGGATAGGTGGGGCAGTAACTGCATTGTTTCTCTGGTGACAAAGAGGTCCACAAGCATGTGGCCATACCTGAGAACCAATGAGTTGATCATAACCCTCCAGACAGTCAATTCAACTGAGGCTAACTTAAACCTGGAGTGTGCATTGGCCCTCTTGTTCTTCTCCTTAGAAAATTCTGAGTCAACAGATACCAATGGCAATGGTGAGTTAGCCACTGGATTTGTTTTGTCTGTGCAAGGAAGGGCTCAGACCTTGACTAGCCATACTATTTCATGCAATGCACCGCCAGTTCATTGTGCCTTTGCACTACCCCTAATTCTCTGATATTTATGTGCTTGACGCATTCTGTCTATGTCCAAGCCCCCAGTTCTTGGTGCCCCACTCATGACAGAATGCCTTCCCAAGTCTTAGGCATTGGTTACAATCGTAGGAGTCTGGCACCATCCATCATCAAAGTAGCCTCCTGGGGCTGGCAGGGACTGGATGGAGCATGTCTCCTGTATATACTTTCTCCTGGGATGCCTTTTACCTCCCGTGGTAGGTGGTAGTGGCACAACCTGCCAAGTTCAGTACCCACAGCAGTGGCTCCCCATGTGTTCATGACTTCAGGTTGGCGTGAATTGTCCTAAACAATTTTCCCGAAGGCAACATGCACTATCCGGGGGAGAACGAACTCATACTTACCTGGTGTTCTACTCCAGACCTAATCAGACTACCTGCTTCACAGGATTCAACAAAGATTTACCATATTGATTTTTAAGCCGAGCTCCCCAGATGACTTGATTACTTAGCTTGAATTTTCTAGACACTCCTCCTTGGTGGCTGCTGCGAGAAGCCAGTCGTTGAGATACATTAATGCATTGATCCCCTCTGTCACCATATGATGCACCAGCACCTTTGTTAGTCTGATGAAGACAAGATGAGCTAGGCAAAGACCGATAGACCAGCATGTTGGCTGGTGAGTAAGTAAGCCTTCTAGATCAGTGCTTGTTGTGTGACACTCCTTTGCTAGTGTTAAGTTTTAAAGAGTAGGGGCCTTTGTGCCGTTTTATCATGCTGAATGTGTTCAGTGATGAGGCTGGTGCCTTGTCGTCCAGTCTGGGACACTTGGAGAGCTTGTAGTGATGAGGAGAAGGCAATCTCTTTTGCATGAGAAAGGTTAGAGCAGAGAGCGGGAGGTGTTTGGTATGTGGGAGGCGAGTATATGTCTCCCTTATGTATGCATCCAGGACCTGGTTAGAAGAAAAGGGAGCCTCCCAGATGATTGCTTCCCTTCCCACTCACTCTGTCATGATGAACGCCATGTTTCTCACATTAATGCAGTTTGTCACTGTCTGCAATGGAGATTAATAGCAAGCTATTTAAACTATTGTTGAAACTGAGATGCAAATATAAGCACAGAACCTGAGTAGTTAGATGACAGTTTCACTGCTCTTCACTGACACTGGGAATTGAATAGGCATTACCCTATGAGGAACTTTGTAAGAGTCAGTCCATTCCTCCAGGCATGGCAGGAAGTAGGCCAGTGACAATGAGAGTGTGAACTACTCTGAGAACATTGCCCCTTTCCAAATGTCGTAGTTGTCAAGTTCCCACTTGGCCCAGGAAAAGGGGAGAATCACCATCAATGCTGGTAGTGTTGTCCTCTGAAACTATTAGCTGCATAATGCCGTCTTTTTCAGCGGAAGGTACAGCAATTACCTCACCACTGTAGGCGTCTGTGATGGCTGTGGCATTGGTCGTGAAAGGCCCTGCTCTCGCTTGTACCATCGTAAGCCAGACAGGTGGGAACTGGACTTCCATGGATTCCTGCACCATTAAGACCCATCATTGTTCTATGTTCTGGCATTCTATTAATGATTTTTCCAAATGCTCCGTGAAAATTTTGATGGATGAGACCTGTACAAACAGCTTCCAACACTTCAGGACTAACTGCCAGTTAAAGCAGGTGGTCTTCACTAGGTCTGGCTATCTCGTCCTCCTCGTTCCCTTTCCCATGTGAATGTAAGGGTATGTAGTTGTTTAAAGAGGGTTGGGGACAGCTCCCCTGCTGGACCAGAGAACCCCGTTTGGATTCCCAGTCAAGTGACTGATGAGAATCCGGGGATGACGAAATGAAGGACATTGACAAAGGGGGCTTTTGGGAATACCAGCATCTAGTAAGTGAAGGAATGGAGACAAGGGAGTAAGGTAAGGTCGGTCAGTGAGGTAAGAGAGGATAAATAGTGCTAGCAATCGATCTCTGCAGTCACCCTCTGCTGTGGGGATTGTTGGTAGTGGTGAGTGAGGTCCTTGCTATGGTTCAGGAGAGAGTGTAGTGGGTGTGTGGGGGGGTGTCGTGGCCTTTGTTCGCCTATGTCTATGCTCTGGATGGCTGGAGTAGCCAGGTGATGAATTTTCTGTTTGATACCCTAGGAGCGTGTGCGTTGTCAGGGGTAGTGCCGTTTCACCTCCATGTATGGCTACTGTCTTGCCCTCTAATTGTGCTTCATCAGACCAGGCAGAGGTGCTGAAGGACGGAGCTGTATTACTGGACATCCTTCACGAGCAGAAACCAAGTTTCATAGCCATCTCACTGTTCTCTCATGTCAGACTGCTTTCTCTGTGGTGAGCCGCTGACTTTTAAGTCGTCTTCCAATGGGCTACCAGGCAGGTGTATTCCAGGAGGCTGTCCAAGTTGTGAGCAGTAGACACGACGTCACACCACTGAAAGCAGATGCCACAACACTGGAATACTAAAACAAAGCCCTCCATACATCAGGTGTGAGACTTACAAAGCATATGGCCATCCCTACATAACCTCCCAGAGCATCCTCCAAAGGAGAAGGCTGACCTTGGATGGGGAATGACAGCCTGGGAAGGAGGCATACACGGAATCAAAGAAGCTAGAAACAAAGGGCTGCTACCTCCTCCCCTTTCCCCTGTCACTCTCCACATGGGACTAGGGGAAGTTCTGCTCAAGGGAACCTCCCTAGCCACATGCCCCAAAAGATGAAACAAAACCCCAGGGACAAATATTTGTGGGAGAAGGGCAGGTGCAGGGGGAAAGAGGATTAAGTAGGAAAGTCCCTCATAGGAAGGTACACAGGTGATTGCCCACTCCTGTTCCTAAAGTGCAACGGGTGTGGGTCGGCAACCACATGGTTGAGAACAAAGAAAATAACATTGAATTACCCACAGAAAAAATCATGGCAGGAACCTAGGACCGGGGACCTGGGCGAACATGTCCTAGGGCAAACAAACCGGGAAGGAGGTAGTCTGCCAGGCACATGTGGATTGCAAGCTGCACACCATGTGGTGAGGGCAATCACCAAGGTAAGCCTTAAGAAGTAGAACCATGACCTAAGCCCCGGGCTAAAGCAGTGACAGCAGTTCACAGTACTTGGTCAGTGTAAACATTGTGTGCCACATGGGCCAGAAAGACCTCGGTAAACATAGCATGACAGAAGAATTCTGCCTAGCCAGAATACAGTGAAAAAGTTGTGAACCTCGTTCTCCAACAGCATACTAAAAACTACACTATATTGACATTATGGATAGTAAAATATTAAAATCTGGCCTGAGAGGAAAAGTATAGTGGGATGGAAATAGCTCGTCATGCTTGGACAGACAGACCACTGTGTGGACTTTGGGGCTTAAGGCAATTAAGCCAAAATGCTTGTAACTACGAAAAATAACACAAATGGAACATAACACGTTGTAGCTCCATGTGAGCAGAGTCTAGGATGAGCACCGTGTAGTAGAGGAAGCTTGCCCTACTTGATGAACTCTGTGCTCCATGAGGAGCCAGGAGCCACACTAAAAACCATATTTTCAGATGTCGTATAGTAAGACAGCAGTCCAGTCTCCAGCAGACTAGCATGACAGAAGCAAACCAGTGCATTAATATCGACTGAAAATTTACACACAGTGTGGGGCTGCAAACCAGAAATGAACATGCTGAAACTACGAAAGACAAATGACAAGAAAATTAAACAAGAACACTTCCTGCAAGATGTAGGCTTACCATGCAACCGCGAAAGTAGTAGCACAGAGTCGAGAAGATGCTGGTGCACACCTCGTAGAGGACTGATGCTGTCCCCAGGTGTTGCTCATGCATTGCACGGAGAGAGAGAATGACTTGCCTTGCCGACACCAGTGTTGAGCAGAGAGGACAGAGAAGGGGTAGGCTAATGAGGTAAGGAAATGGGAAGATTGTACTCACGTTTGCCCGCTTTCCCTTTCTGGGGGGCTGCATTTATTTCCACGATTTTGGGGGTATAGTTCCCTGCTGCATCCAGCAGAAGTGAAAGGAGCTAACTCTACAGCGCACTAAATGTTGATACGCCCACCTAGTCATTAATATTATTTGAGGCACTGATTGGAATAACCTCTTGTCCGCCACAGCGGCAAATTTTGGAGTTAAGTACACCAACGTATTCTCCAAACCCTCTTTTACTAGTATAATAACGAATCATGTGAAAAAATGCCCCCAGTAAGGGTGAAAATCCCATTTTATAGAGGGGTCCATTTTTGCCTGAATAATCCAGTCAGAAAATCGTTGTGGCTTAGCATTGTCTTCCCCAGGTCCTGAACCTTGGAAACCAACATCAGGCTCAATTATTCCATTGGTTTTACGGTCAATTTTTCTTATGTATTCACGTGAAGACACGCATCTATTGTCAGCTCCATGTGGGGGAAGTCCCAGAATGCTAGTAATAACCACTCAAGCACCACAGGCCACCACGGACAGATTTTCTTAGCCATATTTTATTTTTTGTGCTGGTTTTGTGCTATATTAAAGAATATTGTAAAAGCACATGCATACATCATAAGGTTGGCTTGCAATAACGCACATTTTTGGGAAAATGCAGTTCACTGTTGTCAGGCAAGAGGAGAAAGACGCTGTTAATATATTGTTCTTTTAAAATGCCATTGACTTTACATACCCTAACATGCAAGCAGATGTTTTCAGCAACATTTGAAAAAATAATAACCTGAATATCTTTATCGGTTGAAAAGATATGGCAATTTGAAAGTTTTTCCCATTTTTTATATTTGGCACACAAGAGATTATTCCACTCAGAGCCTCATTTTATCAAAAGAAAATGGAGAGGGGCAAATTCACACACTGACACTGAGGATCCACACTCTGTTTATATAATATCTTGCAACTCACTCCTTTTCTCTAGGAAGGAAGATTGTGGACTACAAGAGTAGGGCACCTTCACTCTGCAGTCCATTGGACTTACTTAAAGATGAGCCTCTGACAACAAAATCAACATTAAAACTCCATCTGTTTGTAATGTTAAGTAAAATCGTGTTTACATGTAACTAGCAGTGCTACCCATCTTTGCTAGAGTTAGCCATATTATGGAAAATTGACGACGGTATTTTAGAAATCCTTAAAGGTAGACAAATTCGTGGTTGGACGAAACAGCAATCACACACATTTCTTCACCTAATAACACACCCACTAATCGATCTACTAATCTTGGAGAGCTTTATTGGTGGGAGGGGGGGTGATGAGGGATCAAGAATCTGAAGTGGAGGACAGTATTTACATCTGTTGGTCCCCATGACCTATTTTAGTCTGTATGGCAACATCAGTCTGTTTGTGTGTTATGCACCTACTAATGATGCACTCGATGAAAGGAAAGACACATTTTATGAAAAGTTGCAAGAAGGAGTAGGAAGGGTACCTAGACATGATGTTTTGATCTGCGTTGGAGACTTTAATGCAGTAATGGGCTGTTCAAATGAGGGATTTGAGGCATGTATGGGTAAGATGGGAGTTGGTAGTAGGATGAGTGAAAACGGAGTGAGGTTTGGAAGCTTCTGTCTAGCAAATGACTTAGTCATCGGGGGCACACTCTTTCAGCATTGCAATATACACAAGACAACTTGGGTGTCGCCGTGTGGAAAATATAAAAATCAGATTGATCACATCGCTATCAGTAGGAGGCATAGAAGTTCTCTGCTAGATGTTCATGTTAAACGGGGAGCGGATATTGGTAGTGACCATCAACTCAGCATTGCAAAAATAAGGTTTAAACTTAAAAATCAGAAGAAGGAAAAATCTGGTGTTGGTAGATACGATATTGTTAAGCTTAGAAGGGAAGGAGAAGAAAAGGAGGAATTCAGATTAGAATGCAGAAATAGGTTTTTGGTGTTGGAAACGTTGGAAGAGGGGGAGAGAAGTGTAGATGAGATGTGGGAGGATGTGAACAAAGTTTTGCATGAGACTGCTGAATGTACGATTGGAAGGAGACATAGATTCAGGAGAAAGAAATGGATATCAGAGGAAACGTGGGATATGATAAAAAAGAGAGGTGAAGCTAAATTGAGGAGTGAGATGCAATGCGTTGATGAACGAGAGATTGAATTAGCAAGAGCTGCGTACTGGAGTTTGAATTCAGAAGTAAGAAGGTTAGCTAGGAGAGATAAAAGAAGATGTGTGGATGAAAAGGTTGCAGAGACTGAAATCTTAATAAACAAAAATGATGGACAGAGTCAAAGAATAGCATATGAATCGATTAGAGAACTGAGTGGTAATGCAGGTAAACGCAAGGAAATACCAGTTAGAGACAGGGAAGGAAATTTATTGACCAAAGATGGAGATATTAAAAATAGATGGAAAGAGCATTTTGAGACAGTTCTTAATAGACCAGTACCACCAGAAGAGGATATACCGTCTGCTCAGGAAGATTTAAATATAGAAACAGGAGAGTTGAGGCTTGCAGAAGTGGAGAAAGCAGTAAAACAGTTAAAGAATAATAAGGCACCAGGGGAGGATGGTTTATTTCCGGAAATGTTTAAAGTGGAGGGGGATAGATTAATAAGGATCTTGACCAAGCTATTCAATAAGATATGGGTGACGGGGTTACTACCATCAGTTTGGAAGAATGGTGTAATTGTTAAAGTTCCGAAGAAGGGAGACCTGAGTGAATGTGGTAATTGGAGGAATCTCTTTGTCACCGATAGCTTTGAAAGTTTTCAGTAGAGTGTTGTTAAATAGGTTGGAGCCGGTGGTTGAGGGTATTCTGAGGGATGAACAGGCTGGTTTTAGAAAGGGACGTGGTTGCAATGATCAGATCTTTATAGTTAGGCATTTGATGCAGCAAGTTAATGAAATGAGAGTACCGTTAAGTCTTTGTTTTGTTGATTTTGAAAAGGCTTTTGATAGTGTTTCGAGAGAGACTATGGGGAAGATCATGAGACATTATGGAATACCAGAGGAGTTTGTGAGGGTCATTATGAACATGCATGAGGACACATTTTGTAAAGTGATGGTTGATGGTTGTCTGAGTGATTCGTTTGAAGTCAAGTCCGGAGTAATTCAAGGTGGTGTTCTATCGCCTTTACTATTTATATTGGTCATTGATTACATTATGAAACGCGTTGGAACAGAAACCGGTGCAGGTATACTTTGGGGAGAGAACAGGAAACTTTTGGATTTAGATTATGCAGATGATATAGTTTTGATTTGTGATGGGCCAGAAGAGATGCAGAGAGTGTTGGACTGTTTGGTGAGTGAAGGTCGCAAGGTGGGTTTGGTTATTAATTGTGGAAAAACTGAAATAATCAATATGAATATGGAAAATGCGCAGGAATGTGTAATTGGAGGTATGGTTGTAAAGCAAGTTGATAGGTTTAAATATTTAGGTACTTATTTAGCCAAGGATGGTTCTTTGAACTTTGAATTCGAGGAAAGGTTAAAGAAGGCTAATCAGGCAATGGGAATGCTTAAAAATATTTGGAATAATAACAATTTTTCTGTGCATACAAAAATCAAACTTTATAAGGTAATGGTTAGGAGTATCTTAATTTATGGACACGAGTCTTGGTACAGCACAGTGACTATGGAAAATAAATTCTTGGTGTTTGAAAATAAAGCACTTAGAAGAATATTAGGAGTTAAGTGGTGGGAAAGGATACCAAATAGTAGAATTAGAGAAATAACGGGAGTGCAGCCGATCGATGAATATGTTAGATTCTCACGATGGAAGTGGCTAGGACATGTGTATAGGAGACAGGGAATAGTACGAGGTACACCAGGGTGGGTGGCACTTGGTAGGAGAGGTAGAGGAAGGCCAAAAGAGACGTGGGTGAGGACAATGAGACGGGAAGCTGGAGATGAGTGTTGGGGAGATCTTGAAGAGTTAGCACAAGATAGGATGTGGTGGTGTGAGTTCATCGAGGCCCTATGCATCCCCGAGGGTGCCACAGGAAATGATTGATTGATTGATTGATTAACCCTTATCCACCGGGGCCTTCCCACCATCGTCCACTCCTTACGCGGAATTTCCGATATTTTGGGAAAATTACCCTTGTTTCAGACCCTGATATCTTCCAAGTTATTATAACTAGGGAAGAAAGTAAGTATTACATAATACTCTTCAACTCTTCCTCTTTCAAAAGAAATTATCTCAAAGTCTGCAGGTGGTCCAATCAATGAGTAAGGATACGTTAAAGATGACTGGTTTTCCGTGTTTTGGCGGGCTAATCCGGGTGTGCGCCACTGTCAGTGACCTTGGACTCACTGGCTAGCATTGGCAGCACTGACTGGAGTGGTGATTGTAATAATGCCCAGCATCTCGGAATATTCCACTCATTCTTTCGACTTTTCCTTACTCACCATTGAAAGGATAAGTCATCACCCTGTCCATGTGGCTCCCCGTAGTTTTTTACACCCGTTTCATAGTGACATTTTGCCCCGTGGATGTATAGGAAAAGAATACCTCTTTATTTTCCGTACTCACTTCTTGCATCAGTAATAATAATTTCCCCCTACTACAGCACTTATATTTGCACTTGACATCACGATTACGGGTAACTGCACTTTGAGAAGTAAATACTCTGGCTGTTTCACAAACTATAATAATTTCCCCCTACTACAGCACTTATATTTGCACTTGACATCACGATTACGGGTAACTGCACGTTGAGAAGTAAATACTCTGGCTGTTTCACAAACTATGGTTGAGAATGAGGTAATTACTTGTACAAATTTTTGTACTAATTTGTAGTAATCAGAGGCATCGTGAAGATATTACTAATGTTATACACAACTTACATTTCTTGCACTTCACATCACAGATACACTAATGCTCACACATTCACCCTTATTTTGTAAGTAACGAGAGAGAAAAAAATGTTACAGCCAACCAGGTGATCTTTCCCTCCAATGCACATTTGTTTTCTTTCATTGTACTAGATAGGGTTACTCAAGGTATTTCCAATCATTGTTTAACAAATAACCATAAATAGTAACACGTATTGCAGTGCACTTGTAAAACTTATTATAAAACATATATTTCATAACACTAGATATAACTTTTATCTTACATTTCACTTATGTATAAAAAACACTCTTATGCATATCTGTTTACCATTTACAGTTTCCCACACACCTGCTCAGTCACTGAGCCCTTTCCCCAGCAGTAAAGGCAGAACTTTCACGGGGGTCGATGATGCACTCGGAATCGGATGAGGAAGATAAGGAAGACATCACTCTACAGTACAGTCTACCAGTGCCGTGTACAGACTGAGCCGTGCATCAGTGGGGTACCTTGGGTACCTGCCTACCCTATGGTTGTCATAGAAAATGGTCGTGAATGCAAAGGGTGCCTGGAAGGTGCTGGCAGCATATCCGGTCAGCAGGCGGCACTCCACACCCTGAACTGTGATGGCTAGCCGGCGCACAGAGGTTAATGCACACGAGATTTCATTCCATCCATTCATCTAATCCTTTTCTGTTAATCAGAACTGTACAATCCTGGGGTTGGGATACTCAGTCCCGACATTTAAGGCCAAATTTCATTCCTGAACCTTGAAAACTATTAGTCTTTTTTTTTTTGGGGGGGGGGGAGGGTCAAGGATTAAGGTTGTGCTTAGCCTAAATCTTATCGTGTCAAATACCTAATTTAGCCTGTAAGCAAATACATCCAAAATTCCATTCTTTTAACATAAAAACAATGCATATTTCTAACAGGATATTTCGTGTCTGAGGCTGTGCCTCTTCACTTGAAAGTCTAAGTGCAGTTCCAGTGATTCAATCTAAATTCTTTTGCATTTCTTTGTCGGCACACAATGTTTCATTTTATATATAAAAACGTGTATAAATTTCTAGTGGGTGGTTGAAACTGAGCACACGCCCCCTTTACCAAACCTAAAGCAATGTCCACATGGTGTGTGTGGCCTTCCTTGGTCTTTATAACTAAACAAATATGCTGCACTGAAGCTTGTAAATTTTTGGCATGTATAGCAAACACAGGGAGTGCTGGAGCTCCCATTTCATCAGCCCTCGGGACTAGCTCCTGACCATCCCCCTTTGCTGAACTTTTACTGTGTCTCAGTAACACAGAGAATTGGCCACATGCTCTCCAATACAAGTTCCTCGAACTGTCAACACCAGACTACATGCACATTACACACTTCACTTCCTATAAAAAGATTTACAAACAAAAAATTGTAAATACTTATGAAGCCTCAGAGTCCCCGAGGGAGGGGGGGGGAAGACCAAAACCCCGATCATACGCCCTTCTCCCGGTGACGACCCAGTGAGACACCTTTAACCACAATCTGACTCACTTCTTCCTTTCTGCAACATTTGCAGCCTCTCCTCCAACTTTCTCTCCGTCAAGCACCACCTCTCCTCCTGTAAACCTCACCTTCTCTTCCAACCTCAGACCCAGCTGTCTGAGGCGACTGATAGCAAACCCTTCTCTGTATCCTCCTTCCTTCCTACACTCATTTCAAAGCCAAAGATGGTTTTTGTGTTGGTGTACACAACGACATATCTTGCTCTCGTGTTCCTGAACTTTAATCTTCTGAATTCTCTACTCTGGCATCTGCATTCCTGTCATTCTCTTAGTAAATGTATCTATGCTGTTTACTTATCCTCTAACTCTACTGACTATGAAAGTCTCTCCAACTGTCTTACTTCTAAGATGAAACAAATTCTATTGATTTCTCATTTCTCAGAAATCTCCGTTCTAGAAGATTTCAATATTCACCACAACCTTTGGCTCCCCTTTCCTTTGACTAATCCACCTTGTGAATAAACCTACATGTTTTCTATCCATTTTGACATAGAGCAGCTTGTACAGCACCGTACCCATATCCCTGATCATCTTGCAGAGGGCTCCAACATTATAACTTATCCTTTAACGTACACTGTTAATCTTTCCTCTCCATTGGGTTCCTCAAGTCGCAACATTATCATCTTAACCTGTCCTATCGCTCCAGTAAGGCCTGTGGACCTTCCAAAGAAGCAGTGGCTGTGGCACTTTGGAGATGCAGAGTGGGATGCCCTCAGGCAATATCTTTTTTTAATATTCGTGGAATGAATATTGCTTCCATGGCCGGGAGCAGTTTGAGTGTGCACTGCACATTACATATGTTATTCCCTTGGGCATGGAAGCATACATTCTTTCCTCATGTCCTTAGACTAATGCTAAAGAAAAAACAAAAAATGATTTAATCACGCTCTTTCTAATGCTCTCCACAACAAAGAGAAGGCCTACAAAAGGTACTGGAGTCAACCCACTCCTGAATCTCATCTCTTTTATATTCTTGCCCAGAATTGAGCTAATTGTTCTTGGCTCAGCTAAAAGTAATACCATTTGCACTAAATGCTCTGAACTCTCAAACTCCAATTCTTCCCACTCCTTCAGGAACCATGCCAAAAACCCTTCTAACAACTTTACTTCATCATCCTTCCATCTCTTTTCCATTCCGATTGCTCTGTAGCTATTTCTTCTACTGATAAAATACAACTCTTGTCTCAGACTTCCTCCTGCAATTCCTCATTGGACGATTTCAATGCTGTTCCACTATAACTTCCCCATTCTGACTTCTTCATGGCTGAAATTAAAATGTTTTCAATTGATGTATATTCTGCCATCACCAGCCTCAATATTAACAAGACATATGGGGCCTGATGGGATCCATCCTGTTGTCCTCAAGAACTGTGCTTCTGTGCTTACACCCTGCCGAGGTGAACTCTTTCACCTTTGTCTGTAAACTTATACCTTCTTACTGTAAGTTTGCTCTCAGTCAGTCTGTCCCAGAGAATGGTGACCACTCCCAGCCCTCTAACTATCGACCAATTACATTAACATCCTGTATTTCAAAAGTTTTGGTGTCTATTTTTAACAAAAGAAATTAAGCATCTTTCTTATCATAACCTTGCTTTTGATCACTTGAACGGGTTCCGCCAGGGATGTTCCACTTGCGATCTTCTCACCTACCTTTCGGACTATTGGTCGCCCTCCTCTCGGGACTTTGGAGAATGCTTTGCCATTGCACTTGACATCTAAAAGGCTTCCGATCGTGTCTGACATAAATATTTAAAATTGGCATAAATCTTTAATTTGCAAACTGCCCCTTTATGGTTTCTATCTTTCTCTGCTTTCATCTTTAGCTTCCTTTCTGCTCATTCTCTTGCTGCTGTTGTAGACGGCCACCGTTATGCTCCTAGAGTTATCAATAGTGGTGTTCCTCAGGTCTCAATCTTACCACCAACTCTCTTCCGTGTATTCATCAATGACCTTATAAGCTTTACATCTGACCTTATCCACTCATACGCTAATGACTCCACCCTCCACCTTTCCATTCCCCTCCTGCAGTTTCCATTTCAGCAGTTACTTCAGCAAACAAGGGATGAGGCTATGGCACACCGAATGTATGATTTGGCTCAGATATCTGATTGGGGTAAACGTAATCTTGTTTTTAATGTATCAAACCTCAGATCTTACATCTATCAACCAGACAAAATATTCCACAGGAGTACCCCCTAATTTTTCATTATATCTGATTCAATCTTGCATCACCTTTAAACATACTTGGGGTTTCATTATATCTGGATTTATCTTGGAAAGAACATATCGCCTCTCTCGTAAAAAAAGATCGGGTGTGCTAAGACGACTCCATGCTTTCTTTACCCCTGCACAGTTACTGACTTTATACACGGGTTTTATTCGCCCCTGTGTAGAGTACACTTCTCATGCGTGGGGAGGCTCCTCACACACAGCTGTTCTCAAAAAGATGGAGTCAAAGGCTTTTCATCTCATTAACTCTCCTCCTCCTACTGGCTCCCTTCTACCTCTGTCTCTTAGCTGCACTGTTGCATCTTTATCTCTTTTCTATCGCTGGTTCAATGGTCACTGCTCCTCTGAGCTGTCTGCTTGCATCCCTCCACCAGTATGGCGAGCACGTTACTCCCGTCTAATAACAAACTCCCATCTCTTTTCTGCCCAGCTTTCTAATGTGAGAGTAAACCACTACTCACAGTCCTTCATTTATGCAACAGGACAACTCTGGAACTGTTTCCCTTTGTCTGTATTTCCTATTGCCTATGATCTCCAATCTTTCAAACGGAGTGTGTCCATGCATCTCTAAATGATTGGATCTTGAACCTGGCTAGCTGTTAACCTTGTTTTTGTTTTTTCCTTAAGGTACAACTTGCAGGCTCCAGGCCTTTGATTCCTTCTTCCGTGCATAAAGAAAAAAGACATACAAGTGCCAAGACAGACACTCGTAATAATTATATAGATGAAAGAGAAATGCATAGTGATAAAGATGGACTCCTTTATGCGGTGTCACAGATGGAACAAGACGGCTCCACTGCCTGGTTATACAAATGTCCCTCATCTACTTCCCTATCTGCCAGAAGGAGAATTTTGTGATGTAGGAGGAAGGTATGTTTAGTCCCTAGTCCACCAGGTTCACATTTCTGATGAGCAGGGATTTGCAGTTACTGGTACTACCACTAATACTACCTTGATCAGTGAACACACACACAGACACACACACACACACACACACACACACACACACACACACACACACACACACACACACACACACACACACACACACACACACACACACACACACACACACACACACACACACACACACACACACACACACACACACACACACACACACACACACACACACACACACACACACACACACACACACACACACACACACAGATAGATAGATAGATAGATAGATAGATAGTTTATTGACCACAGCAATTACAGAGTTTGTTTTACAAAAATCATATAGTATACAAAATCATTTGAACAAAGTATAATTAAGTAATTTTCTTACAAAAAAAAAAAAAACTGCAGTCCAATATAAGTATCATATTCTAAGATAATCATAAATATAAGTATCACTAGCATTCGGCTTCTTCTATTCTTATGTGTACACAATTATCCCTTATTTATGCACATAAAATCATGATAATAGTCTTATACTCAATATGTTTGGCTATTCATATTCAGTACTTAAGTAATGTACTCCTACATTATAATTATTACAAGTCATATTCAGATAAAATGTCATGAATTATTTTACATTCTACTTCGGGTGTAAAACGACCGGAAAACAAGTCATCAATCGTGGTAAAGTCATATTGTGTCCTAATGTGCTGTGTGAGTGTACAATGTTGTACTACATGAGACTCAGTTTGCACCTGACCACACTGGCACAACCGTTCAGCCAGAGGTAGTCTGCCTCGCCCCCTTCTGTCCCAACGACCTGTTTCACAGGCCAAACTATGACCACTGATTCGGAAGCGGGTGAACGATAATCTGTGTTTTTCATTCACTGAGTTTCTCTCTGTATATACACGGTGCAACAAAAAATTAGGGTTTATATCTTTGTACGTCACTCGTCGAGATGATTCACTTTCCATAATTGATACAATAAGGTTTTGTCTACATTGTTCTAAACTTGTCACTTGGTCATTTTTATAATTTCTAAGTAATCTTGATGTTACTGTGTTATAATTCAGTGTCGTATTTATTGCAAACATGAGCGGATCGTCACCCATCTCGGACCTCGATTGCCATATCTTATTAAAGAATGTATGTTGCTTATATTTTACTAATTGTTGTAAAGATGGAAATCCTGCTTCAATACAGCAAACATCATTACAAGTTGATTTTCGTACACCAAGTAATTCTTTCAGGCACCAATTATACAATTTAATTATAGGCTTGAGGTCCGCGGTGAGCCACGACTCACAACCATATAACAGTGATGACATTAACACTGCTTCGAACACTCGTCGTTTTACCATGAATGGGATATCAATATTTTTCTTTATAAAGTTCACAAATTTAAGGACATGTGGCATCTTTGAGACAGCATGTAGTTTTACGGCAGAGGATACCAAACCATCAGCAGTAAACAAACAACCCAAATACACATATTTATCACACCACTTCACTGATAAACTACCTACATCTATTGGTTCACCGTCGTCTTTATTTCCGTTAATCACAAAAAATTTAGTTTTTGATTCATTTATTTTCATGCCGTATTGAGAACAATAATCTTGGAGAATATTAATCTTTGATACCATATTTTCTCGTGTTGTGGCTAGAAGTACAGTGTCGTCCATTAACACTAGGGTGTGTATCCACGATAAAAATCCGTCTACTCCTGATCCGTTCTGAATCATTTTTATTAAATCATTTACAAAAATTATAAAGAGTAGGCATGATGTTGGCGACCCTTGGCGCACTCCTAAAGATACTGTGACCAAAACGGAGCCAATAATGCTCTGTGTAACTGAGTACATAGCAACCAGGGCCGCCAACATCACCGCACCACAACCTAACCTACGTAAAACACTAAATAAAACTTCTCTTGGGACAAGGTCATAGGCCTGAGAAAAATCTATGAAAGTCACATACAGTTTGAACTTTTTTCTCTTTGCTAAATCGCACAATAATCTTAAACAAACAACATGGTCCATACACCCTCTTTTCTCTTGTGCACCAGCTTGCTCTCTATAAGGTACGAACCAACGTTTCAGACGTGAACACAAGACCATATCATAAAGCTTCGACATACTGTTCATTACACTAATTCCTCTATAATTCTTAGGTAATGACCTATCGCCTTTTTTGAAAATTGTGAACATTTTTGTTTTCGCCCACTGAGTTGGATAGTTACCCGAATTAAATATATTATTAAATAGTGTAGTCAACAGTAATAGCCATGATACAGGTAAGATTCGGAATAGTCCAGGAGTCAAACCATCTAGTCCACATGCCTTATTTGGATTCATATTTTGAGCTTCTCTCATTACTTCATCCACGGTTATTGGGTCATCCAGTATTGGTATTGTGACGTCACCTATAATGTTGGGCAACTGTTGGTTGGTTGGGGGGTTTAATGAGCTTTCAATAAACAATTTAAACTCATTATCACTTGGCTTATTAATAGGTCTTTCACCTAGTTCATCTGTCGGTTCATATTCGCCCTTCCATCCAACAGCTCTCCAGATTCTTGAATCATCTTTATCATTCAATAGTCTATCCCATCTAGATACATTATTGTCATTTACCTCCTCTTGGGTTACACATCTGGCACTTCCTACACAATTATATAATATGTCTGTTACTTGTGTTACACATTCATTTATGTTCATGTTTACGTCAGGCAAATTATTTAGTTCAGATAAATTATTTACAAGTACTTGGGGATCTACACTCTGCATAGGGATAGGTTTCTTAGATAACTTTACATCATTGAACACTTTACTATGCAATACAGAGTGGTCACCCAAATGTTCAGATCGGAACACTAATTGGTCAATATCAACGCTGGGTAAGTTCACAGCTAGGGAAATGGGAGCATGATCACTAGGTAATGGGTGGGTCTTAAACACATGAAAATCGCTTACATTGTTAATCATACTTGGTGACATTAAACACACATCTAATTCTGAAACCCAATCATTACCCTTACGATATGTCTTATCAGCAAGGAAATGTGAATTATGTATCTTTAAGTTATTAACCACTAACAACTGTGAGTCGATACATATCGTTGACAAGATATAGGCATTGTCATTTGGATGTTGTACAGGATCTGGCAATAATGGGTAGGAACAGATACAATTAGTTGGCAATTCAATAAGATTAGGAATGTCCTTAACCAGACTACCGAACCTTGAGTTCATATCACCCAACACACAGAATGAGTCAATTAATGAAGTGGTTTTTAATTTCTCCTGTACAGATGCAAACGACGTATGTGAGTAGTAGGGTGAATCAGTAGGGGGAATGTAACAAAAACCGAACAATATTCTGGGGGCAAAACTAATTTGTAACCAAACTTGGTCCTTAATACTAGTATCAACATGAGTTACACTTTTAGCTATACAGTTCTTAATTAAGACAACAGTGCCCCCACGATGTGATGCATCATTCACCGAACTTTTATAACCCACATACCCCGGAAAAGACACAGTTAGTGGGGTTTTTACTTCATTCAGGCTCACAATATCATATTTCTGAAGCAAACACTGAACGTTACGGTTCTCCAACTTTGTTGTAACTCCATTTATATTCCAAGAAATAAGTTTCAAATCTCGGAATTGCTGTGGTCCTCCTAAAAAGGCTGCGGGTTCCACGAGTCAATAACGGCATAATCTCGATACACCTTCCTCTCCCTCACATCCAGCCGGATCACACACCCGACGTTCTCAGGCCGCGCCTTCTCTGCTGCTTCCACATCCCGCAGGCGCTTTCACTCTGCTCGAACGCTCGGATGGGTGTCTTGCTTGATGTAAACTGCTTCATACTGCCTTCCAGATGTTTTCAGTAATTTTGCCTTCTCCAGTACCTTATCCTTTGATTCTTTACTTCCCATGATGACGAGGATAGGTCGTTTCATTTCTCCTGCCTTCTGTCCAAGCCTTTTATAAGACACAACTTCTTCTTCCCCTCCAACTACTGACCAAATTTTATCAATTTTCTCCTTATCCAGCACTGCGTCATCTAGGGGTTCGTTTTCTTCCGGTACACCGAGAATGACCAAATTCCTCTCCCTTTCTTTACGGTCCAGGGTCTCTAGGAATCGTTGTTGTTTAGCTATGATGTTGGCTTGTTTTTCTACTTGAGTCTGAAGATCATTTAGTTTTTTGTTCATAGGGCTATCAGGTGAATTAATAAACTCCTTCAACTCTTTTACCTCCTTCAATAGAGTTTGTATGTCGTCCTGGAGTGATTGGAGCCCTCCGCCATCTTGGACAGGTGATGCCAGGATACTTTCTATTAAATCATCCTTATTAATTCTGTTTAACTGGTTACGCTGCATCTGACGCAGTTCTGGGAGTGACTTAGCCATGGTAGATCAAATACAGGTCAAAATACAGACACTGTTTATGGCTTGCGCACGGAGCTCACTGAGACACGTCCATTCGCCACAACGGTCAGAAGCACACATACGCACGCACACACACACACACACACACACACACACACACACACACACTTCTGTGGCATGTGCTCTTCCGATACCCACCACACATATCTTTCATATGTACTCATAAGATAGTGAACTGAAACTAAATATGAGTGTAGGTGTATTACTGAATGTACAGTAACTGTACATCTTAAGGACCTGGCAGAGACGGGTTGGTGAAGGAGACTGTATAAGCATCACCAAACGCCGTGTCGTTGATTAAGTGCCTGCTTCATCACCCACAGTCATTTAGACGCGTACTCTCGTTGGTGGAGGAAGCTCTATAGCACCTTTTCGTCGGCGATATATTTATATTTTTACTCCTCCCTGTCCTCTTTTGTGCTGCATAAATCCTACCAATTTCGCCTTACTCTGCACAAATAACGTAGACAATAATAGTAACCATCCATATCCAAAAAGATGTCCATAAGGAAGTGGTGATATGGAGCTTCCTTCACTTACGAAAATCCGAGCCTTTGTCATCTGACCTTCAGGTACTCACTACTGTAAAGCTTTATTGATATTTTTTCATATTAACTCTCCTTATTATTCCCTTCACTTATTCCTGTTCTTAGCGAGTTAAAGAACAATGGTCAGCATCTGCCTACCCCATAAAAAATGCAGACTGGGAGAGGATGAAAAACGTGAAGACAACGAATTTTAATTATATTTGAAACTGACGTGAATGTACTCTTGTTTCAAAATTTTTGTTGTTTCTGCTGCCCATTTGTAACTCAATCGTTATATATTGTAACTGTAACTAACAACTGGGTAAAACTAAATTGTGTAAGTAACCAAACGTACTATAGTGACTGTATGCAACCTTAATCCAACTAATAATAGGTTGCGAGTTGCTGAACGGCAGGAGGAGGAACGGGACTTTCGGAGACTGTAGTGTATTTAAGTTATTGTCAAAGTAATATTAGTGTTCATTGCGTTCATCAGTTTCACCCTCTACCAATTTGTCTTTTATGTGGGGGGGGGAGGGAGGGATGATCTTGATCATCTCTTATTATAAGCGATAGAGTATATTGCAGAATTTATCCTGGTCTGTCAAGCACTTTACAACGCTGACATATTTATTTTATGAGTGGCCAACCCTTGATATGTCATTACGGTATTGTTCTGTGATGGACCGGCCCAGGGGCCAGTCTAACAGAGTCAGTGTCACTGAGAGACCGGTCACAAATAAGGCTTCCTAGAGCCTTCAGGATGGTTACAGGACACAGGTACCTTCCTAGCATCCCCGAAGATGATGAACATGGATTATTGTTATATTTACAGATTCGTTTACACCAAGAGCCCAGAGTATCTGGCAATAAACAGCTTGGCTGTTTTGCGTCTCAGAGAACCGAAGAAACGTAATGCCAAATTCTCCACCATCTGAGCACGTTAGTAATCAATGAAATTACCTGGAAAGCATGTTATACTGAATGATACAGGTATGTGCTTTTATGCAATTAGACAATATATTACACCGAAAATCAGGGCCCAGTTTAAGCAGTTACTGACACAGGGTAGTAATGAGTCACGTGAGATGTATTTTCATTTACTGGTATATGAGTTCACATTCTGAAGATGATGAGCAAACTGTATGTTGAAAGTAAACTCATTCACGTTGTCTTCAAAGTGGAGGGGTTCGATATAACATTAATCACCCCTTCACTATGAAATGTCTCCACAGTTGAATGAAATACATTGTGTGTTGCCAGAGTAACTAATACATCGCAGTGAGTGGTTTAAGAGATATGCAGTGGTATCCCACTGCCAAACATGGAAAGTAATCCGGCACTAATGCACACTATAAAAAACTGCTAAATAATTACATTGTGATATACTGCAGATTTTTTTTACCTACTAACAAGGATTCCTCTTCCCGGGAAGGACTTAGAAACATCCTCAATGATACTTCTTCCGTAAAATATGTAAGTGAAACCATAATAATAATCGTCAAATGAGATGAAGACTGATATGAAGAAGGTAAAGGGATTTACACTCAGGATCGTAAACGTAGACAGGATATATCGTTATTAATGCAAATTTTGCCCTATTTTTAAAAACACAATGGCGGCGGTTTCTTGATATTCCTAAAGAGTTTTTAGTGTCTTGCGCTTCAAGTGTCGCCGCCAGTTTAGTCTTGTCATGCTTTTCTGTAAACGCGAATGAAGACTGACTGGCAACTGATCGATGAACGAGACTCCGAGAGACGTCCCGCGATTTCAGTATTATTTTTTAAGCCCCACAATGATTATTTGGCCATTCCAAGAGTACTGACTTTTCAAGCATGAAAAGGAAGAGGATATGCGTCCCAAGAGACGATGTTTAATTTTGCACAAAAAACTGTGGGCAAGGAAATGAAATGACTTTGCTGGGATAGTGTGTCGTCTCCTGTCACTATGCTGGTACACCAGGATGTGATTCCGACCTGACGTATTCTCTGACAAGCTTTGGCATCCACGTTTCTCTCCTGCTGCCAGCGCTGAATCCATCTGTAAATCGAGGAGACACTTGCACCAGTCTCCAGGGCAATGTCTTTCACCGATACGCCTTCCAGCCACATCCTCACTATATGCAAACGATCTGCCATCAAAGATGGGTATAGGATTAGACGCTTACGAATTTACTTTACACTGTCAGACAAAATACTTATGCTGCGTTATTAATGTGCCAAGGTATGATGCAAAGATTAAATAAAAATAAACCATCATTAATTTCTTGTACGATCTTGTGATGCTGGAGTAACAGCAATGCATATTTGCTCTTTCTCACACACACACACACAGGAGATCCCGAGGAGACCAGACGCACGCCGCCACCGCTCCATACGCAGCCAACTTGGCCAGTGGCATTACTTAAATTAGTATCTTTTTTTGAGTCAGGCTCTTTACCAGGTTAGACTAAATGGTGTTCTAATATAAAAAAAAAAAAAAAGTTTTAAGCAAGACTTGTTCAAACAGAAAGCAAAACAAAGTAGCGCGAGAATGCGCACAATCAGCTGATCGTTTGTTTAGTCTACAACTGCCCCAGGGAATGTAAGTACTATAATGTGGTTTTAGTACTGCAAAATGACCACATACTTCAGTAATGCAAATTTGGAAAAGAAAAAGGATAAAGGTAGAAAGCAGGACGGTGATTTCAACCAAGAACTGGTTGAAATGGAGACACACAATAAACTGGTGGAGCAAGTACACAGACTAGAGATGGCTTTTCAAAATGAGACCGATGCACTTGCAAAAGGAAGAAATAGAAAAATTAGAAAAGGAAGTCAACAAGAAAGACACAACCATAGATGAGCTGACAGTAGATTTGGGTTCACTTAGGAGAAAAATTATTGAAATGGCAAGTACAATAGTCAACCACGAGAGTATTATGGAAGAGTTCAAAAATGATACAGAGACAATTAGGCAAGTAAGCAGTCTGATAGACCATGGCGCTGATACTGAGAAGATAACACAGGTGAATGAAGCTGTGCAAAGCTACAAAAATGATGTGGAAACCACTTATGCTGAAATGGTGAAAGTAAAGAAAGACTTAGAAACAAGGGTGGAAGAAAAAAGCGTTAAAAAGGAAGTGAAAGGAATAATCCAAAACAATCCTAAGTTAGTCAGAGATTCAGTAGATATCAACAAATCTATAGTAATCACTGGCATAGAAGAGGAAGAAGTAAAAGACAAGATCTCAAGAGACAAAAAGGAGATGGCAAATGTAATGAGCTTATTGAAAAAAGTATCAGAGGAAACCTGTAGTAAAGATATAGAGGAACACAAAAGGTTAAGGAAATACGAGAGAAGCAAGTCAAGACCCCTAAAGGTAACCTTCCAGAGTGTAAACACTGTGGAGGAGATACTAAAAAATGCAAAGAATCTTATGGAAAAAGAGGAGTCCAAAAATGTATGGATAAAAAGATGCCTTACACAAGAGGAACTGGAATTACTGAGAGAGAAGAGGGAAGAAGCAAAAACAAAAAATGATGGAAGATTAGAGGAGAAGAATTCATTTTTTTTTACAAAGTAATAGGATTGCAGGTACGAAAGTGGTACATAAACAGGAGGGAATAAAAAGGAGGAAGGTAGTAGAACCAAGTCATGACAAGTACATGAACAAGATGATTAAATTGATGTACTCAAATGTGGATGGAATGGTATCTAAATTATTAGAGATGAATGATTATGTCAGAGAAAATGAACCACATATAATATGCCTAACTGAAACAAAATTAACACCAAGGATATCAAATGACGTCCTAAACTTAGAGGAATATAATATATGGAGAAGAGATATTAATTTAGAAAAGGAGGAGGAATAATAATATTAACTAAAAAAATCAAAAAGTGAAAGAAATAGAACTAGATATACCCTCACAAGTAGAACTGATTGCAGCAGAGATCAATACATCTGAAGGGAAAGTAATTGTAGCCAATTTGTACATGCCACCCAGATCAAACACATGGGAAAGAGACGAATATGAGGACCTGGCAGAGAATACAATTCAGAGTTTAAGAGCATTACTGTATAAAATGGAAGAAAAATCGGAAAGAATTATACTAACTGGAGATTTTAATACAAATATAAATTGGAATACTCTAGATATAATAAGCTAAGAAAGCTGTTGGGACCAAAAGCTCCTGGATCTCGTGCAAGAGTTTTTCCTAACGCAACATGTAAGGGAAAGCACCAGAAAAAGAGGACTCGATGTACCCTCAATGCTTGATCTCATATTTATCAGACAAGAAAACAATTTTGACAATTTAATATACCATCCTCCATTCGGCAAAGGCGACCATGCAGTACTAAACTGCAACTTCAGGATAGCATATGACATAGTTAACAGCAAATGAAAGTTACATAAAGAGCCTAAACTATAAAAAGGGAAACTATCATGACCTAAAGAAGTACTTCATAGAAATTGATTGGGGAAAGTAGCTTAGAGGACAAGATTTAAATGATATATATTAAAAATTCTGTGAACTTTATGAAATAGGAGTCCAGAAGTACATCCCACAGCACCAAGAACCAGAAAAGAAAAGAAATAAATGGTTCAATACAGAATGTAAAAAAGAAAAAGAAAAAAAGAGATTTGTTGTGGAAGAGATACAGAAGACACAATAGTGAAAGGGCATATAATAATTACAAACAGGCAAGAAACGATTATACAAGAATAAGGAGGGAAGCCCAAAAACAGTTTGAGGAGGATATCATAAATAAAAGTAGTGATCAACCGAAGCTATTTTACAGCTACATCAGAAGCAAAATCAAAGTAAAAGATAAAATACAATCCATTACGGACGAAGGAATCACCTAAACACAAGAGAAGGATGTTTGTGAAGCACTAAACAAGAAATTCCAATCAGTTTTTACAGAGGAATAAAATTTTGAGAGGGATTATGAGGAACATGCATGCCCACACATACTACCAGATATACAAACATTAGAAAGAGTAATACAGGAGGAGCTAAGTAAATTAGACAAAGGAAAAGCAAATGGTCCTGATGAAATTTCATGTTGGGTACTACGTGAATGTGCAAAGGAGTTAAGTAAACCATTATTTTTAATTTTCAAGAAATCCTTGAGTCAAGGTAAACTACCCGATATTTGGAAGAAAGCAAACATTGGTCCCTTATTCAAGCAAGGGAATAGACAAAATCCACTCAACTACCGACCAGTATCACTAACCAGTGATGTAAGCAAGGTATTAGAAAAGCTTATAAGAAAAGCTTGGGTAAATCATCTAGAAGAACACAATATGATAACAGAAAGACAGTTTGGTTTCAGAAAAGGAAAATCCTGTGTTACTAATCTGTTGAGCTACTATGACAGAGTAACAGACACATTACAGGAAAGAGAAGGATGGGTGGACAGTATCTATTTAGATTTCAAGAAAGATAAGATCATTTCACAGGAACTTTTTTCCCTACAAAATCCATGTTCTGTTTGAAGAAGTGTTGACTCAGACAGATGATTTTTCAGTCTGGATAACATTATCTTGGCTAGTACTTTGCAAGCATTCACCAGGAGGGAGATAATTCTACTGTTGTCATAATTTGAGCAGTCCCAATTCTTCTTCTAGATGGTTACAGTGTCAGAAGTACACCATTCAGATGGAATTTGTTCTTTACTCCAGGTATTCAGAATGAGATTATCAAGGCACTGGTGGACTAACTGGCCACCTTCAATGGTTAATTCAGATGGTATTCCATCAGTGCCTGCATTTTTGTTTATATTGTATAAATGGGATGGCCTGAACAGTTTCTGCAAGTGTAGGTTGGACATCGAGGCTTGCTGCTTGAGGAGCATTTGGTATGTCATGAAGGATATTGTGCTACCCTGGGTTTCTTTGATTCACTAAGGTGTTGAGCGTTGTGACCATATTTCTTGGACTGCTTCCTTGTCTTTCAGGCGCCCTCCCTTGGTGAACGTATAGTGTCTATGTTGTGTTTGTTCAGACTTAGTTTTTATCGACTTGTAGAATACAAGTTCGTCATAAACATCAGTTAGTCTTTGCAGCCTTTTTGCTTGCTCAGCTCACCATTTGTTCTCCATGTCAGGCAGCCTCCTCTGGTTTTCATTTATGAGATTCTGGAATTCAGTTTTTAGGGTTAGGTAAGTAGGATGAGCCAAACAGTTGTTATCTGCTCTGTTCTTCATTGCAAGAAGGTAATGTATGTCCTCAGCATGATCATCAAACCAGTCATTATGGCAGTGGGTGAAGAAGTCTAGGGTTACTTCTGCTGTGCCGTGAAGCATTGTCTTAATGTTCGGTCATTCTGTGTCTAGGTTTGTTGCATTGTTGCTTAGGTCAAGTGGTGGGTATTGAAAAAGCGTGTCTGTAATGGTGCTGGGGACGGTATTACAGGTTACTGCATCCTTTAAAATAGTAAAGTTTAGATTGTTTGAGGATGGTCTACGGTGCATTTGTGGGTGTATGACTAGTTGTAGATATGCGAGTATAGGGTTATGGTCTGTTGAGCACTCAGCATCTCTCATGGATTGGGTTATAAGAATTCTTTGATCTCGTTCACTTATACCGACATAATCAATTAGGTGCCAGTGTCTAGATCGTGGTCTCTTTTGTTTATTTTTAAGTGGAAAAATGGCGTTGGTGATGACCAGATTCTGTTATGAGCATAATGAAAGCAGTATAACGCCATCGTTGTTAATGTTACCAGCTCCATAGGGGCCTCTAATGGCTTGCCAGAGTTGATTATCTTTTCCTATTCAGGCATGAAAATCTTCAAGCACGATGAGTTTGTTATTATGTGATATTGGGGAAATGGTAGCATCCAGAGAGTCTTTAAAGAGTGATATATACTGGCTTTAGAGAGAGGTTTGTGCTAGCACATCAAGGTCTCCAATATACCCGCAGGTGATTCTTGGATCTTCTATAGTAAGTTGTTTGAGTATCCTCTCCACAAATAATAATGTAGGTTGCCCTCTCCTGAGAGGCAAGTCTCAGGTACAGCAGCAGTGTCAGTCTATTATCGTTTCGGTTCATGGGCGATAAAGGCAGTCTTATGGTGTGGTCCTGGGTCTTCATCAGAATCAAGCACAGTCCATGTATTCCTAGTAGCAAGAGTCACTGAGATTCTATTAGTGTGGAATGCTTTGACAAACGTGGTTATCTGCCCAGGTGTTGAGAAGCAAATGTTTAGGTTACCTTTTCTAAACCCCTCCCCATCAAATTAAGCAGCTGTGTATCCATTTAAGGCTGCTTAGTCGCACTGGATGCTGCTGAATGCATGGCATGCTTCTACTGTATGCCTTTATGCCAGCGACCACTTCGCAAATGCCGTTAGTGTGCAGGACTCGAACTAGTGACTTGCACCCACATCCACGACCTGTCACCGTCATCGTATCCTGTAGCCAAAGGCCATTGAGTTTTGATGATTGGATTAAATGAGAGGTGAATATAGCAGTAGACTTGTGCAATGAAAGCATTTGGTGTGGTGGTGAGAGTGTGCAGTCCTACAGCCACATTACTTGGCCCTTCTTAGACTGGAGTACATAGGAAGCAGGAAATACAGACAGACGGAGACAGTTCCAGAGCTGACCTGTTGCATGAATGAAGGACTGGGAGTAATGGTTAACTCTTGCATTAGCGAGCTGGGATGAGAGTTTGGTGCAAGACGGGTGCTTCGTGCCCGTCATAGAGGTGGAGGAATCTATGCAGACAGTTCAGAGGACCATTGAAGTAGAGATAGAAAAGACATAAGCATGCAACAGTGCGGCAAAGATACAGAGGTTGAAGGGAGTCAGTAAGAGGAGAGTTAATGAGACAAAAAGCTTTTGACTCCACCCTATTGAGAAGAGCTATATGTGGGGAGCCTCCCCACACATGAGAGTTGTACTCCACACAGGGGCAGATAAAACCCTTGTATAGAGTCAATAATTGTGCAGGGGTAAAGAAGGAACGGAGTCGGCTTAGCACACCTAATCTCTTGGAAGCAGATTTTACAAGAGATGTAATACGATCTTTCCAAGATAAGTTCCGAGTAAATGAAACCCCAAGCATGTTCTAGGATGATGCAGGATTAAGCTGAATATTATTAAACATTAATGGGTATACCTGTGAAAGATTTTGTCGGGTTGATAGGTGTAAGAACTGAGTCTTAGATGGATTAAAAACAACCAGATTAGTTTTACCCCAGTCAGAAATACGAACCAAGTCAGACATTAGGTGTGCCATAGCCTCATCCCTTGTTTGTTGAAGTAACTGCTAAGATGGGCGTTGCACGAACCGAATGGAAAGGTGAAGGTTGGAGTCATCAGCGTATGAGTGGATAGGGTTAGATGTACAACTTAGGTCATTGATGAATAAAAGGAAGAGAGTTGGTGATAGGACAGAGCCCTGAGGAACACCACTGTTAATAGATCTAGGAGAAGAACGATGGCTGTCCTCAACAGTGGCTATGGAACAACCAGAAAGGAGGCTAGCAATGAAGGTACAAATAGAAGGATAGAAACCGTAAGAGGGCAGTTTGGAAATTAAAGATTTATGCCAGACTCTATCGAAAGCCTATGAGATGTCAAGTGCAATGGCAAAGCTTTCGCCAAAGTCCCGAAAGGAGGATGACCAAGAATCTGAAAAGTAGGTGAGAAGATCGCCAGTGGAGCATCCTTGACGGAACCCGTACTGACGATTAGAAAGAGGTTGTGATAGGAAAGATGCCTTTAAATTTTCCTATTAAGAATTGACTCGAAAACATTTGAAATACAGGATGTTAAAGCAATTGGACGATAGTTAGAGGGTTGGGAATGGTCACCCCTACTTTGGACTGGCTGAATGAGAGCAAACTTCCAGCACGAAGGAAAGGTACAAGCTGATAGATAAAGGTGAAAGAGTTTACCTAGGCAGGGTGTAAGCACAGCAGCACAGTTCTTGAGAACAACAGGAGGGACTCCAAGAGGCCCATATACCTTGTTAGTATTGAAGCCAGTGATGGCAGAAAATACATCAGCTGAAGAAATTTTGATGTCAGCCATGAGGAAATCAGACAGAGGGAGTGATGGAGGAACAGCACCGGAATCGTCTACGGTGGAATTGGAGGAGAAAGTCTGAGCAAAGAGATCTACTTTATCAGTAGAAGAAATAGCAAAAGAACCATCAGAGTAGAAAAGAGGAGGGAAGGATGATGAGGTAAAGTTGTTAGAATGGTTTCTGGCAATGTGCCAGAAGGAGCGGGAAGAATTCGAGTTGGAGAGTTGAGAGCATTCAGTACGGATGAAATTATTTTTAGCAGAGCGAAGAACTGACTTAGCACGATTCCGGGCAGAAACGTAAAGTTGATGTGATTCAGGGGTGGGTTGGCTCCTGTACCTTTTGTAGGCCCTCTCCTTGTTGTGGACAGCATTAGAACAAGCCTGATTAAACCAAGGCTTTCTTGCATTAGACAAAGGATACGAGAAAGGAATGTATGCTTCCATGCCCGAAAGAAGAATCTCCGTAATGAGTAAGGCACGCTCAGATGGCTCCCGGCCATGGAAGCAATAATCATTCCAGGGAAAATCAAAGAAGTACTGCCTGAGGGCCTCCCAGTCTGCAGCTCCAAAGTGCCACAGATGACGTTTCTTTGAAGGGTCCACAGGCTGTACTGGAGTGATAGGACAGGTTAAGGTGATAAGGTGATCAGAGGAGCCCAACAGAGAGAAAAGATTAACAGTGTAAGCAGAAGGATTAGTTGTAAGGAAGCGGTCAAGTACGTTGGAGCTCTCTCCAAGGGGGTCTGGGATACGGGTAGGGTGCGTACAAGCTGCTCTTGGTCATTAAGGATAGAAAAGATGTAGGCTTGTTCACCAGGTGGATCAGTGAAAGGAGAGGAGAGCCAAAGGTGGTAGTGAACATTGATATCTCCTAAAATGGAGATTTCAGAGAAAGGAGAAATGGATAGAATGTGTTCCATTGTAGAAGTAAGATAGTCGAGGAATTTTTGATAGTCAGTAGAATTAGGGGATAGGTAAACAGCAGATATAATTAGTCAGGGAATGACAGGAAAACCGAAGCTAGAGTGTAGAGAATTCAGAAGAATCGAGGTCTGGAACACGAGAGCAAGATAAATCGTTGCGTATATGTACACAACACCCAAATTTGGTTTTGAAATGAGTATAGAGAAAGTAGGAGGATACAGAGAAGGGTTTGCTCTCAGTTGCCTCAGACAGCTGAGTCTCAGTTAGAAAGAGAAGGTGAGATTTAGAGGAGGAGAGGTGGTGCTCAACAGAGCGAAAGTTAGAGGAAAGGCCGCGAATGTTGCAGAAATGAAGAAGAAACGAGTCAGACAGTGGTTCCAGGCAGCTCAAGTCGTCACCGGGAGAGGGGCGGGAGGGGTTGGAAGATGCTAGACTACAGTAGAAAAACATTAGTGTACAGTCCACCAGGTTTATGTTCACATGAGCCAAGGGCTGCAGGTAATACCCTATATACAGTATGGTTTATGTGTATATTCATTTGTACTGTATATGCTGATGCAGATTATCTAATTTTAGTACTCAAGTTCAAAAGATCTGAATTTGCCTTAACCCAGACTAAGTTACCCCATCACTGGACTAGTTCCCGAAACTTACCGTACCTTACAGTAAATTTGAGGTTATTTATGTACAATGCGTAATATACTGGAAATAAGAGATATTGCTACATTACTATAGAGGTAACAATACCACTGTTACCTACTCTTTCCTAAAGGATAAGGAAATGTGAGTACAGAACCTCCCTATGCCTGTATTTCTTCCTGCAGAAACAGATTTACAGATCTTCAGCTTTTATCCTAAGTCTGACCTCTGACCCTTGGGGAAAATAGGAAAAGTATATTCCACTCTCTTTGAAAATATCATACTCCACTAAGAAGTAAAGTGTCTATTTTTTATCTATTGTACTGAGGATCTGTACAGGGACGCCTTGGCGCGGTGGCACCTATATGACTAGGTGACTCCACTTCCTGGTTAAACAAATGTTCCTCAGCTAATCTCCTAATCACTCGAAACGAGGATGGTGGACATTAGATGAAACACAGTTTCATCCTGCAGTTCACCGGGTTCTTAATCAGATGAACCTGGGGCGACAAACACTTAGGCTACAACCTGTCACTTTCGAGGAGTCTGATAAAGCAGTGCTGTTGTATTGTTCTTACTCTTAACTCTATACTGCTGCAGAAGGAACACCTCTTTCTTGAGGGTCGCTGTGTAACGTGCAGATCACTGACGTTTGAAGAAATTAGTTTATCAACTATAGTCCGGTAGGTGAAGAACGGTAGACTATGAACCATCCCTCCCAAGCCCTATGTCCAGCACCTTAAGACAATAATAGGTTGACAGATTTCTATTGAAAATAAAACTACTGATTGACTGATATATTAACTGGAAGAAGAGCTTGCGGCGCCACTGCCAGAGTCAAATTCCAAAATAATAGGAAGATGAACTTCAAACTGAAATAAATGAATGGGCTAGATGACAAATTTATACAACTGATCGGTGAATACAGTGGCCTACTTACACTGTCTGCTGTAGTTTAATGGAGTCAGTCTTGGAGGACGACCCACACGAATTGGCGAACTTCGATATTCCTGAGCCATCAGGGGAGACGTGTGTCTTGGTTGAAGAGGGACGTATGGAAAAGCGCGTAAGTGTGGATGTTAATATCTGTGAGGTGGAGTCAGGATCCCGTGATTTTGCATCGTGAGTAAATGTGAATGAGGCCAATTCAACTGAGCAGACTTTGGTTAGTTTATTCCCTTTATATATATATATATATATATATATATATATATATATATATATATATATATATATATATTTATATATATATATCATCATCATCATCATCAGCCGTTGAGGTCCACTGCAGGACCGGCCTATCCCTACTGAATCAGGGACGATACAGCCAATGTATCTCTACCCAGTGGCTTAGGCTGTCTGGTAGAGACTGTATGTAGGGGAAGAAGTGCTTATAAGTGTAAGTGTAGTGTTGTAGTGACTTTGGATTTGTGTGTAGTCTGTGAACCAAGTGTAATCGGCCCACCATAAGCCGATTGGGTGCAAGCATACTAGTATGCGACACTGGTTCAACCACAGCACCCCTTATGTCCGCCAAAGTAGCAAGTGGCTCGGTGAACGATTCTCAAAATTTTTACAACTCTGGCGGGAGGTGAACTATCGTCCACCAGCGTGTGAAACGCACACTCTACCACTGTACCACAGAGGCTCAATATATATATATATATATATATATATATATATATATATATATATATATATATATATATATATATATATATATATATATATATATATATATATATATATATATATATCAGCCATAACTAGTCCACTGCTGAACAAAGGCCTCCCCCAACTTTTCCACGAATTCCTTGACTGAGCGAATCTTTGCCACGTTTTCCCTGCAAATTTCTCTATCTCATCTCTCCAACTCCTCTCTGGCCTTTTTCTGCTACGCTTACATTCTGTTGGTGACCAGTCAGTAAGCCTCTTGTTCCATCGGTTATCCCTTATTCTTGCTATATGGCCTGCCCACCTCCATATCCGTTCCTTTATAAGCCCCACAATATCTTTGACTTTAGTCTGCTTTCTCACCCAAGTTGATCTTTTCCTGTCTCTTAAAGATATTCCCAACATCGACCTTGCCATTGCTCTCTGAGAACGGATTAATTTATTTTCCATTGATTTAGTTAGTTTCCAGGTCTCACAACCATACGTCATAGCTGGAATTATACATTCGTTATATACTTTTCTTTTCATACAAACTGGCAAGTTACTTTTCATAATGTCTCTATATATACCGAAAGCTTTCCGTTCAATTGTAATGCGTTTTTTTATTTCGCTATCATGATCTTTCGTTAATTTTAGTATTTGTCCCAAGTAGTTGTACTCCTCAACTTCTTCAAGAATTTCATTGCTTATTCTGATGACGCTCTTTGGTGTTTGTGGATTAAACATTACTTTAGTTTTACTTCGGTTCATCTTCAGTCCTACTTTCAGACTTTCTCTGTTCAGGTCATTTAACATTTCTTGCAATGCTTCCTCTGTTTCTGAGATTAGGACAATGTCGTCTGAAAATCTTAAATGGTTTAACTTTTCTCCGTCAATGTTCACTCCTTTGTTTTCACAGTCTAGCTTCCTGAAAATACTTTCTAGGCGTGCTGTAAAATTGGTGAAATTGTATCTCCCTGACGCACGCCCTTCTCAATCTTAATTTTTTCTGAGTCTTTATGTAACTTAATTGTAGCAGTTCCCTCTTTATATAAGTTTTCGAGCAGGTTTACAATGTTCTCATTCACTCCTTGTTCTCACAATGAATTTATAATTGCTATGTGCTCCACTGAGTCGAAAGCCTTTTCGTAATCAACAAAACCTAAGCACAGTGGTTTATTATATTCTTTAGTTTTCTCAATTAGCTGGTTCATTGTATGTAGATGATTAATGGTCGAATACCCGCATCGGAATCCTGCCTGTTCACGAGGTTGGTTTTCCTCCAAAATTGTTGATATTCTGTTCGTAAGGACTTTAGTGAAGAGTTTGTAAATGACTGATAATAAGGTAATGGGTCTATAGTTACTAAGATCTTTTGAGTCACCTTTTTTGTAGAGTAAAATAACTATTGCATAACACCATGCTTTGGGAATTTTCGTCTGTTTTATGCAGTGGGTAAATAAGTGAGCAAGCCTATTTTGTTCTTCTACTCCGGCATCCAAAAATAAATCTGTTACTATTCCATCTTCTCCCGCAGCCTTCCCACATTTCATATTTTTAAGACAAATATTTACTTCGTCTGCTGTTACCTCAGGTATTTCACTTGTGTCAACTGAAAAGTTAGCTATTGGTACTACTGTCTTTGATGCATACAGTTATTTGTAAAATTCTTCAACTCTCTTCACCATCTTATCTCTGCATTTAATGATTTCACCGTTTCTTTTTTTTCTTTCAGTGATGTCATTTGTTGCTTTTACTAGTGCCATTTTGCTTCGGACCTGTTTCAGACTTTTTCCATTTTTGATGATTTCTTTGATCTGATCCCTGTTTCTCCTTCTTTCTTCTTCTCTCTGTCTTTTGCTGATAAGCTTATTTAATTCTGCTCTTTCTATTTCGTCTTTCTTTGTCTTTACTTTCATTTCCTTTCGTTTTTTCATAAGCTCGAGTGTCCTTTCTGAATACTTCTTGGCTTTGGTTGTATTAGGTTTTCCTACTACCTCTGCTGATTCTCTTAGCACTTTCGTTAGTCTGTCATTCAGCTCATCAATGTCACATTCAGCATTACTTAGAGCCTGAAATCTGTTCCTTATTTCCAATTGAAAGGCTTCTTTGTTTTCGTTTACTATTATTGGGCATATCTTTTTATCTTTAATCATCTTCTTTCTTTCATTTCTGAAATTGAATCTGGCTGTGCAACCCACCATTCTATGATCACTACCTATATTTACTTTATTGATAACTATGATATTTGTGATTGTGTTATTCTTATCTGCTATAATGAAGTCGATTTCATTCTTTGTTTCTCCATTTGGGCTTCTCCAGGTCCACTTTCTTCCTGTTCTTTTGTGGAAGAATGTGTTCATTATTCTCATGTTAAACATTTCAGCAAAATTTATATATATATATATATATATATATATATATATATATATATATATATATATATATATATATATACAGAAGAAATATGTGCAGCATGTGATGTGGTGTTTGGGAGGAAGAGAAGACGGAGGGGGGTGCAAGGAACAGCGTGGTGGACTGAAGAGGTGAGACAGGCTGTGGCACAAAAGAAGAAAGCATACAATGAATGGATGAGAAATAGGGGTGTGAAAGAAGTTGAGAGGCGGAAGAGAGAGTTATATGTAGAAAGAAAGAGAGAGGTGAAAAGATTAGTAAGAGAAAGTAAGAAGAGGGTGGATGAGGAATTTGGAAGGAATTTGAGTGTAAAATGGAGGGATTGTAAGAAAATGTTCTGGAAAGAGGTGAAGAGAGTAAGACAGGGTGGAAGTGAGGTTAGCAGGGGAGTGAAAGATAAAAATGGTAGATTACTAGTGGAGAAGGGAGAAAAAGTGAGCAGATGGAGAGAACACTTCAAGGAATTGTGGAACATAGAGGATGGAAGTAATGTGAGTATAAGTGGCTGGGGAATGGCTGGGAGAAGGAGGGAGGTGAGAAGACAGGAAGAAATCAGTAGGATAGAAGTTGTGGAAGCAATGAAGAAAGTTAAATTGGAGAAAGCCCCAGGAACTGATGGAGTGTGTTGTGAAATGCTGAAGCATGGGGGAGAGATAGTAGTAGAATGCATGTGGAAGATGTGCAGATTGGCCTGGGAGGAAGGTAGAGTCCCTTAGGATTGGAAGTCAGGTATAATTATTCCCTTGTACAAAGGAAAAGGGGAAAAAGAAGTGTGTGGTAATCATAGGGGCATTTGTCTTCTTAGTATAATTGGAATAGTGAATGGTAGGATACTTATTGACAGAGTTTGAGAAAGAACAGAGGAATTAGTTGGAGAAGAACAGGGAGGATTTAGGAAGGGAAGAGTTTGTGTAGATCAGATATTCATTCTTAGATCTTTAGTGGAAAAGTTTCTAGAGAAGGGAAAGAAATTGTATGCGTCTTTCATGGATTTGGAGAAAGCATATGATAGGGTGGATAGACAAGGATTGTGGAAGGTGTTAAGAATATATGGAGTAGATGGGAAGCTGTTGCATGCTGTGAAGAGTATGCATGATGGTGCTAAGGCTGCAGTGCGTGTGGATGGTGAACTAAGTGAATTTTTCTCTTTGGAGGTTGGGTTGAAACAGGGATGTGTAATGTCTCCATGGTTGTTCAATCTGTACATGGATGGGGTAATGAAAGAGGTATAAGGTAGGGTAGTGGATGTTGGAGTGGCCCTGGTGAGAGAGGATAGTGTCTGGAAGCTCCCTGTACTGTTGTTTGCAGATGATACTGTGTTGTTGAGTGAAGACGAAGGGAAGCTACAAGGCTTGGTGGATGAGTTTGGGAGAGTGTGTAACAAACGGAATCTAAAGGTGAATGTACGGAAGAGTAAAGTGATGGTCTTTGAGAGAGGTGAAGTCAGTGAATGTACAGCGAGATTGGATGGTGAGGAATTGGAAAATGTGAGTACGTTTAAGTATTTGGGTAGTGTGATGAGTAAGGATGGAGGTTTGGAGGGTGAAGTGCTTGAAAGGGTACAGCAGGGAAGAAAGGTTGCTGGTTCTTTGAAACCAGTGATAAGAAACATGGAAGTGAGCATGGAAGTGAAAAAGTTACTACATGACAGTATTGTGATACCAACTCTAACGCATGGAAGTGAAGCTTGGACGTTGTTGGAAGGACACAAGTCAAGAGTGAGAGCAGTGGAAATGAGTTATTTAAGAGGAGCCTGTGGAGTCATATGGAGAGACAGGCTGACGAATGAGGATATAAAGGAGCATTGTGGTGTGGATGTGGATGTGATAGGAAGCGTTATGAGGAACACACTGAGGTAGTTTGGCCATGTGGAGAGGATGGAGGGTGAAAGACTGACGAAGAGAGTGAAGGTGTGTGAGGTGGAGGGGGGAAGAGGGTGGGGGAGGCCGAGGATGAGTTGGAGGGATGGCATGGAGAGGTATATGAGAGAGGGGGTGTGAGTGGGGAGCGGGGCAGTGAAATGGCGGGGGACAGGGCGACGTGGAGGCGATTTGTTTGTGGCCACTCCAAACGGGATTTAGGCGTCGTGCAATATATATATATATATATATATATATATATATATATATATATATATATATATATATATGTATTTTTATATTTATATATATATATATATATATATATATATATATATATATATATATATATATATGTATATGTATATGTATACAAATTGATATTAACCAGCCTTCTCCAAAAACAAATTGCTAAGGAACAGGTGTTAAGGAGCTTCCTTACCTGTCGAGAACGTGACCCTGGGAGAGTGAAATATAGTCTTCATTAACTTCGCCTCTACTAGTGGTCTCTCCCAAAATACTATTAACTGCCAGCAGGAAAACTAATTTAAGACGGTACCGTGATGAAATGTTTAAACGACTTAGGCCCGCATCTCTCCCAAGGCGATTAATTTTATTTTTTACACCTTACTGTCCTCTTCTATTACAGAAATACTTCCAGTATAGCCATACCCAGCATAAATAACGCAAACAGAAATATATATTAACCACTAATATCCCTAATTAAAGTGATAAGAGGAGGTGTTAGGGAGCTTCCAGAATACGAGCTTTAGATCTGTCTATTAACAGCTCGAGGATGGTTAAGGCAGACAACTTTTATCCCAGTCTCAGTTTTTCCACAGGATATGACCCGCAGTATCAGTTTACATCCAGGTCCCTAATACAATGTTGAAAAACAAACTCAGGTTCTCCCAGTTGTGGGCTGCTTGTACTAACAAATGCACCACCAGCTGGCATGAATAATTTAACAATATTTCCGAACAGTTTTATCACTAAGAGCCACGAGCTTAATTAAGGTGCTAGGAATCATAAGGCCAAATTACCCCCCTCCCCCCTTTTTTGGGGAGGAGGTAGGTGATTTACTGAATATTTTGCAGCCCATTTTCCATCATGTTAGTCCTTGGCAACAGGCAGTCAGAAAATATGAATGGTCACCTGCATAGGTAAATAGAGAAAAACCCTTATCCTTAATAATCTCATCTGTTCCTCTTGGTTTCCTTGTCCATCTAATTCTGCTTGTGGGATGGAGCCACACCGTCGGCTGCCAAGTTCTGTAAGGGTTGTATCCACTTGTTAACCTGGCAGTCGACGGCATAGCTTTATTTCACAGCCATTTTGAAGTCCAGTTACAATGATTCCGAAGACCTCATATGCGCCAAGTGTGAATTTATCGCAGCTTATGAGAGGTAACGAAGTCTGGTAGAGATGTCGCAGCAAATAAATGATAAAACTTCGTAAGGGCGTTAAGGAAGGAAAAAAAAAAGTTAGGTAACGTACTGTATAATTGTTTTTAAAGGTTAATTTTAGTATGAGAGAGGAGTGGATTCCTGATGGTAAGATCGTGAGATAAGTCCCAGCTGAATCACGGAATAAGGAGTTGCATTTCTTTCTGACTGTTCACAAAAGTTTCACAGGACTAACCGGCACGTCAGGTAATATACCCCAGTTAATTATATCACATTCAAGCTAGAATGTTTGCATATAACTGATTCAGTATTAATGTCCATGATGTGACATGTGATTGTGTGTTTCTCTTTGCCAAAGTGTCGTATGCACTGCTGAGTCTAAGTCCAAAGTCACAGAAATGGCTATCCCCTTACCTTTAATGGGCTCGCTACCATGTGAATCATAATCTCAGTCTAATTGTTTTATTATGTTCTGTGTTTGGGAAAGGTAACATTATTTCTCTTCCAAATTGGACTTCAAAGAGATTGTGGGTACTGGGAGTGTGGATGCTTGGTATTCCTTTATGCTCTTCACAATGACCGACTCTATGCAGGATCCCTATTGTCCCTTGTACAGTGTCGTGTACCGGGTATGGGAAATCTTTGTTTTATAAAACATATTGTACTAAGGCTTTTCCGTTCATCGACTCCAGTCCTGTCTTGGACTCATTTCTCTGCAATAATACATCACTATTTTTTTTTTTTTTTTCGCTAATATGGAGGACACCGTCCCTCTGACTTTTTTCTTTGGTTGCTGCTTGTTTCCATATTCAGTCCTTCAGAAATATGGTGTTTTCTGTACTTGTATTCTCTGTACCTTCAGGCGACGATATTCATGGTAATCAAAACCCTCGTAGTGATTGTGTTAGAAGAAGTCCCCATCAGAATCGGGTTAGTAACACTAGTCAATCCATACACTCACCTCTGTTTCTTCTGCCCATATTCTTAATGTATTTAGTAATGGTTAGTTTCATGCCTTCATGCATATTAGTACAGTTGTACTGAACTGGCATAGTCAACATTCATGGTGTCATTCCTTTCCCTGTAACACTACAACCCGTTTTCCCGCCGGTTAAGGAAGCTCCCTAACACCTCAGCTAAGCGATTTATTTTGCATATTACTCTGTATTATCTTCTTGTAAGTCATTAAAATCACTGAAATTACACGACATTCATCATAAATAACGTAGGAACATATCAAGTAGCCAAATCCCAAATTACATCGCTAAGACAGAGGTGTTAGGGAGCTTCCTTAACCAACAAAAATACAGGCCTATGGCTGACAGGGGCCTTGTGAGAAGAGTGATGAGAGACTAACAAAGAAATAAGAAACTTAGAAGTAGAGGCAGTGACGGAACAGGGATACCAAAGAGGAGATGGAATGATTGTGTGAAAGAGGCAGGGGCTTCGAAGTACAGTGTCTCGCATATCTAGGTGGAGGCGAGGAGGGTATGGAGAGAAACGGAGTGGAATGGACTGATATCTGGAGAGCAGAGAGATGGAGTTGAGAGTCGCGGTCAACGATCTGTAGCCAGAGAGAGACATGAAGTGACCAGAATAAACGGAATAACAATTAACGATGTCTAATTAGAAATTTAAAGTTTATGTATGGTCGAGGAATAAATATGAAAAAACAAGAAGCGGTGCCGGGCACAGCAAACCCGTCCCCAGCAGTCGTTTTAGTGCTGACGTATAAACACAACAGGATATCTAGTCAAAGATGTCACATATAAATTTGAAGTAAATCGAGTGGAAATGGACGATTTTATGCCCATTTGATATTTTAGGCCCGACATACCTCACACTGACTCCCCTACCGCTAACTGGGGGGTGACCCCCATGATGTAATGAGGTATGTTACAGGATGCAGATTTGAAAGATGCATGTTTAGGTTTTGGTTTCTTGTCGATATGACGAATTTGAATGTAGTTATGTCGAAAAGACGAAATATACATTTTACATTTGGGTACCTACAGCCTGGGCCTTGGCCCATTTTGGCACAAAATTTATTCAGGTGGTAAGAAGGTCATAGCCAATCATTCCTGTAACTTTAGCCAAAATCGCACCGGTAGGTTTCGCGTAAAATTGTTAATAGACAGACAGAAAAACAAACATACAAACAGGCAGACAAACCGAGTGAAATCATTAATTGTCCCCGAGCCCCTCCGGGGCGGGGACGGGTAATTAAGGCAGACATGATTCCCCACTGCAGACTGGATTATTGTGTATATATTTGGGAATATGTTAACGATGAACTAAACTAACTTAACAGGTTCGCTTCCAGTCTGTTATATTTATACTCATTGCATACATAGCCAGTTACACGACAACATAAAGATTACACCAGTAATTTTGGCGATGTAGTGTAAAATCAATAATGCAGCCGTTATTTCAACGTGTGTGTGTGTGTGTGTGTGTGTGTGTGTGTGTGTGTGTGTGTGTGTGTGTGTGTGTGTGTGTGTGTGAGAGAGAGAGAGAGTAATGCTGCAACTGTAAAAAATCACAACACGAAGTATTAACACACCTCTTTAAGGGCATGGCAGGGCCTACCTTGTCTTCGTCAGGTTTCCAAACAGCAGAAACTTCCATCACTCGGATACCTTCCCTACTGAGTGTCTTCTCGATCATCTCACTTTTATACATCAGCGCCAGGCACAGAGCGACGACGCAGAACATGCTCTGCTCTGCTGCATTTTGCTTGGCTTGACATTTTGTTTTCCGGGATGAATAAACAACGTGACGAGAACAAAAACAGCAAACTTACCTTAGAAATAACAGTAAATGCCTCCCAAGAGAACTGATCATTGTTGTTATTATTCTTTCTTTAGTGTATCGAGTCTGGAAAATAAACAGCATGGTATTTGGAGGAATATTTTAAGCCATATATCCATAGTCAGGCTCACGTATGATGTCATGTAAATGTAAATGAACATAGTTTCATTTGTCCATATGCTTGCTTTAAAATTATCTGAACAGTAGAGATTAATACATTATTTTTTTGGTTATTTCACGCAAAATATTTATGTACAACACACAACGAGACATGTCATTTATAATTCACGTTAAACTGTACAAGGAAAACAGAGCTACCAAGAGGTAGCAATGCCCTCACGCAGCTGGAATGTGTGTGTGTGTGTGTGTGTGTGTGTGTGTGTGTGTGTGTGTGTGTGTGTGTGTGTGTGTGTGTGTGTGTGTGTGTGTGTGTGTGTGTGTGTGTGTGTGTGTGTGTGTGTGTGTGTTTGAGAGAGGAATGTTAATTTCTTACTTCATATTCAAGACTTAAACAAAGTATTTCATAACAAATCAAGATCATGTAAAGAAATACTCTTCTAACATGTCGGTCTGACACTAAGGAATCGGTAATAGTTTGGGAGGTCGTGACATCAAGGTTTTCGTGCAAAACCAAATAATTGGCCAATCCATTATCAAGTCGTCCACTGTGACCCTATGTCATATAGGATGCATGCCACTGATTTTGTGATTTAATAATACTTTCAAAGCTAAAAAAAAAAAAAAATAAAATAAAAAGCAGAACGCTGTACTTTTTTTCCAGTATCGAATTTCGTTACTGTTACTGAAAAAGTCCGACATAAAACAACGGTAGTAGAACGATGAAACGTAATTATGAACGATTTTCTTCCAGCCCAAAATATAGCTTTTTGTTATACCACGAGCTGCTTCTGGCCACTTCAATCTGTAGATAGTAGAAATCTGGTAAGTACGCTTAATAATACACACAGTTACACTACGCAGCAAACAGTAAGGTACAGTCCATGATAGGAACGCATTGTACTTTCGCGTTTTTCATCTCGAGGAAATCTTTGCTGAAGTCGCTTTGATAAGATTTACTGTACTCTCTCCCTTTGCCCTGCTACCATCTTAGTCAGTTCTACCTACTTCTGCATTTCCAATGTATCCTTAAAAACTGCCCAGTTACATGTTTTGCACCTCTGTTAAATCAGATCGCCCACCATCTACACACTGTGTATAATGCTGTCTTCAGGTGACATTACACTGACTGACAACCCAAATGGTTTCGTGTAGTCCAAACAACCGCATTAAGGCCTGGCGGTCTACTGGTGAAAGTACTATGATCGGATGTGGCCTGTAAGACAACCGAGGAGTGTTTCGGGTTTACGGGAAGGCGGTGGCCGAGACGGTAGAGAAGTGGCCTGCAGTCCTAGTGGACCCAGGTTCGAATCCCAGTTTCACTAATGTTCAGTGATAGCTCTTCAGGACTTTGACTTTCAACAGCTGAGTGCTCCACTCTAGCTTCACACTTATTAACACTAATGCAGATGTGTGTGACTACCATTCGGTCTTTTTAATGTGGTTGTTCGCTTCAGCATTAGCAATCCTCCAAGTATTTAGCAGAGTATTTGCTTTAGTTCTATGACTTCCTTTCATTTTTCCACATGACCCTTCTTTTTGTGAAACAATAAAAACTTGGCAATTCTTCCTGGTCCGTTAGCAACAATGTTTCCATTCTCTGTAGTCGAACTAACATGCTTTGGGGTCACAGTTTTTGCCAGTGGAAGTCATCTAAATTAATCTTAACTGCTTTGCAAGAGGAAAGATTTATTGAGTTTAATTGATCCACTCACCTATATCTACCAATTGAACGAGGCTTAGAATCGTGTATGTCGATAATACTATAATTATCTGTCACAACAGCTGCCTCAGCAAAATTATCCACCTCTTTCTTAACTAGGTGAGTGGCAACGTGCTTGGCAATACTCTTATTCCTTGTGAAGTTCTCCATAATTGTAAGTTCTCTCAGCTTTGTGAAATCCTTATTAATTTTCTTTTAGAGTGCTGCCACTGATCAAAATCTTTAAGTACTCAAGGGAGTACACCGTAGCGCCAGTCGAATAGGGCGGTACTCCCGAGGTGGATGGCAGGCAAGCTGGTGATAGGGATAGGTGGAGCTCCCGTTTCACCAGCCCAGGAGCTGGTCCTGCCCATCTCCCTTTGCTGAACATGTTCAGTGCTCTCACTTACACAGAGAATAGACCACCATACTCTCATACTGCCTCTACCTTCAACTGTCTACACCACACTACGTGCACATTAGATATCACACCTATTTCCATTCAGCCTTAGCAATGGCCGCTGCATTGACGTCAGCAAACGCGATGGAATCTCGGATTGCCACCACCGCCAGGGTAGGACTGGCAGCTCAGCGTCCTCCCACTTGCTATCAAGTGACGACAGCGACTATTGCAAATACATTTAATCCTCTTCAGCAGAGAAGCGCAGGTTCGGCCCTATACTTCACCAATATCCGTGGTATTAGTACCAATTTGAATTCAGTTCACTTTTTTTTCTATAATTAGTATCCCCCCCTAGCTCTGTTCCTCACAGAATCCCAAATCTCTCCCCCAGTTGAAATATCCTTATTTTGTTCTCCTGGTTACCATCTCCTCACTAACTTCCGTAACAAGGGTGGCACCTGCTGTTACACCAAATCTGAATTTGCAGTTGACACTGTTTTGAACTTCCTTGCAGCTTATTTTGATTATTCACTGTATAAACTAAATTATCTCAATATTATCATTTTTTTTAACGCAAGGAAGAAGGAACCAAAGGCCAGGAGCCCGCGAACCGTTCCTTACAAGAAAAAACAAAAACAATACAAAAGAGAGCCAAATTCAAGATCAGTTCATTTCGAGATGCCTGGACACACTGCGTTTGAAAGACTGGAGATCATAGAAAGTAGGAAATACAGACAGAGGGAGACAGTTCCAGAGCTGATCTATTGCATAAATCAAGGACTGGGAGTAACGGTTAACTCTTGCATTAGAGAGTTGGACAGAAAAGGGATGAGAATCTGTTGCTAGACGAGAGCTACGCACCAATCGTAGTGGTGGAGGGATGCAAGCAGACAGTTCAGAGGAGCAGTGACCATAGTAGTAACGATAGAAAAGAGATAAAGATGCAACAGTGTCGCGAAGAGACAGAGGTTAAAGGAAGCCAGTAAGAGGAGGAGAGATAATGAGACGAAAAGCCTTTGAGTCCACCCTATTAAGAAGAGCTGCATGTGGGGAGCCTCCCCTCACATGAGAGTTGTACTCTAAACAGGGGCGAATAAAACCAGTGTATAAAGTCAACAACTGTGCCAGGGTAAAGAAGGTATGGACTCTGCTTAGCACACCTAATCTCTTGCAAGCAGATTTTACAAGATATGCAATATTATCTTTCCAAGATAAGTCCCGAGTAAATGAAATCCCAAGCATGTTCAAGGATGATGCAAGATAGAGAAGAACGATGGCCATCTACAACAGCAGCTATAGAACGATGAGAAAGGAAGCTATAGATGAAGGCACAGATAGAAGGATAGAAACCGTAAGAGGGTAGTTTGGAAATTAAAGATTTATGTCAGCCTCGATCGAAAGCATTTGAGATGTCAAGTGCAATAGCAAAGCTTTCGCCAAAGTTCCGAAAAGAGGATGACCATGAATCTGATAGGTAGGTGAGAAGATCGCCAGTGAAGCGTTCCTGACGGAACCCATACTGCCGAAGAGAAAGAAGGTTGTGATAAGGATGTGCTTTAAAATTTTTCTGTTAAGAACTGACTAAAACCTTTGAGACACAGGATATTAAAGCAATTGGGTGATAGCTAGAGGATTGGGAATGGTCACCCTTTTTGGGGACTGGCTGCATGAGACCAAACTTCCAGCAAGAAGGAAAGGTACTAGTTGACAGACAAAGGCGAAAAAGTTTACCTATGCATGGTGTAAGCACAGAAACACAAGGACAACAGGAGGGACTCCATTAGGCCCATATGCCTTGTTAGTACTGAGGCCAGTGATGGCAGAAAATACATCAGCTGAAGAAATTTTGATGTCAGCCATTTGGAAGTCTGAGGGGGGAAGTGATGGAAGAACAGGACCGGAATCATCTAAGGTGGAATTGGAGGAGAAAGTCTGAGTGAAGAGATCTGCTTTATCAGTAGAAGTAACAGCTACAGAACCATCAGAATAGAAAAGAGGATGGAAGGATGATGGGGTAAAGTTGTTTGAAAGGTTTTTGGCAAGGTTCCAGAAGGAGCGGGAAAAATTCGCTCCCCCAATGCTTCTTCAGAACCCAGTGTATGTGACTCCTTATCCACACAGTTGACAAACCTTAAACTTACTCTTAGTATTGAAATTACCGTTTTGGGTGATGTTAACATACATAATATAGAATAATTATTGTATTCTGCCAGGACTGACGATACTGGTCTAGAATGCGAGCTGGTCGCAGAATCATTTAATCTCACACAGTTGGTAAATTAGCCAACCTAAATACCAGATAATCCTGACCGTAACGCTTATCTCTTGGATCTATTCCTGACAGAAAATCCAGATCAATACAGGATAGTACTGTCACCACTTGGATGCTCTGACCACAATCTCATCAAAGCCTCATTAGTCAGCTCCTCCAAACCTCCCTGTTCTGAACCAGTCAGGATGACCCAATTACACTTTGATAGGGCAGACCGGGATGGATTCAGAAGTGATCTTGCTGACATTCCATGGCAGTCTTTCTTCGCTACTGACATCAAATCTACCAGGCCCACATTAATGGCAATACAAGCTGATATGGAATTGTTCATACCAAGTTAGCAGCTCAGTAACAGATCGGACTTCCAAAAATGGTTTGATAGCAATTGTTCCACAGCAATGGCCCAAAAATCATTAGCATATAACTCTTACCTAAAATAAATAACATCTGAATTTCTTAGTCAATTAAAAATTGCTAGAAACCACGCAAAAGCAGTAATAAATCGCTAAATCAAACTTTCTTCAGAACGAAGCATCCAAACTGCTAAACAATCCCAGTGACAAGGGAATATTCTGGTCAGCTATCAGTTCCTTCAAGAATAGCATTAACAAGCCATCACCCATTCCTCCACTAAAATCTTCAGACGGTAGCATTACAAATGACCCACGCGGTAAAGTGAATACCGTTGCCAGTACATTTGCCAAAAACTTTACAGTAGAGAAAATCAACCAGAACGTCCCAGTACCTGAACATAACTTTACCGAAATTGCTCCACTTAAAACAGAGACTAGATACGTAAAATCCATCCTAGACAATTTACCAACAAACAAAACTCCAGGTCCAGATGGAATTCCTCCATTTGTTTTGAAAAGTGCTCCCCAGAACTTGCTTCTGTTCTAGTTAAATTATTCAGACTAAGCATACGTACTTCTTCATTCCCTAATTCATGGAAAGAAGCCAATATCCACCCAATTTTGAAGATAGGATGTTCCCCTGACCTCTCTGATTACAGACCAATAGCTGTCACGTCTTCTTATGGTAAAGTATTAGAAATTGTAATGAATAAGCACATAGTTCAACATCTTGAACTCAACAGCTTAATTTGTGATACACAGTATGGTTATCGCCACGAAAGATACATTGATATACTCAGTCTCTTGATTCTCACCATCCATTAGTCAATTGACCAACATGGAGAAACTCATGCAGTAGCCCTTGATATTTCTACAGCTTTTGATAAAGTGTAGCACCGTTCCTTGCTATCCAAACTCCCTTCCTATGGAGTAAAGTCTTTTGTTCCTCTGATTTCCTCTTATCTCAGTGACAGAAATATAGGAGTAAAAGTAGATGATGTACTGTATATTCCAATTTCAATTCAAGTAACCCTGGCGTGCACAAGGATCAGTTCTGGCCCCTACGCTATTCCTAATTCATATTAACGATCTCTTATTTGTCACCCAAAATCCCATCCATTCATATGCAGATGACTCAACACTTCACAGTTCACTCACACTTAAACACCCATTCACAAAGTTCAATATCTCTAACTCAGAACTCGGTACAGCCATCTCCATAAATCAAAGACTTATCTAGTATCACTGAATGGGGACAAAATAATCTTGTCTCATTTAATGCTAGTAAAACCAAATATATACAATATACTAATACACAGTTATTGCCAGATTCCTATATTAACTTCAATCCTTCTAATATTCCTATCTCCAAAGTATTGAAATTCTCTGTGCGTCACTTAACAATGCTCTCAGCTGGACCTTTCATGTCAGATCACTTGCTATAACTGCCTCCAAAGTTATTGTACAGAGTTCGTAGCTTCTTTACTGACTGGCAGTTAAATGTAGTTTACTAAAGTCATGTGCACACTCAGCTGGAATTAGTATTACTCATGTGGAATGGATGTCGAGAGGTTGCACTAAAACAACTAGACAAAACTCAGACCAAAACTGTTAGAATTATTAATAACCTTGCTATGACAAATAAACTACCTCCTCAACAGGTAAGAAGGAATGCTGCCTTCCTTGCATTATTTTACATTATTTTACAAATACTTTCATGCCACCTCTCCTTGCCTTTCCCTGTGCTACACGGGCATCCGATAGCACTCATAACTGGACTGCCACATTGCCATATTGCAGAACTTCCGCCTGTCAGAAATCTTTTTTTTCCCGTACTGCATCTCTTTGGAACTCGCATCCCCAGATATGTTTCCCTCCAAACCTCAACCATTAGCTGTTCAAGTCCAACTGTTACAGATTATTTATGATTGGAAGACACCAGTAATCTGATGTATGGATTATTTTTTAATTTACTTTTTCTTTCCTCTCCAGTATTTTTTTTAATAACTTCCACATATGTCTGAACTTTTTGTTTGTAACTGGTTGTAAACCTGAGACCGTATACCTCTGGTGCAAGTCCATAAACCCCGCGCATTACATCTTTTACCACCTCATAATCAGCATACTAGTCAGCTGATAAAGCAATATAGGCCTACTGTGCTGTACACAAAGTGGAGTCTGAAGTAATATCGATCAAGAGTTACTAGGCCAGGACACACGAGCTGCCACCTCAAACATTTGGAAATATTTAGTGACACCTTACGCCTGAAGGAAAGACTAAATGTTCTCGGCAGCATCAAAAGAGTTCCTTCAAGAGGCATCACAAGGACTAGATGAACCGCCAAGCTGCCTCAGTCTGCGCGCATGAATTAGTTCACGTTGTTACTATCGTGCTGGAAGTTGTCTCATTTGCAACTGAATTTTAGCAATTTCAAGTTGTTCCCTGACACTAGTATTTAAGGCATTATCATCTATTTCTGAGTAGTATGATTGTGAATATGTGGCTGTTCGTACAGTACAAAAGCTTAGGATTCTGAACATTATCAACACTGTGAACAGATGGCTCATGTTCCCCGAGATCATGACCAGTTGTAGTTTTATCAGTTTCAACATCTTCACTCACTCTAAACACTGAGTCATGAATCAAACTAATTAAATTAAGCTTGTTATTACTGAAAAGTTTCACTCATAAGACTTGAGTTGTCAGCTTAAGGTCAAATTTAGCAAGATTTTCTGCTTATACTGTCTAGGGTCAGTTTGCAAACATGCTCTAACATCACCAATATTTGTCAGTATCATGATAGATAATTATGTAATTAGGTTCAGACCAAAATCATTAGGCTATCCTGGAAGAGATCGCCATTTTGATTCTGCTACGGACTTGGCCATTACATAAAGGCGTCCCCCTCCAACATCTTCATTTACCTTAAAGAGACCATTCAACATTCAGCTCGAGAAGTTGGACATAGCCCTTACTAACTTGTCTAGTACGAAGTTACTTCTAAAATAACTGTAATCGTCTGGCAGGTGTAAGACGAACAAAATACGGCCATATGCAGGGTATTGTGGAAGAGGGGCATAGCTTTGGGAAATAATATTTGAAGTAATTCTAAGTAAAACATGGGCAACACTACGGTTTTATAACTCTCCACCTGACAAAGCACATACCCCCCACCTCCCTGCACACCTAACCAAGCACATAACGGCCCTCACCCCCCCAATCTTTTCTTTTAAAGGTGGGAGTAAGGAGAACGCCTTGAGAACCCATAAAATTGGGTCTTTCAGATTCCTTGTGCAGGTTGCATTGAAATCTATGGAAAAATTATTTTTGCTACTTTTTCATTTTAAAAAAAATAACTACTTAAGACACAGCATTCTGCCTATCAAAAGGCACCAGTTCACTATAAGACACATAACACTGTGAAATTTCATGATTCTGTAGGGAATACTTTCCGAGTTCTGGCCCGGAAACGAAATCTCAACCCCCAGGCCCTGCCACCCGGCAGTTATTGATCCCAGTGATAACAACATACTCCTCAGACTCTGTCAGGTGAAGGGTATAATGTTGATCTACATGGCTTCAATTCTCAGTCATTACGAGCTACATTTACTGAAGACCTTTACCAAGCTATTGTTACTGAAAACCTTGTGAGGAAGACCTTATGGAAGACCAATTTCCCCAGTTATTTCATCTATTCACAAGCGAGGGTGTGACATTGCCGAATCATTCACACTTAACTCACTCCAATACTGCCATAGGACTGAATGAGTGAGTGCTGCCGAAGAAAAAAAAAATGCGGCCAAGGTGAGGTTGTGTTTGGTGGGGTGAGTGTGTAGGTGGATGAGTGGGTAGGTAGATATGTGGCTCACCAGATAACAAGGCAGGAGATGGACTTATACCGCTTGTAATCATATAATATGTCTTTCTTACCTGGATTTTAGTATATCGTCTAGAGGACGATGGACAAATATTTGAATATATGGTACACTTGTGTCATTTTACAGAATCCTGCTAAAACTTCAAAAAAATTTATTCACATGGAAGTGAAGGTGCGTTTATGCACTCAATGATAAACCTAATAGGATAAATGAAATTATTATTTTACGAGAGAGAGAGAGAGAGAGAGAGAGAGAGAGAGAGAGAGAGAGAGAGAGAGAAGCTTTAGATCTCCAATTCATCCACTTTGTAAATCAGTGCTTTGATGGGGGTAAGGAGAGTATTTCTGTGTGTGTATGGGGGGGGGAGAGATGGACATGTTCGATTAACCTACCCTTTAGTGGCAGACTATTGGCATTCTCACTGTTTCTTTATTAGCATTCACGGTTGTGTCCGTCCATGTGGCGTAGGGGACAAAATCTAGCCACATGATGGGATGGTACCACCACTCTGCGAGCAGGTTGTGTTAGGAAGAATTTTGCCATCGTATTCCCTGCGTGTCATAAAAGGCGACTAAAAGGGACGAGCTGAAGGGACTAGGAACCCCCTCCTCTGTATTTTTAGTTCTTACGGTGGGAGAGGTTATAGAAAGAGAAGGGGGATTGAGTTATCCCAGTACCCTGAAGACTGGGTCTATGAATGTGCGTGGATGTTGTACACTTCAGGCTAAAAAGGAGAAGATTGGGATAATGTTTGTGAGAAGAAGCTTGGAAGTGTTAGCTTTGAGTGAAACAAAGATGAAAGAGAAAGGTGAAACTACTGTACTGTAAGTTTGGAAATGTGACTGGAAGGAGGTCCGGTGTTGATACAGGAAGAGTGAGAGAAGGAGTGGCCTTGATGGTGAGCCCAGAAGTGCAGCAGTGTGTAACTGAATGGAAGGTGTCATCGAGACTGACGTGGGTATAAGTGAAATTTGGACGTGAGCTGTGGGTTTTTGTGAGTGGATATGGGCTTGGTAGGGAAATGGATGAAGAAGTGAGGGAGTTATTCTGGAATGATGAATGTTTGCAGAGTTTTGGAGAAAATGTGAATGTGGAAATGATGGGAGATCTGAATGCTAGAGTGGGAAATGTAGCAGTTGAAGGTTTCGTTGGTATGCATGGTGTGCCTAGAGTAAATTTATAATGGGGAAAGTGTGATACGGATGTCTGTTGAGCAAGAGACGGTGATTGGAAATACCTTGTTTGGGAAAAAAGATATAAGTATACATGGGTACGACAAGAAGGTGGAAGAGTTGCTGATAGAGCACTGATGAACTATGTGGTTGTCTCAAGGAATGTAGGAGAAAAATTCCTAGATATGAATGTTTTGAGACAGGAGGGTGGAGGTATGTTTGACCAGTACCTGGTGGAGGGAAAGATAAGGGTAGGTATGAGGTGGGTGAGATCAAGGAGACTTAGGTGTGATAGGGAGGTTTTGAAGATCAGTGAGCTGGATAAAAGAGAGAAAATGATATAGTATCAGGAAAAGTTGAAAGATGAGTGGAATGCAGTGAAAGATCAGGAAAATGGCAGTGTGGAGAAAGAATGGCAGTTGTTCAAGTGTGCTGTAGTGGGGTTTGCGGAAGAGGTGTGTGATGTGAGACGAATAGGTAGTGGTGTAAAAAAGGGAAGTGGATGGTGGTGTGAGGAAGTAAGTATGGCTGTAGCTGAGAAGAGACATGCAAATGAAGTGTGGCTGTAAAGGAATGATGAAGTGTCATATGGGAGAGATAAGGAAACGAGGAATAGCGTGAGAAGCGGTATGGACGACGCTAAAGTGGCAGGATATGAGAGGTGGGGTAGGTGGTTACAGAATTTTGAAGAGAAAAAGAAAATGTTTTGGAAGGAGGTGAAGAGATTGCGAAGGGGGAGAGTCTGGGAAGGAAAAGCGAGTAAAAGCAGAGGATGGAAGGATGTTAACTGAGATGGATGCAGTAAGGAAGTGATGGGCAGAGTATTTTGAAAGATTTTTAAATATAGAGGAGGAAAGGGAGGCTGAGATTGTGGAAGATGGAAGGGTGCAAGGAACAAAAGTGTTGGGAGAGCTGAATGATTCTTTGATCACGACTGAGGAAATGCAGGAGGCAGTCAAGAAGATGAAAGCAGGGAAAGCTGCAGGTATGGATGGGTGTGCTATGGAATGTCAGAAAGGTGGTGGAGCTACTATTGTTGTGTAGTTAGTAAGATTGCTGAATGTGTGTTTTGTGAGCTGTATGGTGCCGACTGACTGGGCAAGTGCATGTGTGGTTATGCTGTATAAAGGTAAAGGTGATATGTATGACTGCACCATTTTTAGGGGTAGAAGTCTGTTGAGTGTTGTAGATAAGGTGTATGGTAGAGAGTTGATTAAGAGAGTTAGAGAGGGTACAAAGGGAGTGATTGTTATGAGCAGTGTGGTTTTAGGAGAGGGAGGGAATGCATGGATCAGGTGTTTGCTGCGAGACAGGTGTGTGGAAAGTATTTGGCGAAAGGTAAGGATGTGTTTTGGGCGTACATGGATTTAGAGACACCATATGATAGAATTGATAAGGAGGATTTGTGAACTGCTTTGAGACTATATGGACTTGATGGTAGATTGTTAAAAGGAGTGAAAAGTTTTTATGAAAATAGTAGAACTTGAGTAAGAGTGGGATATACTGTGAGTGATTGGTTTCCCGTGAGAGTGGGGCTGCTGCACAGATGTGTGATGTCGCCTTGGTTGTTTACTATTTATACGGATGGTGTTGTAAGGGAGGTGAATGCGAGAGTGTTAGGTGAAGGTTTGAGTCTAATGAATGCTGATGGTAGAGAGTGGAATGCGAGTGTTAGATGAAGGTTTGAGTCTGGTGAATGCTGATGGTACAGAGTGGAATCTGAATCAGCTGCTGTTTGCAGGTGACATGGCACTGGTGGCTGATTCGGTGGAGTGGTTGAGACAGTTGGCAGAGGAGTTTGGAAGGGTAGGTGAAAGGAGGAAATTGAGAGTATATGAGAATAAGAGTAAAGTGATGAAGTGTACGAGGTTGGTTGATGGTAGAAAGATGAATGTAGTTTTGAATGGTGAGTTGTTTGAGGTGGCAGAGTGTTTTAAGTATTTAGGGTCAAATGTTGGTGTGGATGGAAAAATAAATGTAGAGGTGAAGTTTAGAATGAATGAAGTAGGAAAGGTGTTAGGAGGAATGAAAAAAGTGTTTAGATGCCGTTCGCTTAGAATGGATATAAAACCAAGGCTGCATGAGGGTGTAGTAGTACCGGCTGCATTATATGGGGCTGAAACTTGGATTTTGGGTGTAGCAGAGAGGAAGAGTTTGAACGTAATGTGCATGAGATGTTTGAGGACTATGTGTGGAGTGACGCATATGGATTGAGCGAGAAAAGATGACGTGAGAAGGAGAACTGGAGTTATGCGGGAGATGGCTGATCGAGTTGGGCAGAAGTGTTGCAATGGTTTGGGCATATTGAGAGAATGGATGAAGAGCGATTAGTGAGAAAGATAACTGAATCGGATGTGAGAAGTGTAAGGCTGAGAGGAAGACCACGAATAGGATGGATGGACAGTGTGAAAAGAGTGTTAGATGCAAGAGGGACGTCTGTAGAGCAATGAAGAGTGGCTGCACGTGATAGGGATGACTGGAGAGAAATTGTGAATGAATAAATGGTGATGCATCTGCGAAGGGATATTCTCCCACATTTGGTCTGATCACCTGATCAGGTCAGGTGTGGGTAAGGGGATGGGTCCATCATGATGTGGCAGGGGTAAACCAGCTCTGCTGTTGGACCCTGCTGCAGATGTCACTGATTACACTGTGCAGTTGACCCTGGTGCGGTATGATATAGTGAGGATCTGTCCCTTCTCCCCTTCCGGCTAAGATATGAGTAAATGTGTGTGTGTGTGTGTGTGTGTGTGTGTGTGTGTGTGTGTGTGTGTGTGTGTGTGTGTGTGTGTATGTGTGTGTGTGTGTGTGTGTGTGTGTATGTGTGTGTGTGTGTGTGTGTGTGTGTGTGTGTGTGTGTGTGTGTGTGTGTGTGTGTGTGTGTGTGTGTGTGTGTGTGTGTGTGTGTGTGTGTGTGTGTGTGTGTGTGTGTGTGTGTGTGTGTGTGTGTGTGTGTGTGTGTGTGTGTGTGTGTGTGTGTGTGTGTGTGTGTGTGTGTGTGTGTGTGTGTGTGTGTGTGTGTGTGTGTGTGTGTGTGTGTGTGTGTGTGAGTGTGTGTGTGTGTGTGTGTGTGTGTGTGTGTGTGTGTGTGTGTGTGTGTGTGTGTGTGTGTGTGTGTGTGTGTGTGTGTGTGTGTGTGTGTGTGTGTGTGTGTGTGTGTGTGTGTGTGTGTGTGTGTGTGTGTGTGTGTGTGTATGTGTGTGTGTGTGTGTGTGTGTGTGTGTGTGTGTGTGTGTGTGTGTGTGTGTGTGTGTGTGTGTGTGTGTGTGTGTGTGTGTGTGTGTGTGTGTGTGTGTGTGTATGTGTGTGTGTGTGTGTATGTGTGTGTGTGTGTGTGTGTGTGTGTGTGTGTGTGTGTGTGTGTGTGTGTGTGTGTGTGTGTGTGTGTGTGTGTCAATGAGTAAATTGGAGGTGTGTTGTCCTGTCTCGGCTATCCCCCTTTCTTTGGGGAAGCAGCCTAGGTATATAGATAGATGATTGTTGCTACAGATTATAAGTTTACTGGACTATCTACTGTAGTCATTCAAGCACCACTAAGGAATTCACACTCAAGGCGATTGATTCTAACGAAGCCTCATATAATGCTTCATTTTAGTGACTAAGGATTTTCATAAGCAAAGACCTCAGCTTTATTAAGCCCCATTTGATGTTTCAGTGTAGCTTCCTAAGGATTTACGACTCAGGTTATTAACCCTTGCGAATCCCTACATGGTCCCTGACTTTATCAATATCCCGTACAGTCCATATGTGTACTACATTTGTACTTGTTCAGTGCTGTAGGTAGGTTTCCTCCTTTGTCGTCGTGAGCCACAGTGGCAGTAGTTACTTGTATGTTTAAGAGTTGAATGAAAAATTCTGAAATACTTGATGTCTTTATCTGAACCATCTGCTTCATTGATACTGTTGTTGTTGTTGTTGTTGTTGTTGGTGGTGGTGGTGGTGGTGGTGGTGGTGGTGGTGGTGGTGGTGGTGATGATTTTGTTGTTGTTGCTGTTTTTGTTGCCGTAGGTTCATCTGAATATGAACTCAATAGAGTGAATTTTAAAGCTGTCCTTTTCTTGAGATCCAGCATTGCCATTTCGTGGGACAGGGTGTTAAGGGACGTTTATAGGAAGGCAATGAAACTGCCCAATTATATCGATGCCACATCATCAAGGCTTCCTTCTTTAATACCTCTCGGTAATAGGCTTCTCATATGTCAACAAAACATTTCTATCTTGCTGTACTGGCACCAATTCAATGCATGAAGGGTGAAGAAGAAAAAAAAAAAAGACGCATTTGTATTTTCTGCTATAAATAAAATAGTAAAAAGTATGTAAAAAATTAGGGTCATATCTCTTTCACTGTATAGTATATTCTTTGCCTAAAAGTAGCAAGGATAGTTAATGTTAACACCTTTCTGTTACGAGCTGTTACAGACGAGAAAGAAAAAACAAGTGAATTAATTCGTTTTTATTTTTTCTGATTCTGACTTTACATACCCCTCATAAGAGTAAGAGGACTTGAGAACAAGTGTTTTCTTCTTTGGACTAAAAATGCAATATTAATACACTGTGTAGGCTACCCCTGGACGCCTTTTCTACATTATTCATGTTTCCTGCAAATGATTACTAATATTATGAATACAATAGTAATGATGCCCCAAGGCTGAAGAGGTCAGATACTAACTTATGTTAGGGCTTGTTTTATGTTATTAAAAATCTGCGTGCGGGAGTCATATGGAAAATTAATCAGTCTGATATTTGTCTCGTAGGTCCAGGTGTATGTGAAGGGTGAGGCTCCGACACCAGCAGCCTCTCCACTACAAAGGCCACACTGCCCAGGGTGATGCCCACCAGGAGAAGCAGCAGAGGTCCCTGCACATGGATAATAGACAGACTCCTGAAATTAGTTTGGCTGTGTTCTGCTCCATCCTGCCCTTGCTGTTTTATTTCTTCCCTCTGTTTCATTCTACTTTCACGTGCAGCGGCTTCCATTGTTTCCTTTTTCCACTGCTCATACAGACCAGCCTGAAAACAGGAAATTGCAGTAGTGAGTCGTGGAAGAACCTAAAACAGACTTCGTCAGGTCCTATTGTAGTGAATGTTGTAGTTTTTATGTAAGCCTTGTAGGAATCTCTTAACCAATAGTATTATAACATTGACATTTACTCTTCTGTATTCTAATGCATTGGACATACTGAATTTATGCGTAGTCATCAGTTATACGCACAGCGATACATGTACAGTGCATAATGCCAATACAACATGTTAAGAATCGATTTAACAGTCTGTTCTACGACTCTGATAAAGTAAATTCATTAAATATAATGCATCGATCTAGGCTAGTCACTCCTGTCTCTCATTCAAAGAAAAGTGGCTGCTCGGGCTATAACTAAGATAACTGCTAAGAATACTGTACCGGTCCCTCGTACTCAGTGGTACCATCGCCACATTTTATCGGGCTGTTTGGACTATTTTGATATACCGTAACGTGGCCTAAAACAATGTGGTCGCTGCTTCTTCTTATGTAGCATGCTTTTGAACAGTCAGGCCACACTGTCAGTAATTCTTTATTTTATTATTAGGAACTTATTCTTCGTCCCCAATTTATCCTTGTTTTACTCTGTGGAAAATGTTACGGTGCATGTGAATCGTACAAATACGATAATTAGTGCAGTATTTCGGAAAATTAAAACAGATATCTAGTGCAATGAAATGAGATCCTTTACTTTTTAATGCTGGAAAATTATCTATATTATAATTATACTGTATAATGCAACTGAAAAGAATGTTTGGTACTATGTTACAGGGTGAAAATATAAGAAGGCACTTTTTAAATAATATGAATGCTAATATATTTTCAAGTTACATTCAGTAGAAATATGTAAAACTTAATCGCTGAACGGAGTCTTCTTTGGAACAGATTATCTCATTTAATTCATATAGCTTTGGTTCAAACATGAACCACATCACATTACCTGTATACAAGTAAATGCCAACAATCCTCAAAATTCTTAATCTTTTGATTTAAAGCATTTTTTCCTGTTTTGAACTTTTGATTCTTCGGTACATAGACCTATATAGGACTAACGTGATTTATAGAGCCGTCTGACATATTCTTATATATGTCCACTGTTACTGGGGGATACAGGTATAAATTTCAATAAATAACACGTTTGGGCTACATCTGAAGTATATGCCACGTTTTCAAGGGCCACCTGCCACGGACTGACATAACTGTTTACACACCTGCTCCTACGGGCACATGAAAAGCCACTAGAACAGCCCATTAACACTTCTTGCAAAATCGCTCTTTTTTTTTTTAAATGTCCAACTCTGGGCAAAGGCTTCAGGGCCTATTTCTTAGGGGCAGTGTCCTATTCCAAGGCCCAGTAGTCCTCCTACACCTGCACATGTCACCACTTCGGCCGTATCACCAACCATCCATACTGAATACATACTAGGGCTGTCTCATACAGGACTGGTGTATTGGTATTAGCGGGGGTATTTTTATGACATGTCGGCGGGTCATCTGGTAGATCAGGAAGGTCTGCTTTTAGGAAATTCAAATCCTTAAACTGTTCCCTGCCCCAGCCAGGATTCGATCCTGGGACCATTAGGACTGCAGGCCGCCTTTCTACCGATTTATTAATTTATGCTGATATAATGCCTGTATAAAGCATTACAAATGCCTGTGCATGACAAATGCATATTTTAGTCATCGAGGAAAACTTCACCTGCTATGCCATCCAGATAAAGTCAATCTATAAGCAGATTTCACCGATTTTCGCCTATAAGATCACTGGGAGAACACGTTATAGGAAATGTTTCTTAAACAAACACAAAGAGAGAGAGGGGGGGAGAACTTTCCAAGAAGTAGTACCACAGAAGGTCTTACGACCTGTACCTCAGAGGTACCATGAATGAATTTAAGAAGGCCCAAGGAGAGAAGGTCTCTTCGTGCGCACATTCTGATGACGTCAGGTGGGAGATAAACGGGCGGCCGAAGGTGACTTCCGTTTTCTTTTAGGGTATACTGCTTTTTTTCTGAGGTAATATAATGTTATATAGCTTCGCCCCCAGAACTTTCAGCTGATCATATTATGGTTAAAGTGTTTCCATTGCATAATTAACATTTCTACTAGTTAATGGGGATGTAACAGTTAACGAGAGAGAGAGAGAGAGAGAGAGAGAGAGAGAGAGAGAGACAGACAGACAGACAGACAGACAGAGATGGATTGGAGAAAAAAAAATCAAAGCGGTGATTTGGAGTCGGGGAGGAAGAGATGGAGGAAGGGGAAGCGAGAAGGAAAGGAGAAAGGAAGAAATGAAGGAGAAAATGTGGAAGGCAGAGAAGGAGAGCAAGACGGGAGAGAGGGAGAAGCGGTAGGGAGGAACGGGAGAGAAAGAAAAGTGACTGGGCGAGAAGGAAGGGAGATACAGTATTTGCGAATGAAGTAAACGACGTGAGCGAAGACAGGAAGAGGTAGAAGGTATGGAGAGAGAAGAGAAGAGGAGAAAGAGGTGGAGGAGGGAGCTAGAAAAGTGGAAAAAGAGGAGGGAGGATGAAAAAGGAGAAAGGGAGTTAGGGATGGAGGAAGAGAGGAGAAGTGGAGAATGAGGAGGAGGAGGGAGAGAGAAAAGTGAGGGCGAATGAGGAGCAGAAATGGAGAGATGGACTGCAGAATGGGGGAAGAAAGGAGAAGGAGAAGGAGGAGCAGGTGGAAGATGGAGGGAGGTAATATCTGTGCTAATGAAAGGAGAGAGAGAGAGAGAGAGAGAGAGAGAGAGAGAGAGAGAGAGAGAGAGAGAGAGAGAGAGAGAGAGAGAAAGAAAGAGAGAGAGAGAGAAAGAGAGAGAGAGAGTATAAAATAATGGTTTTTAAAAGAAGGGAGTGAGGGTAGAGCTGAAGGGATACATAGGTAGATATGAGGGAAGAGTGAGAGAAAATGGAGGAAAAGAAAAACGGGAGGGCAGGATGGAGGGATGGAGAGGAAGGGATGGAGGGGCAGAGAAAGGAAAGTAGGTAATTGACAGAGGGATAGAAAGATTGAGGGAACGGGTGAGGGAAATTGGAGGGAGAGGAAAGTAGGAGAAGTGGGAGAGAAGGACAGCTATCATAATGGAGGGAGGGAGGCAAGAAGAAGATGAGATGGAGGAAAACCTTGAGGGAAAGTTGGTAGAAGAGAAAGAAAAAATGGAGAACGAGGAAGGAAAAGAATGGATGCGGTTACGGGAGAGTGGAGGGATTCGCTAGAAGGATAGATAGTTGGATGGAAGGAGTGAGGGAGGGAATACTTGGAGGGATGGAGGGAGTGGATGAATGGAAAGAATTAGGGAGCAGTGAAGGGCGACAGGGAGTGGAGGAATGGAGAGAATGATGGATGAGTGGAGGAAGAGAGGGTATAACGGAGGGAGGGAGAGAATGCATAGAAGGAATGAAGTTAGGGAGTAATGGGGTGATGGAATAGTGGAAGGAGGGAGGGAGTAGTGGAAGTTAAAGAGTGAGGGAGTGATGGAGGAAAGGAAAGAGAGAATGGAGGAAATAAAAGAAAGAGGGAGTACTGAAGGAAAAAGAGGGAATAGAGGATGTGAGAGAAAGAAGGAGTAATTGAAGGAAGGGTGGACTACTCCGGAGAGATGAGGAAATGGAGAGAGTGAGGAAGAAAGTGAAGAGAGAGAAGAAGGGGAATGAGGGATAGAACAGCAAAATGTAGACTGCAGACACGGGCTTCCTTTGTGTTAACCAGGTCTTGTCTCTTACACAGCTGGACCCATTTCTTTCTAGTGTCTTCATCTTGAGGGAACCTGAAGAATTTGATGTCACTGTCTTTTCTGCTGACTGAATAGCATCCAAATACTGCACAGTTAAGTGGCATCTTTCTGATAACTGTCCTAGTATGAGATAAATATATGGGAACACCGAGCTCTCCACCATTGCGGCCTAGGGAAACTAAGTGACTTAGTGAGTGGAGTGAGTAGCTGTCTCCCACGTGACGTCATGCGCCAACCAGGTTGAATTCTCGCCCGGGCTGGACAGACCTTCTCTCCTTGGACCTTGGAATTTACCAGATATAAGTTGCTACTCAATTCGTATGACGAAAGTATAACAGAGATGAAGGTTCTCTCCACCCACCTCCTCCCCCTGCGGAACGGGCACGTAAAAGGAAGTACACCTAACCCGAGGGAAAATGGATAGGCTATGAAATTGGAAGAAATATTCAATGAACAACAAAGTCAGGTCTGGTATAACCCTGAACTGCTCTGTTGACGAAGTGTCAGCTACTGTGCTGGAAGATGATTCCAGATACAACAGACCTTATACGTGAAAAAAAAAAAATGCCTAACGTATCATGTGGCATCGTCGCTGGAGGGGTATCAACAACCGATTCAGATGGAGTAACAAGGCTGTTATAATAAAAGTAACTTAGTCACTGGGTAGTGTTGAGAGGAAAATAACAAAATACCATAAGTAGATCAGTCATATATCCGTTTTACATCATGGTTTTCTCTTCACATGCTGGTTATTTAACATAAATCTGGTATTAGAGTTTGATATACATACTTCTTCATAACACACACTGTTACCAGACCCATAAACAGAGCTGGGAGGCTTCAGACAAGTAATGATTTTTATCGTCTGGTTTTAGCAAGGCGAGGCGATAGATTTTGTGTGTGTGTGTGTGTGTGTGTGTGTGTGTGTGTGTGTGTGTGTGTGTGTGTGTGTTCTTACCTAGTCGTATGTTTACAGGAATGACTGAAGTTCTTACTGTCCGTGTTTTGAAACATTTTTGTAATACATGTCTTTAAATTTATTAATTATTTTGGCACGCTATTTCATTCGATAGTGCAGTCCACTAATCACCTGCTTTATTTGGGAAACTGAAGTTCCTTATGTCTGTATTACCTTTTTGTACAGTTTTCTGCAGTGTCCTCCTAATGTTGCTTTCCCATAGGTTATGTTCCCATTTTCTGTTATGCATTGATATAACATAATCATGTCTCCTCTTTTCCTTCTCCTGTAATGTTGGTAGATTTAATTTTTCGAGTCTTTCTTCATAGCTTGGGTCCCTTAAACTTTGTGTCCATCTTGTAGCGGCCCTTTATACCTTTTCAATCATATCTATGTGTTTTTTGAGATGTGGATTCCAAACTACTGATGCATACTCCAAAGTTGGTCTAATGAATGCTACTATCTTTCTCAGCACGTCTTCATTTATATATGTGCAATGCTACCATCATATTAGCAAGCAGAGTGTACATGTTACTTATTTTTTCATTTATTTGGTCAGCCGGTGATAGTCTGTCATTGATACTCATGCTTAAATGTTTTTCCCTTTCTGATGTGTGTAGGGATGAGCTTCCTAATTACTAGTCCCAGTCTGGTCTTTCTTCACTTTTACCAAATTTTATTACGTAATATTTGTCCACACTGAATTCCATTTGCCATCTATTGCTCCATTCATGAAGCTTATTTAATTCCTCTTGTAGCTCTATGCAAGAGTCTGTGTAATTTCCCTTTGTATTTTTGCATCATCAGCAAACATGTTTAGGTAGCTTCCATTTCCAATGTTGCTGTCCATGTCATTTATATATACTACAAACATAATTGGTGCCAGCATCGAGCCCTGTGGAACTCCATTTGTCACTTCTCTCCATGATAAGTAATTTCCCCTTAGCACTGTTCTCATTTCCCTTTTACTGAGAAAATCTTGCATCCAATCTTACAGTTTACCTTGGATTCCTCCTTGACTGTGCAGTTTCCTTGAAAATCTGTTGTGTGGTACTCTGTCAAATGCTTTCTTGAAATCCAAATATATGCTGTCTACGCAGCCATCTCTTTTCTGTATTATTTCTGCAACCCTGTCACAGTAACTTAATAGGTTGGTAACTCATGATTTTCCCTTTCTAAACCAAATTGTCTTTCTGTTATTATATTGTTTTTCCAGGTGATTTACCTAAATTCTTTGATGCAGTTTTTCTGACATCTAACTTACGACGCTGTTCAGTGATACTGGTTGGTCGTTAAGTGGATTTTGTCTATCTCCTTTCGTGAAAGGGGGCACAATGTTTGCTTTCTTCCAAATATCAGGTAGCCTTGTCTTAAGGATTCTTTGAATATTAATTGTAATGGACTGCTTAGCTCTTTTGCACATTCCTGTAATACCCAAAATGAAATCTCGTCAGGGCCACTGGCTTTTCTCCTGTCTAATTTCCTCATCGCTTCCTGGACCTCTTGTTTTGTTATACGTATGTCTGTTAATATGTGTGGGAATGCTTGTTTGTCTTCATCTCTCGTAAATCTACTTTCTTTAGTAGAAACTGACTGGAAATTTATGTTTAGTACTTCACAAATATCTTCTTGATTGATACAGATTTTCCCCTCATTCATGGTGGATGGTACTTTAACTTCTGATTTGCTTCGTATGTAGCTGTCACCCAATTTCGGCTGATCTGTACTTTTATTTACAGTGTCTTCCTCCTACTACCTTTGAGCTTCTCTCCTTATCCTTGTATAATAATTTCTTCCCTGCTTGTTGTTGTTATATGCTCTCTCACTTTTATGTCGTCTGTATCTGATCCACAGCAAATCTCTTTTCTCTTTTGCATTTTTATAATCAGTATTAAACCAGTTCTTTATCCTTATTTCCGTGTCTTTGTGCAATGAGACATAATTATGGACTCCTGTTTCATATAATTGAGAGATTTTTTTATATATAAAATTTATATCTTGTCCTCTTAGCTCCTTTTCCCACTCTATATCGTTGAAATACTTCTTTAGGTCATGATAGTTTCCCGTTTTGTAGTTTAGCTCCTTTTTGTAATTTCCATTACCTCTAACTATATCATATGCTGTCCTGAAATTGTAATCTAGTACTGTATGGTGGCTTGGTGACAGATTATATTGTCAATTTCATTTTCATGCCTAGTAAATATGAGATCTAATAATGAGGGGTCTTCTGGTCCTCGTTTTTTGGTGTTCTCGTTTACATATTGTGTTAGAAAACATTCCTGTATAAGATCCAAATGCTTTTGATTCCAACAATCTTTATGGCTTTTTATATCTAGTGTATTCCAGTGTATATATGTATTAAAATCTCCCATTAGTATATTTCTGTTAGATTTTTCTTCCATTCTTTATATTAGGGTTCTTATATCCTAAAATGCCTTTTCTGCCAGGTCTTCATATTCACCTCTATCCCATGTGTTTGTCTTGGGTGGCATATATAAATCTGTCACATTGTTATACCTTCTGATGTACTAATCTCTACTCCAACTAATTCAACTCAAGATGGTATGTCTATTTCTATCTCTTTTACTTGGAGTTTTTTCTCTGTTTGTATCATAACTCCTCCTTTCTTAACATTTCTATCTCTTCGCCAAATATTGTACTTATCCCAATTTTAAGAGTCGTTTGATATCCCTGAGGTGAATTTTGTTTCTGTTATACAAATAATATGATGCTCATTTTCTATGATATAATCTTTTATCTCTAATAATTTGGATACTATTCCAACGACATTTGAGTACATTAACTTAGGCATTTTGTTCACATATTTGACATTAGCTGAGTCTACTATCTTGTTTTTATTTCGTCCCTTCTGTTTATGTGCCATTTTTTTAATTGCAATCCTACAACTTTATGAAAAAAAAAAAAAAAAACACTTCTCTCTTCATGTGATCTCGCATCATTCTTTTTTTTTTTTTAATGCTTCTTCCCACTTTTCCTTTAGTAATCCCCATTTCTCTTGAGTTAGGCACCTTTTTATCCACACTTCTTTGTACTACTCTGATTCCTTAATTTTGTTAGCATTTTTTGATAACTCTCCTACAGTTTTTCTGAGGCCTTGACCTGTTTCTCTAATATTTCACTAAACTCATCAATTCCTCTGCATCTTTCTCACAGATTACGTCTGATACTACTGTACTTTCAATGTGTTCATTGTATTTACCATCTCTTTGTTATCTCTGGTGATTCTTATTTCTTCCTCATCTCTACCAGTGATGACTATAGATCTGTTACTCCCAGCTGTTTCCTTTATCAGCCTTGGTGTTTGCTGTGAGACAAGTGTGTGAAAAATATTTAGCGAAAAGCAAGGATGTGTTTTGGGCATTCATGGATTTACAGAAAGCGTATGATAGAATTGATAGGGAGGCTTTGTGGACTGTTTTAAGATTGTATGGACTTGATGGTAGGTTACTAAAAGGGATGAAAAGTTTTTATGCAAATAGTAGAGTGTGTGTAAGAGTAGGAAATGCTGTGAGTGATTGGTTTCCCGTGAGAGTGGGGCTGTGACAGGGATGTGTGATGTCGCCTTGGTTGTTTAATATTTACATGGATGGTGTTGTAAGGGAGGTGAATGCAAGAGTTTTAGGTGGAAGTCTGAGTCTGGTAAATGTTGATGCTGGAGAGTGGAATCTGAAACAGCTGCTGTTTGCAGATGATACTGCACTGGTGGCTGATTGAGAGGAGAGATTGAGACAGTTGGTAGAGGAGTTTGGAAGTTCTGAAAGGAGGAAATTGAAAGTAAATGAGAATAAGAGTAAAGTGATGAAGTGTACGATGTTGGTAGATGGTAGGGGAATGAATATAGTTTTGAATGGTGAGTTGCTTGAGGAGGTAGAGTGTTTTAAATATCTAGGGTCACATGTTGCTGTGGATGGAAGAATAGATGCAGAAGTGAAGTTTAGAATAAATGAAGTAGGAAAGGTGCTGAGAGGAATGAAAAAAGTGTATAGATGTCGTTCGCTTAGAATGGATGTAAAGAGAAGGCTGTATGAGGGTGTTGTGGTACCGACTGCGTTATATGGGGCTGAAACTTGGAATATGGGTGTAGCAGAGAGGAAAAGTTTGAATGTAATGGAGATGAGGTGTTTGAGGAGTATGTGTGGAGTGACTCATATGGATCGAGTGCGAAATGATGAAGTGCGAAGGAGAACTGGAGTTGTTCGGGAGATGGCTGGTAGAGTTGAGCAGAGGGTGTTGCGATGGTTTGGGCATATGGAAAGAATGGATAATGAGCGATTGGTGAAAAACATAACTAGATCTGATGTGAGAGGTGTAAGGCTGAGAGGAAGACCACGAATACGATGGATGGACAGTGTGAAGAGAGCGCTGGATGCGAGAGGGATGTCTGTTGAGCAAGGAAGAGTGGCTGTGCGTGACAGAAATAAATGGAGAGAAATTGTGAATGAATAAGTGATGACGCAGCCCTGAGTGGATATTCTCCCGCATTTGGTCTGATCAGCTGGTCAGGTCAGGTGCGGGTAAGGGGATGGGTCTGTTATGATGTGGCAGGGGTAAACCAGCTCTGCTTTCGGGCCCTGCTGCGGATGTCACTGATTGCATTGCGCAGTTGACCCTTGTGCGGTGTGGTGCGGTGAGGATCCGTCCGTTCTCCCCTTTGGGGCTAAGATGCGAATGAATGTGTTTGAAAGGATGAGTAAATGGGGAGTGTGTCGTCCTGTCTCGGCTACCTCCCTTTCCGTGGGGGAAGCAGCCTAGGTATATAGATAGATAGATAGGTTCTTCCTTATGATGTCTTTTACCTCTCATCTCATTGCTTTTGCTTCAGCCTTGTTTTTTAGATCTTGACATGTTTTGGCTACTTCTGCCCATTTATTTTCTACTTCCTCTGTGTAGTTTCTCATAATTTAATTTGCCTGAGTTATCTTCTTCTTAATGTCTCTACTTTGCTCTGTGAGATTTCCTGCTTGTCTAATTATGTTCCAAAACTCTTTCATGGGTGGCTACTGTATTTCCCAATTCGTTCATTTTCTTCCTTAGAAGGTCTACCTCAGCTTCTAGGTCACTTATTGGTGCATCTTTCCTGTTAAATTCCTTTACCTGTTCCTCATTTTTTCCCCTTTGTTGGCACAGTTCCTTCCTTATTTAGTCCAATTCCAGTTTGAAAGTCTCTTCCAACTTGTTCACTTTCTCAGCTAATTTATTAAATGTAACCAGTTCCACCAGGCCTGTGTAGTCATCATTTTGTTTTATACCGTTTCTCTTCCTCTTACCTAGTTGCACTTCTTGAAAGTAGGCCATCTTATAGAAATATACTTTCTACTTACAGTTTAGCATCTCTGTTCCGTCAGTGTTAGAATTTACCCTGGTCTCGTTTGTTTACCCGACGCAGCTCCTGTGGTCTGCTAACGGCAGCAAACTCCTCAGGGCTCTGACCACTTGATATACTTCCTTTGGATGTATATCAAGTGTGTGTGTGTGTGTGTGTGTGTGTGTGTGTGTGTGTGTGTGTGTGTGTGTGTGTGTGTGTGTGTGTGTGTGTGTGTGTGTGTGTTCCCGAATTATCTAAAAGTTGTGGAAGAATATGCACCAAACCATACTTAACCAACAATTGCATGGATGGACATAAGTGATTAACTTTTGGTTAGGATTTGATCAAAGGTGACTGAATATCAGCCGTCATACATCAAACTGCATTTTGGCCAATATCTCAGCAATAGATAGAGATATTTTCTAAAAAACAGAGTCCAATATATTTTGCCAGTGATTAGTATTTGGCTCCAATTTTTTTTTGTTTTTTATTTCACTAAAAGTTTAAACATTTTTCACGAGGTTTCTAAGTATAACCCAGCAGAAACCATTGTTACCCTGGGGTAACAGTTTGGTGCATTTTCAAAACATAAATAAGGAGGGAACCCCAGGTTGGGTCCTATGATCTCTGGTACTATGACATGATAGATGAATGGTAGTAAGTTAAGAACCTTCCCGACAAAATCCCATCTGCAGCAACTCAGGGTTTTGGAGGGTTAAGTGTAGCTGCAGAGTATGTAACCCATCTTTCATGACATTCTTTAGAAGCTGCAGCAAAATTCTGTAATCATTTGCTTGAAGATAACCTGTCATGCCTCGTCCTGTAATAGCTGCTCCACAGTGGAACTGTTGAGGTGTTTGGGCAAATTGGGAGGAACTTCAACTGCCCGTGTCTGAGTTTCATCCGTGTTTGCCTTCAGGAGCCCATGGTCAGAAACAAGACTCTTCCTGCTCTAAGAGGATATACAGTTCTCCATTCACCAGCTGTTATGGACTGTCGTACTCGAGGTGGCTGTCCTCTACTTTGCTGTAGCCTACTGTCTGGTCTTTCCTTCAGGCTGTGGGTGTTCAATTACACATGGGGAGGAGTTTCATATTCTGTTGTCTTTATCTATCCCCCCTCCCCTTTCACGCAGCTTCCTATTCCGTTTGTTCTTCTAGGCGATATAAATCTTTGCCATGCTTTGTGGAATTAAACTACAGTATATGTAACACCTTTGGTGATCTCTTGGCATCTATTGCTGAGACTTTGGATCTGGTTTCTCTGAGCACGGGAGAGCTGACACATTTCATGTACAAGCTAGCATTCTGTTATTTATCTTACATTGGTCTGCCGTGATTCTTCGCTGAACTTTTTATATGAGATTTTGTCTCACTTGAATGGTACTGATCATTACCCCATTTTGTGGTTAAACCATGCAACTCTGTGCTGGTGAAGTGTGTCCCTCCCTGGTGTTTGGGTTCGGCTGACTGGGGAAACTTTGCAAAACCCTGTAGTCTTGCCTGTAGTTTTGCCAGCTTTCAAAGGGCTGATGATGCAGAACAGTATTTCACAACGATTGTATATCAGGCTGGCCTTTATTCTATTCCACGAACGTCTGGAAAGTTTGCAGGTGATATGTGCCATGGTAGGATAAGGAGTGTGCTTTAGGTAGGTGTGTCCATAAAGCTGCCTGTAGGAACCTTAAGAAAAATATAGATGTCTTCTTTTAAACTCAGCTAAAGAAAGTTTGTATTCATTATCAGTAGGTTCTGAAGAACTCGTGTCAAACCTTGTGGAGAACGTATGTCTTCTCAATCACCTTATCCACTCCTTTACCATTGATCAGGAAGAAGGTGATGAAAACAACGGGTACCGGTAAGTAATCACCTCCTCCCATGGTGCTTAAAATTCAGATATGTGCTTTATCCAAGTCCTTTGAAGTAGCTTCAGCCCTGGCAGCGCATTTTTACAAAGTTTTTTTGTTCAGATCCCTCGAAACTATCTATCTATCTATCTATTGCCAGACGCCTCAATCCCGTTTGGGGTGGCTGCAAACAAATCGCCTCCAAGTCGCCCAGTCCCCCGCCATTTCACTGCCCTGCTCCCAACTCACACCCCCCTCTCTCATATACCTCTCCACCCCATCCCTCCATCTCATCCTCGGCCTCCCCCTCCCTCTTTCCCCCTCCACCTCACTCACATACACTCTCTTCGTCAGTCTTTCACCCTCCATCCTCTCCACATGGCCAAACCATCTCAGTGTGTTCCTCATAACGCTTCCTATCACATCCACATCCACACCACAACGCTCCTTTATATCCTCATTCGTCAGCCTGTCTCTCCATGTGACTCCACAGGCTCCTCGTAAAAAACTCATTTCCACGGCTCTCACTCTTGACTTGTGTCCTTCCAACAACGTCCAAGCTTCACTTCCGTACGTTAGAGTTGGTATCACAATACTGTCATGTAGTAACTTTTTCACTTCCATGCTCACTTCCCTGTTTCTTATCACTGCTTTCAAAGAACCAGCAACCTTTCTTCCCTGCTGTACCCTTTCAAGCACTTCACCCTCCAAACCTCCATCCTTGTTCATCATACTACCCAAATACTTAAACGTCCTCACATTTTCCAATTCCTCACCATCCAACCTTGCTGTACATTCGCTGACTTCACATCTCTCAAAGACCATCACTTTCCTCTTCCCTCGAAACAATTCAGCTTATTCCGGCATCAACAGGAAAGGTTAGGTATTTTATTTCTGTAGACTGAATTGGATCCTTATGTTTTCTTTGCCGTCTGTGAACTCAAGGCTGCTCTCCAGCAGTGTAATGACTCTGCTCCTGGACTTAATGACATTCCTTATGCTATGATTTACCATTTGCTGTACGATAATCTATTTTTATTAGTAATTTACAATAGGATAATTATTCACTAATTGGGGGATGAGTATTGTTCTTCCATTTCCTAATTCACTTAAAAACTATTTTAATGAGTCTAACTATCGTCCCATTTGTTTGACATCTTGAGTATGCTTACTGCTTGAGAAGATGGTTAGCGGCAGACTAGTTTAGTAACTAAAGAAGATGTTTCTTCTCTCTGTGACAAAGAGGGTTTCATTGGATGAGATGTACAGTAAGTTCGCCCTGAACACGTTCTCACCAAACGCGCTCGCAGTTATATGCTGTTAGTGCTGGGATACGTATAAGACAACGTAAGATTAAAGAACTGTTACGAAAACTATGAATTTACGCAAGAGAGGCCTTTGAAAGCCAAATTCTTGAACCTCAGCACAGCACGCATGGTTAGTTTTGATCACGTCATCATGTGATTTGCTGTACTGCTTTTCCACAGTACTGTATTTGTAAGCTGAATATTTACATTACTGTTCTGGTAAGTTTATGTACAAGTTAAAGTACTGTTAAATAACATTAAAGCAAGAAATAAAGTCTTATAACCATTTATTTCTTAATGCGAGGGAGAAAGAACCAAAGGCCATGAGCCCGCAATAAGAGTTCCCTCCAAGAGAAAAACAAAATACAAAAGAGAGCCAAATTCAAGATCCATTCATTTCGAGATGTCTGGACACACTGCGTTTGAAAGACTGGAGATCATAGGCAGCAGGAAATACAGACAGAGGAAGACAGTTCCAGAGCTGGCCTGTTGCATAAATGAAGGACTGGGAGTAACGGTTAACTCTTGCATTAGAGAGTTGGACAGAAAAGGGATGAGAGTTTGCTGCTAGACGGGTGCTACGCGGCCGTCGTAGAGGTGGAGGAATGCATGCAGACAGTTCAGTGGAGCAGTGACCATTAAAGTAGCAATAGAAAAGAGATAAAGATGCAACAGTGTAGCGAAGAGACATAGGTTGAAGGGAGTCAGTAAGAGGAGGAGAGTTAATGAGACGAAAAGCCTTTGACTCCACCTATTGAGAAGAGCTGTATGTGGGGAGCCTCCCCACACATGAGAGTTGTACTCCACACAGGGGCGGATAAAACCCCTGTATAGAGTCAACAATTGTGCAGGGGTAAAGAAAGAACGAAGTCGGCTTAGCACAGCCAATCTCTTGGAAGCAGATTTTACAAGAGATGTAATATGATCGTTCCAAGATAAGTCCCGAGTAAATGAATCCCCAAGCATGTTCAAGGATGATGCAGGATTAAGATGAATATTATTATACATTAGTGGAAGATTTTGACGGGTTGATAGGTGTAACAACTGAATCTTAGATGCATTAAAAACAACAAGATTATTTTTACTCCAGTCAGAGATATGAGCCAAGTCAGACATTAGGTGTGCCATAGCCTCATCCCTTGTTTGTTGAAGTAACTGCTGAGATGGGCGTTGCAGGAACCAAATGGAAAGGTGAAGGGTGGAGTCATCAGAGTATAAGTGGATAGGGTTAGATGTACAGCTTAGAAGGTCATTGATGAATAAAAGGAAGAGAGTTGGTGATAAGACAGAGCCCTGAGGAACACCACTGTTGATAGATCTAGGAGAAGAACGATGGCCGTCTACAACAGTGGCTATAGAACGACCAGAAAGGAAGCTAGCGATGAAGGCACAGATAGAAGAATAGAAACTGTAAGAGGGCAGTTTGGAAATTAAAGATTTATGCCTGACTCGATCGAAAGCCTTTCAGATGTCAAGTGCAATGGTAAAGCTTTCGCCAAAGCCCCGAAAGGAGGATGACCAGGAGTCTGAAAGGTAGGTGAGAAGATCGCCAGTGGAGCGTCCCTGACGGAACCCGTACTGATGATCAGAAAGAAGGTTGCGATAGGAAAGATGCCTTAAAATTTTTCTATAGAGAATTGACTCGAAAACTTTTGAAATACAGGACGTTAAAGCAATTGGATGATAGTTGGAGGGTTGGGAGTGGTCACCCTTCTTTGGGACTGACTGAATGAGAGCAAACTTCCAACAAGAAGGAAAGGTACAAGTTGACAGACAAAGGCGAAAGCGTTTGCCTAGGCAGGGTGTAAGCACAGAAGCACAGTTCTTGAATACAAGAGGAGGGACTCCATCAGGCCCATATGCCTTGTTAGTATTGAGGCCAGTGATGGCAGAAAATACATCAGCTGAAGAAATTTTAACGTCAGCCAAGAGGAAGTCAGAGGCGGGTAGTGATAGAGGAACAGCACCGGAATCGTCTAAGGTGGAGTTGGAGGAGAAAGTCTGTGCGAAGAGGTCTGCTTTATCAGTTGAAGAAATAGGTACAGAAACATCAGGGTAGAAAAGAGGAGGAAAGGATGATGTTAGAACGGTTTTTGGCAAGGTGCCAGAAGGAGCGGGAAGAATTCGAGTTGGAGAGTTGAGAGCATTTAGTATGGATGAAATTATTTTTAGCAGAGTGAAGAACAGACTTAGCACGATTTCGGGCAGAAACGTAATGATGATGTGATTCAGGGGTGGATTGGCTCCGGTACCTTTTGTAGGCCCTCTCTTTGTTGTGGACAGCTTTAGAACAAGCGTGATTAAACCAAGGCTTTCTTGCATTTGTCAAAGGATATGAGAAAGGAATGTATGCTTCCATGCCTGAGAGAATAAGCTCCATAATGAGCAAGGCACACTCAGATGGCTCCTGGCCATGGAAGGAATAATCATTTCAGGAAAAATCAAAGAAGTACTGTCTGAGGGCCTCCCAATTCGTGGCTCCAAAAGCCACAGGCGACGTTTCCCTGGAGGGTCCACAGGCCGTACTGGAGTGATAGGACAGGTTAAGGTGATAAGGTTGTGATCGGAGGAGCCGAACGGAGAGAAAAGATTAATAGTGTATGCAGAAGGATTAGTTGTAAGGAAGAGGTCAAGTATGTTGGAGCTCTCTCCAAGGCGGTCTGGGATACGGGTAGGGTGCTGTACAACCTGCTCTAGGTCATTAACCCCTAAAACGCGGCCATGGACAGCCGACCCCCCCCTGGGTAGCGGGGTTGGATCGCGGTCTGAGTACCTGTAGGAAAATATTAGCCAAAAATCAGAGATTAACCCTAGAACATTATACTTGGTATGGCAGATAGTACTTACATTCAGCTTTCTCCAGAGACAGGTGTTGAGCCTTCATGGACTACCCAAGGACTTGTGGAGACTTGCAAAGTTGGGAAACAAAATCTTCACTTTCACATCTCCAGCAACCCGGTTTCCCCTCTACCACAGCCTCATTCCGTCACAGTAAACTTTATACTACAACGTACAGGTAGTTTGGAATCCGTAATTGTACAATAAGCACTGAGAATAAGGCTAAAATCAATGGAGTGTACAGCCAACATGCAGCGCGGCGGCGGTCTTCCCGTCACTCAACAAACATTTCCATTTTCACAGCTAAAAACACGTATACTACATTATTTTCAATCATAGTACTTCCCAAAAGACCACCACGGCGCGCTTTTTATTCTGCCTTATGCCCGTCACTTTATTCTCGTTCCTGTCGGCCGCTCGCACTGACTCGGAAGAGCTAGAACTCGCCATAATGTCACTTTGAAAGCCTGCGGTAAACTGACGCTAAACAAGGGCCAAACCGTGCGAAAAAAACCTAGTGTGACAACTGGGGAAACAAGCGTTTCCTATTAGCATAAACTGCTTGTGAGAGGAGAGCACAGATTTACAGTTCTGAGCAGTCAGTGCACTGCCATATATCACAGCCAGGCTGGCAGGGCCATGGTGGGGGGGGATGGGGGAAAAACACGATACTTGGCAACAACGGAGGTCAGTAGTACAAAGGTCAAGTACGGTAATTGTAGCTAAATGGTGGCGTTACTGATAGACAATACCAGCTGGAGCATCCTTGCCCGCGTTTATTCAAAATTAACTCGAATCACAAACGCGACAATCCGCCGTTATGCCCTTTTTGGCAATCGTCGCAAAAGCGACGCTCCGCGTTTAAAGGGTTAAGGATACAAAAGATGTAGGCTTGTTCACCAGGTGGATCAGTGAAAGGCGAGGAGGTCCAAAGGTGGTGGTGAACATTGAAATCTCCTATAATGGAAATTTCAGAGAAAGGAGAAATGGATAGAATGTGTCCCATCTTAGAATTAAGATAGTCGAAGAATTTTTGATGGTCAGTAGTATTAGGGGATAACTAAACAGCACAGATATATTTAGTCAGAGAATGACAGGAAAGCCGAAGCCAGAGTGTAGAGAATTCAGAAGAATCGTGTGCAGGAACACGAGAGCAAGATAAGTCGTTGCGTATATATACACAACAGCCCCCTTTGGCTTTGAAATGAGCATAGAGAAAGTAGGAGGATACAAAAAAGGGTTTGCTGTCAGTTGCCTCAGACAGCTGAGTCTCAGTTAGAAAAAGAAGGTGAGGTTTAGAGGAGAGGTGGTGCTCAACAGAGCGAAAGTTAGAGGAAAGGCCGCAAATGTTGCAGAAATGAAGAAGAAGAGAGTCAGACAATGGTTCCAGGCACCTCGAGTCATCACCAGGAGAGGGGCGGAAGGTGGGGACATTTATGGTCCCCCCCCTGGGGACTCCGAGGCTGGGTGATATGACGCCATGATTTTTTTTTTGAATTTTGGAAAAGGAAGTGTAGTGTGTACTGTGCATGTAGTTTGGTATAGATAGTTAGAGAAATTTGTGTTGGAGAGCATGCTGGCCTACTCTCTGTGTAACTGAGACACTGAAGAAGTTCAGCAATGGGGGATGGTCAGGAACTAGTCCTGAAGGCTGATGAAACGGGTGCTCCAGCACTCCCTGTCATCAGCTTTCCATCCACCTCGGGAGTACTGCCCTGCTCGACTGGTGCTACAGTCTACTCCTCAGGACGTTAAAGCAATACCTGAGAGGTGTCGGAATATTACCTTTTTTACTTGTTCATTATAGATTTGCTGCACTGATTTTCCACTGTACTGTATTTGTGAGTTAAATATTTACTGCTCTGTTATGTAAGTTAAAGCACTTAAATAAAGTTAAAGTATTAAATAAAGCCTTGTAACCAATTAACCTGATTTATATGATTATCCATGATGGCGGGTTCCAAGACAATTATCCGTCGTCAATTCGCCGCCAGACAATTCCCCGTCAAAACATGGATGATTCCCCGTCAGGACAATTCGCACCCTGAACGATTCCCCGACATTCTATAAATATACCTATTTCACCTTTGAATTATATTCTAGCATCACCCACAGCTGTCTTGATTAATGACGGCAAATTGTCTTGTTATTGTTGTGATGGCGAATTGACTTGACGATGAATTGTTCTGAAACCAATCGGCATCGGAATGTTGCTTTGTGTTTATGTATTTGTGTGTTGAAGTTTTGCGGTGCAGTAGTGTATTTGTAAGTTATAACTTTACATAAACCTTCTAACCACTGAAAGTGCTTCATATTGATTACCTATGGCAGATAACAGCAAAACACCAAATTTGGGGGTCCAGGGAGCAAAATAAGGAGTAGTTAAACTTACGCGGTTTTGCACCGAACATGCCATGGTTGGAACCAAACCCTCGCGTTAGGGGCGAGCTTGCTGTACATTGGACTACCTCATCGGATCTGAGTCAGCAGTCTTTGAGGCTTTTGCATCTGGACGTCTTCTTGCAGCTTTGTCTTGCAGCTTTGTTCCTTGACCTGAAAAAGGCATATGATAGGGCATTGCACCATGGCATTTTGAATTAACTTCACAGTTTGGGGCTGCATGGTCACCTGCCAGTGTTCCTTTGTGACTTCTAGTTGAACTGCAGGTTTCAGGTCCGAGTATTTTCCTCACTATGTCCTACGAGTTCAAGAGGAAGGTGTTCCACAGAGGAGTGTGCTAAGTGTTCCGTTACATGCTGTTGCCATCAATGGCATACTTGATTCCCTGCCACAGAGGGTGTCTTCTTCCTTTTATGTGGATGACCTAGTGATATGGTTTTATGGTTCCTAGATGTGTGCTATTGAAAGGAGGATGCAGCTGGTGCTGGAAAGGATCGCCAGCTGAGCAGACTGGGGAGCATTCCATTTTTCTTCAAGCATGAGTGTAGTAGTGCACTTTTATAGATTAAAGGGGCTGGCTACTGTTACAGTGCATGGAGAAGACTAAGTTTCTTGGCTTAACGTTTGACTGTCAGGTTACCTGAGTGTTACATTTGAAACTTGTCTAAGTGTCATGTATGCAAACAATGAATTTGTTGAAGGTACTGTCTCTATATCTCACACCGCGTGGGGTGCTGGTCAGAGTACACTCTTTCACTTGTATCAAGCCTTAGTGGGATCTAAGCTTGACTATGGTTGCGAGGTCTACGTCTCCTGTGCTGTACCACAGCTTAGTGTCCTCACTCCTATGCAACATGGTGTTTTGTGTCCTGCCACTGGTGCTTTCATATCCTATCGATTCCTAGGTTGTGCAGGCTGATGTTCCTTCCTTTTGTGTACAGAACAAGTCCCTAATCAGTTGTTGCTGGAATCGTGTAAGATATAGTCCAGAGTCATTCATTGCTGCTTGTGTATCATGGCAGTAATTTTTTCAGTATCATGTTTCTCATCCTCACACTCCACATTCCTTAGGGTACAAGGCCAGGCAAATTATGGGGGATTTAGGTCTCTGCATAGCCTGTCTGCCCCACTCGGTTACAAAGAATTGCACCATTGTACCTTCGCGTGGTACAGTTGTGCATGGATTTTTAGGACACTAAATCTTCTCTCTCTTCTCTGGTGCTTCATCTGCCATCAGCTATTTTTGGAACATTCCATTCACAGAGGCACCCCTCCCTGAATATAAATATGGTTCAAAGTGACACACTTATTGTTTCTCATCGTCGCACTCTGCATTGCTTTGTGTACTGGGTCAGGCCGATTATGAGAGATGTAGGTTTCTCTGCAGTGTGTCTGTCCTGTCCAGCTGAGAAATATCGTCCCATGGTGCCTTCCTAAGGTGCAGGTTTGCATGCATTCTGAAGTTACGAAGTCTTCTGCCTCTTCTTGGGCTCTCCATCAGCTGTTTAGGAGCATTCGTCAGTTCACAGAGAAACCGCCCTTGTATACACAGATGGTTCAGAGTCAGACACTGGTATCAGGTCTGGGGTGAAATTCCCAGATCTTGCAAGGGCAGGAAATTTTCTAAATTCCTCTAATTATACAGTAGAATTTACTTCAGCTCATCCCCTCTCCTTGCCTTTCTGGAGTATGGCAAGGGTTCATGCCCCTGTCAGTGTGGACGGCAATGAGATGGAAGATCCATTTATAAAATCTGTTTCTTGTCGATGACCCCTGCCAACTACCCCCTTCCTGCTTCCGATATGAGACCATACTTGAAGTATGTGATTCTTAATTTCTGGCAGAGCCTGTGGGATGCTGTTGATAATAATAAATTAAGGGATGTTTTTCAGAGGGTGTTAGTACCGAGGGTTCTCCCCTCCATGTCTTAGCGATTGGAAGTGACTGTTGCCCAGTTATGCACTAGGCACTCATGGCTTAGTCATTAGTCCGTAATGTGTAGTGGGAATCAACCGTATTTTGATTATTGCTTTGTTCCCCTTACTTTCCATCACATGCTAGTCCTATGTCCGAGTCTGGGGGACCTGTGGTGGAGGTTTCTCCATAGGCATGGCAGGACGGATGGTTCCTTCTCACTGTCCTTCATACTTGGAGAAGCCTCTGGCTATCTGATTGATATTCTTTTCTTAACCCACTTGCGCCCAGTGTCCTCAGTATAGGACGGAGGTGGGGCTTTTAAAAATTTAATAAAGAAGGGAACCCCAGGGTAGGGACCTGTGAGCTTCGCGACTAGGTGCCGATAGGCTGAGGGCAGTAAGCTTAGTACACTGCCACCAAAATCCCTCCCACAGGAACTCTGGGAGCTAATGGGCTAAGGATGTGAACTTCTTACACCTTTTATAGTTGATTCATGATTGACTTACTGTGTTGCCATTTTTTTCTTTGTTAGAGGCATCGACTTTAGTAGTTTACACAGGTTTTAAAGTTTATTCCGCATCACATAATCGAGCTGTTGCAGCGCCACAATATTTATTTCCAATAATTCAGTTTAATTCTCTTGTCGTGTACGGAAAATTTTTATTCATCTCAGGATATAATTCTTGGAAGACTTAGAATTAGTGATGTCTCGTTCACTACTAGGGATTTATCCGCAACTGGGTAAAAGTGCTTGGAGGTTGCAAAAACAGAATATGTAAGACATCATCCTTGTGAAATAAATAACTTCTTTACTACAATGATATCTTTAGTAATATTGTTATCTGCTGTTATTGTTACTCAGATAAGGAGTAATTTCGTGTAAAAAAACATTAAGCCAAAAAATTAAATTCTCTTACCCACCTGCGATATAATCCTCAGACATTTATCAATCTGAGGTGTGTAGGGGGCATCATGAGGCACTCCCCAGGCTAACGAAACCTGTAGCAGCTTTTCCTTGCCTAGATACAATGGGGAAGTGCCATCTAGTTTAGCAAAGTTCCGGGATATTATCAGTTGCAGGTTCAGAGGGGCACCAATATGAGCACTCCTGAAATAAAATAAAATAGTAAAATATAACAATTCATCCAGACGCTTTCCCAACCTAGAACATCATGAGGTAGGACATAAAAGGACAGAATATTCGATACTGGGAGAATTATGAACAGCATGCCCAGTGGAATGGGCCACATAATAATCATTTGTACATCATCCAGTCCTCAGGAATCCTGGTGCCTCGTCATATGCCAAACTATGTACACGTTTTTGCTCCTTCAGATTCAGCTGCCATATTGCTCTTTTCTGACTGTTAATATTAAAAGGTAAAAAAAAAAAACTATAAAAGCATATTCAGTTTTAATAAACAACTCCATACCCTTCACGTAGATGAACCACACCTGTGAGTAAGGACATAAATAAATGCTGATTAGGCTCAAACCAGGAAATGTTTATTCAGCTGAGAGAAATATGGACTATGAAAGGATTAAACAACTGCTGTACAATATCTCACTTTTCTTTTTAAATTCTTCCTTTTCAAAGTCTCTCGTAATTTCTTTACTTGAAGAACGCATTTCCTATTTAGTTCTGCTTAAAGTCAGATAACTGTATTCATCCTGATTAGGAGGGATTATTGAAACTTGTATCTGACATTTCATCCTAAATATAATCGTGTGGGGATAGTAGGATGATAACATAATATATACAGTGAACAGATGTACCATGAAAATTACATGAACTGCGGTGATTTAGTTCACATTTTTTTAGTTTAGAAGTTCCCATTCCTACACCACCGAATATTTTAGTGCAAAGGAAAAAAATCCATTATAAATGCACTGCATTTTCTCTCTGTAATGGCAGACAGTACTCTAAGTTCACTCTGATTGACATGTAACATCTGTAGTTCATATAGCAGGGACCACTGTTCAACTAGGCGCTGTGGCCTGAATTATCGTTGGCTATGAAAGCTCCTTAACATCTCGTAACTGATTAATTATGCGTATTATACCATACTGTTATACGATGTCATACAAATCCTTTAAACATCATTGTGCTCTTGTCAGGACACTAAGATATAACACACTATATAATAGCTAGTGTCATAAGCTGCTAATATGTAATATAGAGGTTTGAAAAAAGTCGTGCCTAAATTCGAAAGCTGGAGGAAACAGCAGTGGAGATTCTAGCTATGGAATGTTGCACACAGCACATCAACGTCATGCAAAGCCGCACCACAAACCTGATGGAAATTATCACACGTACCCACAGACATGACCCAACCAGTCATATACAGGGGAAACTGGAGAGTCAGGGCAGTAGGGGTTGGGTCGTGATACGAAACAGGAGAGGCACGGTGGAAAAGGCAGGAGTAAAGGGCATGGAGTTAGCTAGCATAAACCGCCCTCACCTTAGTACTGCTCTTGTTAAGATAACTCCATCTTGAGAATAAAACTGCAATCAAACCCCAGACTTACTTTTATCATTCTCCTCCCATCCACGACAAGACTAACTTGAAAATTCTCTCCTCTTACAACCCTATAATCTAACATTTTTGGAAATGCCTCGGCTACGGGTACAAGATTTTTGGTGGCAGCAATCCTACGAACCTCGACTATAATTCTATAGTTGAGTCTACATTAACATGATAGAAAAATAGAACAGCGAAAGGTTCGAACCGAACGACGCCTCAACTTTATACTGACGATCTAAAATTACAACCAACCCCTCTATCTCTCTATGTCTATCTACGAGTACGGTACATAAATTGACACAGGGGCAGGTGGAGAAAATTAGCCAACTACCCTGAACTGCAGCAACGATATACAACAGCAGTAAATGAAGCCTATTAATGTCTCGACCAGCAATCAATGAACAACTCGAAAATCAATGTTAGTCAAAAGATATTACGAGCATATGTGGACACTGTGATCCTGCACCCTCTAACGAGTGAGTGAATATACTTTTACTCTATTTCTTCCATAGGGCTTCAATGTACAATCCTTTATTGCTTATAACATCACAAATGAATAACACCATTATCCTGTAGTGATTTATTGCTAATACAAAGGTGAGAGAGAAATACTTTGCACAAAGATATATAAAACGTGCTTTATAATTACAACTAGAATGATGATATTTACAACAATCAAACCAAGTAACAATTAAGATAGGGTTATTGATGATAACAGGGTTACAAGAAAAAAATAAGCAAACAGGCAGTGAGTAGACCTTACGAACTGAGTTTCCACACACAACAGACTCCGATCACCCACTACAAACTATTTTACTCTTTATTTATTAACACATTTTACTCGTTCTAGTAGTTTAACAATACCACTTCATTTACATGGAAATTAACGTACATTTACTAAGTACTAGTACCAACAGTAACAATTATATATATATATAAATATAAACACACATATATATATATATATATATATATATATTTTTTTATATGTATATATATAATAATATATACATATAGATAGATAGATAGATAGATAGATAGATATATATAGATAGATATAGATATATATACAGATATATATATATATATATATACAGATATATATATATATATATATATATATATATATATACAGATATATATATATATATATATACAGATATATATATATATATATATATATATATATATATATATATATATATATATATATATATATACACTGCCATACACAGACATACACGCGTACAGTTGGTCAAGAAGAAAGTGCAACCAAATATGTTTAGTGTGTGGCGATATCTGGCAGCAGCTTCGTAGTAAACACTCGTATTTTTTCAATGGATCACTCAGAATCTACAACCTTTGTAAGGATGCACGTGATTGGCTGAAGCGTTCAGTATCGGAACAAATGTTCTGTCCCTTATTTATTACTGAATAATAACTGTGGCAAGATGTAATGTATACAGATGATGTCTATACACAGATGATGTCTATGTACTAAATAAGCAAGCTGTAATTACAGTTATAGTAGGAATAACACGTAGCAATGAGTACCGATTAACTTATGGTATTGTGTTCGCAATAAGAAAGGTGTTTCAGGGGTTAGTTTCGAATGATTTTGACCTTTGAAGCAGCGGAACCTGGCCGAGGCACATTGTCTAACTGGTGTCGGTATCTATCGAGATGCAAAGTTTCCTTACGAAATGGGCTAATATGAGACGTTAGATAATTACACACGCTCTGAAAATTAGTGTACTATATAAGCGATATAAGATTGGCCATTCCAGTTCAACATCACTAGCAATGCATATTTTGTAAACCGTTTATGCAAGTCTTATAATATTCCCTCAGTACTATGTCATTTATAATTACTTCATTTTGGTTACAGAAACTTAAATTTAAATATGAGAGAATAATTGCGTGCTCAGCTAAAGGACCTACCTTAACTATTCCCCCTAGTATCATGATTCATAACCGAATACTTGATGCAGTTTAACTACTTCATTGTAAAGTGATACTGACAGCAGCGGGTGTCCACACTATGAATATGGTAGCACGCTACTTGTAGTACTCCACCTGTGAGTAGGGGTCTCAACCTCGGATAAATTACCCCCAGCACAGTCATTGCAGTCATTCTGCATTTAAACACATTTATCGTTATATTTACGCTAGGTCCATTGCCTGCATAAATGGATGTATTGTCTGTGTACTGTATAGTATGGCCAACAATCCAAACGTATTTGGAATATAAAAAACAGCTTAGGTAGGCTGCACTGCTCTAGTAAGTCAACCAGGGATCAAGCTCGCTACCCTAAACCCGCAGCCGTTCACCCTTCCTCATTTCCCCATGCCAGTGCACCTCGCCGCATCACCAGCAGTTCGACAACAGATATAACCTGAGCACCTTGCACATTGTGATGTTCGTGTAGAAACTATAAACACCTATTAAATGTTTGGATTTCGATATGATTCAGTGTTATTTGGTTTAATTTCATAGGATGTCTACTATGAGGAGATTGCTCCAGTCGAATTGGAGGGGCCGAAAAACCATGCTCGGCATACCTCTTCACACCACACGTTGTTCCCATGAATCCTTCCTCCCTTCTCATCTCACTATGGTATGGAAAGGAGGGATACCTTTAACAATTATATATCCTCAAGCCTGTCATTGCACCCATATGTATTGCTGCTGGGCATCAGTGTTGTTTTATTTTATTTTATTTTTGTCAACCATCACTTATTTCCATGTAGTTCACGATACAGTAGCTATTTTATGAAAAGGAGGGTGGGAATATCTAGGTAAGAAAACTGTGAAAGTCGAAGTAGAGACGACGGAAATTTTTGGCATTTAACCTTACATTATACCGACACACATTTACTGCGTACTGTTAATTATACGAGGCTAGCTAAACTGATATCGTCAGATAGGAGTTTGTGCTTAGTAATACTGTGACCGAGAATATCTGAGAGCTATATCAGACACTAACACGTTCACCAGTAACGATTGGACTATATTCAAATATGTGAGATGATAAACTACGGAAACTGAAAGTGCTTTAATATAAGTTCATAATCACAGTAGTTGGCATCATAGCACACAGGAAGAGTCTAGCGGCAGCAGAATGGTTTCGTATAATGGTCTAAACAGTGAAAGGCAAGTATTTTACTATGTATCAAAACCAATGAATATAATCCAATCTGTATTGTGTGAGTCAGTAATACTGATTAATGAAAGTAATCAATTCAATTATCATAAATATGTTAGTGTGGAACAGATAGGGAAGTTGAATCAATAGATGAGATAATAAGAGCGTGCTGCCATGAAGTGTCATGCATTGCCTCACATCATAAAATTACGTGATCAGGGATCCACAGCTCTCACCCACATCGTCACAGCGCGTCATGGCAGCAAATAGAGAACAACGTCAAGGTGACAAAAATCCCATGCGAGGGAGGATAGTGGGAATGAGAGAGAGTGGCCTATCAACCTGCAATATAGCAGAGGAAATTGGCATTCACCACACCACTGTATATCGCTGGCTCAAGAGGTGGGAGGCGGAAGGCAACCTGAGAGATCACCCTAAACCTGGACGTGCGAGAAAAACCACGGCTGAAAAGGAGCAGCGTATGCGAGTATATTGAAACCCATCCATTCAGCAACGCGGTGGCAGCTAGAGAACAGCTGCAGCTGGATGTGTCTGCGGAGACTATACGGCAGAGGATGAAGGAAATGGGCTATCGCCACCGAACGCTAGCGATCAAACCCAGGTTAACGGACCATCATCGGGAATTTCGGCTCCAGTTTGCCCAGAGTTATGTGGTGGAAGACTTGGACCACGGGAGGAGAGTAGTTTTCTCTGATGAGAAAACATTCAGCTCCACATCGCATGGGAAACTTCATTGCTGAAGGAGAGACAATACGAGGTAATTATATATATATATATATATATATATATATATATATATATATATATATATATATATTTTTTTTTTTTTTTTTTTGTATGTATGTATACATACATTAGAAGTGTGAACATACGAAATAAAAACCAAAACATGTCTTTATACATTATATAACATGACTTTTAGGTATGATGAGAACATCTACCATGTAGCTCGCAGCGGTCATGTCACTTGCAGCGTGTGAGGATGGATTTTCCTGCAGGGGGTTGGACAGGTCACACAGAGGATAGGTTCACTCCAGGCAAGTATTCGGAGATCGTTGAGGAGGTGATGATGCCCCCTGTCCGCTCCTACGCCCTCCCATATCCAGATACCATTATCTTCATACAGGCTAACAGCCCTGTTCACACAGCTAGGGTAGTGAAACGGTGGTTTGACGAACAGCGCCACCTTGATCTACTCTGGCCTAGCAACAGCCCTGACCTGAACCCTATAGAAAACGTGCGGGCTAACATTGTGAATACGTGGGAGCCAGCACAGGAAAGAACGCCAGAGCAACTCATGCAACACATGACACCGGAGTGGCTAGTCTTCAGAGGGAAACAGACTCTCATTCACAACCACGTGGCTTCCGTCCCAGAGCGCCTCCACAGTGTAATCGTGAAGACTGGTGGTTGGACAGAGTACTGAACTGTCCAGTAATATTGCTTCTTTTGGAACACTTCCTTGTCATACCTTTTATGGAGCACATTTAATAACTCTCATGGATGTTGATATTTCAGTTTCCCTACTAATGTTAGTAAGTAAAACTTAAATGTATTTATTTACAGTGGGGTAATATGTAGAGGGTGGAAATATAAAACTTGTGCATTAAAGGTATGAAGAGAATGTGTATTAAAAAAATAAATGTAAAGCAGTGGTTTGATTTTTGAGCGCATGGCTACACTGTGAATTACGAGAACGTGTTGGAGCCCCGATACACACTTCTCTGTGATTAATATTATCTTAGAGTATCACTGATCAGAGGAAAATACAGAATTAACCTTTAGTGTTCCTAATGAACATGTAGGTATATTACTCATTAGCAACTTTTATACATCTTGGTGAACGTGTTAGTGTCTGATATAGCTCACAGATATTCTCGGTCACAGTATTACTAAGCACAAACTCCTATCTGACGATATCAGTTTAGCTAGCCTCGTATAATTAACAGTACGCAGCAAATGTGTGTCAGTATAATGTAAGGTTAAATGCCGAAAATTTCCGTCGTCTCTACTTCGACTTTCTCAGTTTTCTTACACCTAGATATTCCTACCCTCCTTTTCATAAAATAACTACTGTATCGTGAACTACATAGAAATAAGTGATGGTTGACAAAAATAAAATAAAATAAAACAACACTGATGCCCGGCTGCAATACATATGGGTGCAATGACAGGCATGATGATATATAATTGTTAAAGGTATCCCTTATTTCCATACCATAGTGAGATGAGAAGGGAGGAAGGATTCATGGGAACAACGTGTGGTGTGAAGAGGTATGCCGAGCATGGTTTTTCGGCCCCTCCAATTCGACTGGAGCAATCTCCTCATATTAGACATCCTATGAAATTAAAGCAAACAACACTGAATTATATCGAAATCCAAACATTTAATAGGTGTTTATAGTTTCTACACGAACATCACAGCATGCAAGGTGCTCAGGTTATATCTGTTGTCGAATTGATGGTGATGCGGCGAGGTGCACTGACATGGGGAAATGAGGAAGTGTGAACGGCTGCGTGTTTAGGGTAGCGAGCTTGATCCCTGGTTGACCTATTAGAGCATTGCAGCCTACCTAAGCTGTTTTTTATATTCCAAATACGTTTGGATCGTTGGCCATACTATACAGTACACAAACAATACATCCATTTCTGTAGGCAATGGACCTAACGTAAATATAACGATAAATGTGTTTAAATGCAGAATGACTGCAATGACTGCGCTGGGGGTAATTTATCCGAGGTTGAGACCCCTACTGACAGGTGGAGTACTACAAGTAGCGTGCTGCCAGATTCATAGTGTGGACACTCGCTGCTGTCAGTATCACTTTGCAATGAAGAAGTTAAACTGCATCAAGTATTCGGTTATGAATCATGATACTAGGGGGAATAGTTAAGGTAGGTCCTTTAGCTGAGCACGCAATTATTCTCTCATATTTAAATTTAAGTTTCTGTAACCAAAATGAAGTAATTATAAATGACATAGTACTGAGGGAATATTATAAGACTTGCATAAACGGTTTACAAAATATGCATTGCTAGTGATGTTGAACTGGAATGGCCAGTCTTATATCACATATATATTACACTAATTTTCAGAGCGTGTGTAATTATCTAACGTCTCTTATTAGCCCATTTCGTAAGGAAACTTTGCATCTCGATAGATACCGACACCAGTTAGACAATGTGCCTCGGCCAGGTTCCGCCGCTTCAAAGGTCAAAATCATTCGAAACTAACCCCTGAAACACCTCTCTCAATGCGAACACAATACCATAAGTTAATCGGTACTCATTGCTACGTGTTATTCCTACTATAACTGTAATTACAGCTTGCTTATTTAGTACATAGACATCATCTGTGTATAGACATCATCTGTATACATTACATCTTGCCACATAGTTATTATTCAGTAATAAATAAAGGACAGAACATTTGTTCCGATACTGAACGCTTCAGCCAATCACGTGCATCCTACAAAGGTTGTAGATTCTGAGTGATCCATTGAAAAAATACGAGTGTTTACTACGAAGCAGCTGCCAGATATCGCCACACACCAGCATATTTGGTTGCACTTTCTTCTTGGCCAACTGTACAATTGAGCAAGTAGAAAGTGCGAAATAATACTGGGGCATATGGAGACATCTGGCAGTTCCCTGTAGTAAGTCCACGTATCTTTATGAATGAATCGCTTAGAACGTAGAGCCTGTGTAAGGTGGACCGTGATGGCTGAATTTTTGAATGGTAGTTATGCAAATAGTCTCATCATATTATACAAGGTTAGTACCTAATAAGTGGCACAAAACTATGGTTAGAGAATACTACAGTATTTAATGATCGAACGTGGAGAATAATAGAATAATAAGCGTCAGCAATCTATAAAACGTAACTGGCAACATCGCACAATAGAGCAGCATGTCAGTTGGTAGTTTCGTTTATTCTTAATATTCGAAGCAGAGGAAACGAAGGCTAGTGAGTCAGATTAATAGATGTTGACCTCTAACGAAGAGAACCAGCAATGCTTTCTTTAACGAATGTAATATTGGTATTACAGTTCATCAATTTCAAGGGTTATTATGCTCTGACACATGATATCATGTTAATATGCATCGACAATAAATTAATACTAATACTATTTGTTGTCTTACTCCTTTTTATATTTCGCGAAATATATTTTATTGAAATAAGAACACAGAAGACTGTACTAAGCCAGTAAGACCTTGTAGCACAAAGGAGAAGGAAATAGAGAGGGAGAGCAAGCACGAGGAAAAAAGAAACGAGGAACAGTTGAAATGCTGAAAAAGATTGATTCGGGACGAAAGGGGTACCAAAACTCCTTAAGTATCGCCCACGTCTCTGCAGACAATACTCCTTCACGGGGCTCATTCTCAGTATAAATGCATTGCATTAGAAATGCAAAAATATAGTAAGATAATCAGCAGCATTCATATATTATGAGATGATTACCTTAAAATTCTTCCTAGCAGCTCCACTTAATTACTTTCACGTCCATGAGGTGCATAAGATATCGTTCTGTAACATCAAACAGGGACTAGGTAACCAATATTCAGTTTTATTTTCCGGCACCTAACCAACACCGATCCCTCCCCCACAGTGTTTGGAGGAGATGGAAGGAAAGAGACAACGATGAAGACAGTGGAATGAAGAGGCTACAAAATGGGTAACTAGCGTCAATTAACACTGGCAGCGTGGGTTTGTTCCCTCATTTTAACCCGCTGCGTGCCGACTATTTTTAGCCCTATGGGTCACTCCAGTGCCGGCCATTTTTTGACCTTTTTTTTTTTCGCTAAAATGATAGATTTTGATGTGGAAACAACGAATTTCCCCATTAAAATGCTCACCGAGGCACGGAAATGAGTTTTATTGAGTCCTGCATACTCGTGTACAGGTATAGCCGCTCTCTCATGCTCACCACATACATGAGAGAAAGCTGTTTTCTGTGTAAGGTATACTCAGGTATTTATGCTAGGAAGGTATAGCAATGTTCTGTACTTTTCTGATTACTTATTACTTCAGCATCTATCACAATTTGCGTGTCTTTCCCACTCTGAATGCATTATCTTACACTTACTTGAAGGTAGGTACAACCTGACTTCATTACGTACAGTCTTCGCACTTACAGGGAGGTATTTACAACTTGACTTACCTATATAGTCCTTACAAGAAAATATTTACAACTTACACTTACATGAAAATATTTACAAAATGCCTTCACTATGTACAGCACTGGGTGAGGCACACAGGCAGGGTGAGGCAGAGCGAGTGTGAGGGGGGGAGCGAGTGTTTGGCCTTGACAGCCTGGGGGATGGTAGAGGAACAGTTACCTTACATGCCTGCCAATTTTTACCCGCGAATCTTGAAAAATGCTGTCACAGTGAAGTTTTTTTATTTTAAACCGTTTTGAAACGGCACTGGCACTGGCCGCGGAATTTTGTCAGACTATTTTAAAATGGCACTGGCATGCAGCGGGTTAATACATAATTACTGTGTGTTGCTTGATGTTAGTCAGTCCCCCGATGTAGGCAAAAGTTGTTAATCCCCGTCCACACTCTCCCCCATCGGACAGTAACTGGTGGATTGTGCCCTCATCGGGCACAGTCTATCAGGCATGAACTGTGATGTTGTCCAAACTGCTGAGTAGCTGGTCAGGCAGTAAAGTTGACCAGTAGTCAGTAGGTGGTCGGCAGCGGTCGGCAGCAATTGAGTGCGATATGACCATGCGCAATGCAGTTGAAAAGTAAAAGAACTAACTCATTATAGCATATGAATTGTTGCAATTGTAAACAAAGAAAACAATGAAGAGTGCAGAAAAACAGCATGGTTAAAGAGGCAATTTTTTGAGGATGGCAGGGTCCTTGACTCATGCCCAGCGCCAGACCACCGGGAAGTGTCTGATGATTTCCCTCAACTACGGGCACTGCCTGTCTGCTGGTTTGCCCATCAAAGTTGCCACAAAGTGTTCGATGACGGGCTTTAAGATTATATGATTGCTTTGACTTTATTTGTGTGTTGCTTACCGGCATCACTTTCGATTGGCAGGATGTTTACGTGTGCGATATAGCTGCAGGATAAGCATGGCGCTGATTCCAACACATACGTCACAACGTTTTATCTCCTTTTATCTTTTCCAAGAAAATTCATCGCAGTCATTAAATAGGACATGTTTTCTAATGTGGTGAAAATGAATACAGGGATGGCATGATAATCAATTATAAGGGTTTGTTTTTGCCAAACATACAGTATATTTGTTACTTATGTTATGTTTCAAATCTACTAGGCTATATCTCAACATCGATAAGCATAAAACAAAATCATAATAATTTACAGTATGTTTATTCTACTTTATCTCGTCATCAGTAGGCATAGAACAAAATCATAATAATTTACAGTAAGTTTATTTTCTGATAAAATATTCATTCCTCGTAGCATTATAAAATAATGTTCTTTCCAAAATAATTTGTGATCTACATATGACAAGAAAATAATACTCCTGTTTTATTCGGAAAAATGTCCAAAGGAATATAATATTATATCGTGAAAACATCATTGGATGAAATTATTAACTCAGAATAAATCTGCCACTTTAATTACACTCAGTATTTTGTCCAGAGACCATTGCTGGTAATCACATTGTGAAGGCGGTCAGGTAGTGACGCCACATGATTGTGAATGATGTGACACTTTCTCCTGACAACTTCCCACTCCCTCATTATGTGACACAACAGTCGCTGTCGCTTCCTTTCCTCGTTGGGCTCCCAAACATTAACAATATTGGCCCAAACGTTCTCAATGGGATTTAGGTCAGGGTTGTCGCTAGGCCAAAGCAAAAGTTCTAGGTAGTGGTGATCCTCAAACCATGTTCTCACAACTCTCGCTGTGTGCATGGGACAGTTATCGTGCATGAAAATGATGTTCTCAGGATACAGAAGGGTGTATGCGTGGATAGTAGGCAGCATCACCTCCTCTAATATCTCAAGATATTGCACAGCCCTGAACCTTCCCTCTATCATTGTAACCTCACCAACACCATGGAGGCCAATCCATCCCCACACGTTGCACGTTACGTGACCACTCCGTGCCAGTGCGTAGATTTGCTCCCAAACATCACTATCAAACATTATGTCCTGGTCAGTTTTGATAAATAATACACATTAATGACTTAAGTTTTCTGTATTTATACTGTAATATATATTCCATAAGATTTATTTGTTCATTCAATGACACACTGCGTATGTGAAATAAAAATTCTCTCTCTCTCTCTCTCTCTCTCTCTCTCTCTCTCTCTCTCTCTCTCTCTCTCTCTCTCTCTCTCTCTCTCAAGTGGTGGTCCTCCACCTCTGGCACCTTGATCGTAGGTGCTGGGAGCCATGATACATCAACAGTAAAGCTAGGTGGCTCCCAAGGTGCTATATTTTATGACATCAACTTGTCACAGTCACTGAGGTTCACACCAAGCTCTTGAGACAGTAAGTGGATACAAACGGCAAGTGGCCGACGTACCCCCCGCATAAGATGGTGATAGTGACCCAGGGGGGTGCAGGCCACATTGCCAATATTACTTTTCCTATAATTATGTTCTTAGTCCATAGGACAAGGCCAAGTGGTCACGACGAATACGGAGGGAAAGCACATTCGCCTCCTGTTTTATTTGAGCTACTTGGGTACACCAGACGACTCCAAGACACATTTGTAAACATTTATTCTGGAGCACATCCAAGCTTTTCAACGTGGCATCGGTTGCCAAGCCATACACCTGTGTACCATAGTCTAGCTTTGATCGAATAAGGGACTTAAACTCCATTAATAAAGATTATCTGCAGCACCCAATGTAGTACTTGCTATGTACTTGAGGACATTTAACAGTTTATCACAACAAGCAAGCAGATTATTAACATTAGTTTTAAAGTTCAAACGACGATCAAAATGTCGGCCCAAAAACTTTACATAATTTGAAAAGGTACTGCCTGATTATCCAGAGTTAAACAAAAATTAGGTATGTTACGATTGTGAAAACTACAGCTGCACACTTGAGGACGGAAAACTTAAATCCCCACTGCAAGGCCCATTGGTGGATGGAGTCAAGCGCTGCTTGAATCTGGCCAGCCGAAGGTTGTGCATTATGGGAAGAGTGCCATATTGCACAATTGTCAGCATAGAGCGAGTATTTAAAATTCCTTGGAATGGGAGCTGATGACAGAATATCATTGATCATAATACTAAAAATAAGTGGGACTAAGCACACTTCCCCGTAGCACCCCGTTTTCCTGGATAAGTATATCCGATGTTGGGGCAGTTTGACAGAGAAAGTCCTGTCCCTTAAGAAATTTGAAATAAAAATAAGCAGACTTCCTCTTAAACCATAAGCATAGAGCTTCATTAGTATACGGTGTCGCCATGTCATGTCATAGGCTATATGGATGTCCAAGAACACCCCTATCATGATTTCTTTATTGGCAAATGGCTTTTCAATACAATGCTCCAAATTCATTAAATGATCTTGCGAACTTCTATATTTATGGAAGCCAAATTGTTGATCATTTAACAAATTCTTCGACTCTAAAACAAAAAGACGCCTATTATTGACCATTCATTCCCTGACGTTACATAGACAAGAAGTCAGGACAATAGGACAGAATGAAGTGAGATTCATAAGATAACCAGTCTCTTTGGTTATCGGTATGACTTGCACAAGCGCCATAAGTTTAGAAACGTTCAAGATGCCCAGAGCTCAGTGCACAGTGCTAACAGTTTCGTCAGGTTGTACTGCTTAAGATGCTGGATCATACTGTACGTGATGGAGTCTCGGCCAGGGCTGGTGTATTTACAGGATTGAAGGGCAAGGAACAATTTATCTATCGTATGGGGAGTCTGTCTTCTGTGGTAAAGTCTAATATTCGTTGCTCAGCTGTGCATATATGTTGCTGGAAACGTGGGTCTTAATTGGCTGAGCTGCTTACATGGGAACTACTCCTGGCAAGAATGTGAGCAACATTCACGGGATCGTCATAGATGTTATTATTGACCTGCAGTGTGGTCACAGGGATGTGTGGGCCTTTATTATTTAATATTCTAATGGTGGACCAGACTTTAGTCAATGGTGTATAACGATTCATCGTGGGCATAAAATTCCATCAGGAGTCACGTTTGGCCCTTCTTATTATCCTCCTTGCGTCAGACCATGCCTGTTTGTATGCAATTAAATTTTCCTCTGTAGGCTGACTGTCAATAATCCTATATCTTCCACTGTGTTTCCTTAGTGCTTGTCGGCAATCCGGCGTCCACCAATGTGCTCTATGTTTTGCATGAACTCTAAAAGTTTTGAGTATAGCAGCCTCAGCCGCGTGTATTATGGAATTGTTTAGATTTTCGACCTTAACATCTGTGGTCTCCCCAGGTATATCTAAATTGGCAATCCTTGAGAAGGATCCCCAATCTGCTTTCTTATAGTTAAATTTTGGAGGTAGATGGTCCAAAACAATGTTACGTGTATAAGAATGACAGATGGGTAAATGATCACCTCCCAAGGAGTCGTCATAAGGATCCCACGAAATGTCATGATGTATACCTGGGGAGGCCAGAGACAAGTTATTGGTCGAAAAGTTACCAGTACGATCATCTACACGAGTCGCTCTGCCATCGTTCAGAAGACAGGCTGGATTGTTATATTAGGTCGGCTATTTGCTCCCCACGACCATCGATCCTCATGCTACCCTACTGATAGTGATGGGCGTTAAAGTCGCCCAACACTATCTTATTTCCAGGCAGATGTTCAAATAGTGAAATCAAAGCATCACTATCAATGGGGCCATGTGGTGGACAGCAGAGAGAGCAAATAGACAGATATGTGTTGTTGAATTTTACTTTGCATGCAACAGCTTCCAGAGTACAATTTAGAATCACTTCTGTTTGTGGATGTGATTTTTGTGTGTATATGGCAACTCTTATGACCTTCATATCTTCTGTATGAGTGGTGGTGTTTGAACTGCGGAGGATCAGGGTGATCCTACAAGCGCGTCTCTTGTACACAATAACGTCTGGCTTGTATATAGAAAGCAAAATTACTATATTGTGTAACTTATTCCAGAGAGGCCTACAGTTCCACTGTAACACAGTGTATGCGACGGCTTAAGATTTACGAGGGTGGTCAGTGTGCATAGATTTTTTTTTTTTAACCCCATGGCCAGGCGAGTGGCTACTGGGTGACCTTTCCTGGTGCTTGCTGATGGAAACCTCCATACTTTCATCAATGATAAGGCTCCCAGACTTCCCCAAGGAAGAGGTAACCCTTCTCTCCCTCACTGGAGTAGAACCCGGAAGAACAAGAGGACGTGACTGTTTTGTGAGGGTGGTCAGATTACTCTTACTAGACTTGTCAGACTTCGGTTTAGGGCTTACTGACGTAGAGGCAGCAGCAGCCTGTGAATATGTAGAAGCCTTAGGTAAGTCAGTGAGAAAGTTGGAGTGTACAGGAGGCTTAGACTGAGAGGCAGGGTGTGTGGCATGAGAGGCGAAAGTAAGGTCGGTCTGTGTCTCCACAGTGCACATCACGGGACGGGACACAACCGTCGATGCATAGGAGACATTAGGCTTGAGAGTCGCATGCAAGTCCTTCATCTTCTCCCTAGCATCGTAATAGGATATGCCCTCAGTTGCCTTCACTGTGCTGACCTCTTTCTCCTCCTTCCACTTGGGACAATCCCTTGAGGAAGTGGAGCAAGCGCCCCTGCAGTGAAGGCAACACTCAGTCTCAGATGTACATTGGTCAGCAGAATGGCCTACAGCCGCACCCTTGCCACACACCAAGTTAGAAGCCCAAAATGTATTTTTGTGATGCCCTTAAATCTGGAATTTTGAGCAATGAAGGGGGTTTGGAATGTAGGGTCTTACGTTAAGAATTTTGTAGCCAGTTCTGATGCTGGAAGGTAAGGAAACTTTGCCGAAAGTCAGGATGACAGTGGCGGTCTTAGTCCTCCAGCCAACAAAGAATCTAGTGATGAATCAAGCATCTATTGCATCTTGCTGAGCTAGTTCCTGTACAATGTCGTCCTCTTCCATAACCACGAGATCCTTGCAGGTAATAACACCCCTACAAGAATTCATGGAGTGCTGGATCATGGTCACAACATCATAACAATGGAACTTGCTCAGTCGAAGAAAATCCTTGACCTGGCACGAATTTACAGTCTTGACTAGCAAGTTTTTTCACTTGTTCCACTAGCAAGTTTTTTCACTTCTTCCACTTCACCAGCACACCCATCAATTACTCTCTTGATGATGAAGGGATTGAGACTGGACAGAGGAGTGGAACCAATAACATGAATTAACACAAAGGATGCGCTACTTACATTTGTGTCTAGTGGGGTGCGTGTCTGTGGCGATTCAGTCTGGGGGCAGCCCATCTGTGGAACAGAGGGGGGTCGGTCAGGACCGCCTCCCCCCCTGAAGGGGGGGGAGGCAGTAAGGACATCCACCATAGTAACCATTTCCCTCTAATGGGGGAAGTATGAAGAAGGAGGAAAAACAAGCAAGGGGTAAACCAACCAGAACAAAATGCCTAAGTCTGAAATTGTCCTCTCAAACCACTCCAGGGAGGCCTGACCATGTGCTCATGCCCCAGAGCGATCAGTCAGGGGGACCCTCCGTGAGCAGAAGGCAAAGGCAATCTCAGCACAAAGGAACAGTCACCTACTGTTCCAAACTAACAGGGAGGGGAGGTAAACGAGTACTAGCTAACCTAGTTGCCACCAGAAGGGTGAAAAAATAAGCTGATGCCAGTGAGGAAGCCCCATAAATCTAGAGAAGAGAGCACATGAGCATACATGCACTCTCTTCATGACCAAGCATATAAGTCCCGCCTCCAATAAGTGATTGATAACCACTGATATTTGGTATGAATTATCCACTGTTGTGCGTTTCTTATCGAGCTGCATGAAGCTTCAGTTGCCCCACTTTAGTAATTCGAAAAAGGTTCGTTTTTTGAAGCTGTAATTGGGTCGGTGTATCATAGGTCTCTATTCAGTAACGGTTTTAATTAATTTATGAAATATTTTTCCTTTGCCTTTCTTATGGCAGTTCTTTCAGAGAGCCTCGGAGGGCCCAATACCTGCCTAGGGCCCCAACCAAATGGGCAGACTCGCATGGCCATGTGGAACGTGAGAGGTGTGAATGAGGAGAGCAAGGGGGTGGAAGTGGTGAAATGTGTTCAAGAATGAAAGATATGCCACAATGGCATTGTGTGAAATGGAGATGAAAGGGTGCGAAGTGGAGGAGTGGGAGGGTGTTAAATGTGTAAGATCAGGAATGAACAGGCGAGGAAGATGTAAGGAAGGAGTTGCTTCGTTGATGAATGAGGTGTAGCGGAGTGGAATGAGTGTCAGCTCGAGGTGTATGTATGTCAAGCTCAAGTTTGAGAAGGTGAAAGTGGCGGTGATTGTAGTGTATGCACTGTGTGAGGACAGAAGTGAGAGAGAGAGAAAGACAGGTTTTGGATGAGCTGGATGAAGTAGTGAGAGGAATGACCAGGAACTATAAAGAGATCATAAAGGGGGATATGAATTGAAGAGTAGGCACTGGTTCTAAGGATGACATAATGGGTTGTTATGGAGTACCAGGAGAAAATGATAATGGGAAGCGACTAAGGATTATGTGTCAGGAGAGGAGGATGTGCATTTGTAACTCGTATTTCAAACACAAAGATGCACATAGATATACATGGCATAGAGGGAACGAAGATCCTGTTAAAAGAAGCCTGATTGATTATGTGCTTGTAGAGAGGGCGATTATGGGAATGGTTGCTGATACGAGGACCCTGAGAGGACAATGTGGACGTCTGTTAGATCATGTGATTGTTGTATGCAAGATCAAGCTGGGAGCAGTGAGGTGGATGAGGAGAGAGAGGAGCAGTCAGGGAGAAAGACTAAAAGTTGAGAAGCTGAGGATCAAAGAAATGGCAGATGATTACAGGACTATAGTAGAGGAGGAGTCAGAGTCAGTGGATTGGAATGAAAGGGATCTGGACAGCCTGCGGAATGCATTTAGGAATTGCTTAGTTAGGAATGCAAAAGTGGTGTGTGGTGTGGCAAGAGTAACAAGGAAGAGGAAAGGTATGGCATGGTGGGATGATGAGGTTAAGAAAGCGATGGAGGAAAAGACGAAGAAGTGGTTAAAGTGGTTCCAGGAAAGGGGTTCAGTTGAAATAAGAACTGAATATATTGAGAGCAACAAGCACGTAAAGAGACTAGTGAAGAGGAAAAAAGAAGGTGGTACATGATGATGTAGGAAGAAAAATGAATGGAAACTATTCTGAAAATAGGAAATTATTCTGGAAAGAGATGCGGAAATGTAGAAGTGAAAACGGAAAGAAATGTGATGGTGTGACGGATATAAGAGGCAGATTATTAACCCATGGGGATGAAGTAAGGACATGATGGAAAGAATAATTTGAAAGCCTGATGAAAAGGAATAGAATAAGCAGAGCGGCTGTAAACAAGATTGGTTTTGGGGATGTGCAGAGAAGGAATGCAGGGCCAGGAGACATGACACTTGCACAGGTGAAGAGCGCCGTGAAGCGGGTGAAAAATGGGAAAGCAGTTGGTGTTGATGAGGTGTATCCAGAGATGATTAAGTGTAGTGGAGAAAGTGGAATGAAGTGCTTGTTGGAGATATTATGTAAGAAGGCATGGATGAGTGAAACTGTGCCAGCAGAGAGGAAAAAGGCTCTGATGGTACGCCTGTACAAAAATAAAGGGAAGTGAAGTGAGTGCAAGAACTAACGTGGCATAAGTTTATTGAGTGTGGTAGGGAAGGTACATGGAAGAATTATTATAGAGAAAGTAAGAGAGATATCAGAAGTCCTAGTGAGTGATGAATAGGGTGGCTTTAGGAGTGGCACAGGATGTGTGAATCAAATATTTGCAGTGAGACAGACAGCAGAGAAGGTTTGTGAGAAGGACCATGAAGTGTTAATTGCATTCATGGATCTGGAAAAAGCATACGACAAAGTGGACAAGAAGGATTGTGGAAAGTTTTGCACATGTACGGTGTAAATGGTAACTTGCTATGTACCGTCAAGAGTTTTTATGATGCTAGTGAAGCATGTGTTTGGGGTAATGGGCATCTAAGTGAATGGTGTGGGTGTGAGACAAGGTTGTGTGATGTCCCCATCGTTGTTCAATAAATATATATATATATATATATATATATATATATATATATATATATATATATATATATATATATATATATATATATATATATATATATATGGATGAGGTGATGAGAGAAGTAAAAACACGAGCAATATAGAGGGGGATGGCGTTGGTAATAAATGGTGATGGAAGGAATATCTCAAATTTATTGTATGCCGATGATGCATTACTGCTTGCAAATACCAGACAAGAACATGGTAGGCTAGTGCAGAGTTCTGCTGATAACTGTGAGCGTCGTGGTGGAAAGGGGGCTGACGCCACCAACGCTGGCTCTAATGACTAGTGGAGCAACCGTAAACTAACACTAGTGGCGCGAAACAAGCCCGCCGTGTTTGAATTTTTGGACAGATTTCGGATTTTTGCGCATAATCGAAATGAGAACGTTTTAGTACGACTTACGGTTAATGGCATATTACGGTTAAAAGATTTTCGGATAAAAGAGACTCCACTGTATTAACATACAAAACTTTACTGTGATTAATATGATCCCTATGGTTCTAGGATAACTGCTCCTTGGACAATTGCACCCTAGACAACTGCCCCCGGACAACTGCCCCATGGACAATCCCCCTCCGTAGGACAACCGTCCCCCGGACAAATGCTTCCCGGACAATTGTCTCGGCAAAATATCACCCAAATCACTGTAAAGATGGTCGCAAGTGTCTAACCTAACCTAACCTAACCTAATCAAACGTAACTTAACCTGACCTAACCTAACCTAACCAAACCTAACCTAACCTAATCTTTAGTGGGAGGTAATTGCCTGGGGGGGGGGCAGTTGTGGAGGTTAGCACGGATCTGGAGATTTGAGGTCTCGACTAAATAAATTTCTTTGCATCAACTGCAGTGAATTACAAAAATGCAATTTTGTGTGTGTATATATATATATATATATATATATATAGAGAGAGAGAGAGAGAGAGAGAGAGAGAGAGAGATGTATCTATCTATCTATCTATCTATCTATATATATATATATATATATATATATATATATATATATATATATATATATACAGGTATACAAAACTGCAAATCGGCAGATTCGCATGACCATGTGAAATGTGAGAGGTGTGAATAAGGAGAGCAAGAGGGTGGAAATGGTGAATGTGTTCAAGAGTGCAAGATATGCCATGATGGCATTGTGTGAAACCGAGATGAAAAGATATGAAGTGGAGGAGTGGGAGGGTGTGAAATGTGTAAGATCGGGAATGAACAGGCGAGGAACATGTAAGGGAGGAGTTCCTTTGTTGATGAATGAGATGTGGCAGAGTGGAATGAGAGACTACAAATGTGTCAGCTCGAGGTGTATGTACGTCAAATTCAAGTTTGAGAAGGCGAAAGTTGTAATGATTGTAGCATATGCACAGTGTGAGGACAGGAATGAGAGAAAGAAAGAGAGGTTTTGGGATGAGCTGTTTGAAGGAGTGAGAGAAATGCCCAAGAGCTATAAAGTGATCGTAAAGGGGAATATGAATGGAAGAGTAAGCACTGGTCCTGATGATGATATAATGGGTTGTTATGGAGGCCCAGGAGATAATAATAATGCGATGCGACTAAGGGATATGTGTCAGGAGAGGAGGTTGTGCATTTGTAACTCGTATTTCAAACACAATGACGCACATATATATACATGGTATACATAGAAGGAACAGGGATATGTTGAAAGAAGCCTGACTGATTATGCGCTCGTAGAGAGGTCGATTATGGGAATGGTTGCTGATACGAGGGCCGTGAGAGGACGATGTGGAGATCTGTCAGATCATATGATTGTGGTATGCAAGATCAAGCTGAGAGGAGTGAGGCTGATGAGGAAAGAGAGGAGCAGTTAGGGAGAAAGACTGAAAGTTGAGAAGCTGAGGATCAAAGAAATGGCAGATGATTACAGGACCAGAGTAAAGGACGAATTAGAATCAGTGAAATGGAATTAAATGGATTTGGACAGCCAGTGGAATGCATATAGGGATTCCTTAGTTAGGAATGCTGAAGTGGTGTGTGGTGTGGCAAGAGTAACAACAAAGAAGAAAGGCACAGCATGGTGGGATTAGCAGGTTAAGACAGCGGTGGAGGAAAAGAGGAAGCAGTGGCTGAAGTGGTTACACGACAGGGGTTCAGTTGAAATGTAGAAGTCAAAGCGGAAAGAAATGTGATGGTGTGAAGGATGTAGGTGGTAGATAATTAACCCATGGGGATGAAGTAAGGACCAGATGGAAAGAATATTTTGAAAGCCTGATGAATGGGAATAGAAAGTGCAGAGCGGCTGTAAACATGATTGGTTTTCTGGGTGTGCAGAGAAAGAATGCAGTGCCAGGAGACGTGACACTCACACAGGTGAAGAGTGCTGTGAAGAGGCTGGAAAATGAGAAAGCAGCTGGGGTTGATGAGGTGTATGCAGAGATGATTAAGTGTTGTGGAGAAGTGGCATGAAGTCTTTGTTTGAGATATGTAAGAAGGCATGGATGAGTTAAACTGTGCCTGCATGGTGAAAAAAGGCTGTGATTGTACCCCTGTACAAAAATAAAGGGAAGTGAAGTGAGTGCAAGAACTAACGTGGCATAAGTTTATTGAGTGTGGTAGGGAAGGTATATGGAAGAATAATTATAGAGAAAGTAAGAGAGATATCAGAAGTCCTAATGAATGATGAACAGGGTGGCTTTAGGAGTGGCAGTGAGACAGCAGAGAAGGTTTGTGAGATGGACCATAAGATGTTTATGGCATTCATGGATCTGGAAAAACATACGACACAGTGGACTGAGAAGGATTGTGGAAAGTTTTGCACATGTATGGTGTAGATGCTAAGTTGCTATGTGCCGTCAGGAGTTTTTATGATGGTTTTGAGGCATGTGTAAGGGTTAATGGGCATCTAAGTGAATGGTTCACAATCGGCGTGGACGTGCAACGAGGCTGTGTGATTATCCAATCGTTGTTCAATATATATGTGGATGGGGTGATGAGACAAATAAAAACATGAGTAAAGGAGAGAGGGATGGCGTTTGTAATGAATGGTGATGGATGGAACATCTAAAATTTGTTGTACGCTGATGATGCACTACTATTACCAAATACCGAACAAGAACTTGGTAGGCTAGGGCAGAGTTTTGCTGATGTCTGTGAGCATCGTGCCTTAAGAGTAAATGTAGAAAAGTGTAAAGTGATGGTTAATGAGAGAGAAGGTGACTGCCAGTGCGATGTTACAGTGAATGGAGGGAGACTAGAACTGGTGAGAGAGTTCAGGTACCTGTGTACAGTGATAGAAAAGAGAGGAAAATGTGGATAAGAAGTTGAGAGTAGAGTGACACAAGGGAGAAAGGTAGCTGTTGCAATGAAGGCCTTGCTAAGAAACAGAGGCTTCAGTGTTGCAGCTGCACAAGGCTTACATGAAGGAGTGTTAGTGCCAACATTAACATGTGGATGTGAGACTATGGTGTGGCATGAAAATGAGAAGTCAATAATAACAGCAGTGGAGATGAGACTGCTGAGGAATGTATGTGGAGTACAGAGGGTGGATAAGATACAAAATAATGTGATTCGTGATAAATGTGGAGTGAGGAAGTCGGTGGACACCAGAATCGAGGATAGTGTACTGAGATGGTATGGTCATGTGGAGAGAATGGATAACAATAGAGTGGTGAAAAAGGTATACCTGAGCGAATTTGAAGGAGGAAGGAGGTGAGGTAGGCCAAGGGGAAGGTGAAAAGATTTGGTGGATGAGGGTGTGAGGATGAGAGACTTGGAAGTCGGTGAGGCCAGGGCATTGACAAGAGATTGAGCTAGCTGGATGACTGTTATGAGGAGAAGTTCATGATCAGGGATTTGGCACCCCTTTTTAATGTGGTAGTGTCCGGATTGACTCAATCGGATACGTTTATGTGAAGCTACAAAATGTGGTAAATGTTTTTGGCATATCCGATAGAGCCAGGATTCTGGGTGCTTGAATGATGAGTGAGTGGAAGCGTGGCCCATTAGATTAGACAGATTTGGGCAGTCTGGACATTGCTACTCCATACCCTGCCCTAGGGAGGGAAAGGAGGTCTGGATGATGATGATATATATATAGATAGATAGATAGATAGATAGATAGATATAATCTCATCAGCCGTTTGTGTCCACTGCAGGACCGGCCTATCCCGACCGAAGTGGGGACGATACAGCGTATGTATCCCTACCTAGTGGCTTAGGCTGTTTGGTAGAGATTGTATGTAGGGTGAGAAGTGCCTGTAAGTGTAACTGTTGTGTGGCAGTGGCTTTGGATGTGTGTGTAAGCCGTGAACCAAGTGTAATTAGCCCGCAAAAGCCACCTTGGTGCAAGCATACTTTATAGTATGAAACATTGTTTCAACCACAGCACCCCTTATGTCCGTCAATGCAGTATGTGGCCAGAAGAATGCACCCAAAGTTTATTACCCTGGTGGGGCGCGAGCTCTCGTTCTTCAGTGTACGAAAACGCACACTTTACCACTACACACACACACACACACACACACACACACACACACACACATATATATATATATATATATATATATATATATATATATATATATACTCTCCAGCAAAAGTCGAGCGACCAGCCTGACGAGCAGGTTGGTATATGTGTCACCGCCGCACCCTCATTTTCAACCCCTCCCGCCCCTTCCCTCATTCCCATTCATTCGTCTACCCTCCACCCTTCCCACATTCAACGGCAAGTGAGTAAGGCCTACTCCCAATGTCTCAACCATTATTCCGCCACCTATTTGTCTTGGGAAATAATGGTTTTGTTTTGCTAACGAATAAAAACATATTACACAGTGTTTTCCTTCATAGTATCGTTAGGTATACACCATGATCTGAACGGTGGATGATATAAAATTGTAATATATTGGTATGATAGTGAGGTCTGTAATCATACAGTTTATCATTCTGACGGTTGTATCCTGTCGGTGTGTAACATTAAGCAGTCAGAAGTTATAAGTAGTTGTTTGTAGTGGTCGGTGGTGTGCTCCTTCCCTTACCTGACATAATCACTGTTTCATTACAAACTGTTATTGGTCATTACCATTAGTTACTATTAATACCCCATGTGTGATAATAGCAAAGTGTTACTAATAAGTAAAACACATGATCAGTATTATCTTGGTTATTGATGTCTTAATACATGATATCGGATAACGTTGGGCGACAGGGACTGGATGACAGCTTGTCTGGTTGTTAACCCACCTAAGCTGGCCTGAGGCCATGACGTGGTTGGTGGCATTACCAAAGGTCAGTCAATATTTAGACACTTTTCATTTCTGCTGACAGTATTATAAGTATCAAGGTCAATATCATACACAGGACAGCCAACAGTACAGTGTGCCGCGTGGTGTGCTGGCCTCGCACACAACGTACAACCAGGGCCGGATTACCAGGTATAGGCAAAATGGGCAACTGCCTACCAGGCCACGGCCTGTCGCAGGCCATCCAGACTTCTAGAGCAGAATGAATATACACTTTGGGCCTCCAAATAAGGGCCATCACCCATCAGGCCATCAAAAAAGGCCATTATAGGCCATGCCAACATTTCAATCGAAATAACGGAAGAAAGAGATCTATTTGTTGCAGGCCAACAGTCTCCATTGCCTACCAGGCCACAGCAGGGTTAATCCAGCGCTGCATACAACCAATCCCCTCCACCCCTTGCTTCAGCCGTTTATTGCCACTCACTCCAGCAAGAGACCCGCCAGCACCTGATAACAATATCAGGAATATAACCTTGCCTTATGTAGTTATAACTGCAATAGGGTGTAATTTGCGATTCACACGATTATAACAATACGTATTTCGAAAAAGGTAATCAATAACTAACTTGGCCAACTGGATGATCTGCATAGAAACCAAACTTGTCTCGATTGCAGCTTACGCTAATCATCATTATCGTGCCATACAACAGATAATTCAGTTTATTCGTTTTCAGCTAGAATGTTTTCAACAAAGGTTTGACAAGTTACGGTTCACACTGGTCAGTCTTACTTACAGCAACGTCATAGACGTAACAGTCTGGTTAACTTTATGATTATTTGCTCTTCAACTTGTGTCCTACGTCTGCTACTACTTTCCTCTTTCTCTGTATGACCATGGTTTTTCCCATTAACTATTGTCAGCTGAAACGTCAATTGCCTCAGAGAGGGATGGATGTTAAAATGGAAAAACGGTTTTGGTTAAGCAAGTATTTAGTAAGGAAGACTAACTGACTACCGGTATATGTAAGAGCACATTTTAAAACGACATGAAACAGTGGGGTCAGACATTGGATTTATATGATAATGGAATGTTATGGGTAACTGGGGGAGTGATAAAGTAACCTTGTCAATACCGAGTAGGACCACCCACCACTTTTTCTATCGCCCTGTTCCAGTTGCCCAACAACAACATGTGGTATTGTGACAATAGTGAATGTTTTACTAGAGATCTGGTGTTTTAGCCTGACTTACCCTGCAAAGTTAAAGGCTACGTTCAAACTAATGTATTATAATCCGCAATTGCACTGCATATCTGACTGAATAACATTAAGAAAATAAGGTCTTACTGTGTACTGATCATTAAATGCTTATTTGCCATATCGTTAAACTACAAATATCACTATTATATGGCGCAGTGGACAATATTGTAATGCACACTTCATGGTGATAAAGACGTGTTTATGAGCATTGGTGGAAAACACACACACGCACACACACACACGTTATCCACCCCGGGCAGAGCCGTCGACTCAAGGCCCATTTCCCTCTCCCCATGCCCCCACCACAACGTGTGACGGTCAGCTACCCCCACCCCCCCACACACACACCACCAACCACTACAAACATCAACTTATAGCTTCCGACTGTTTAATGTTACACACGACTGGATACAAAGGTCAAAATGATAAATTGTATGATTACAGACCTCACTATCATACGAATATATTACTATATCACCCCGTGTTCAGATCGTGGTGTATAAATAACTATACTATGGAGTAAAACACTGTGTAATGTGTTTTTCGTTATCATAACAAAACCATTTATCTCCAAGACAAATGGATGATGGAAGAGTGGTTGAGACAATGCAAGTAGGCCTTACTCTCTTGCCCTTGGGTGTGGGGAGGGAGAAAGGAAGACAAATGAATGGGAACGAGGGAGGGGGGGATTGAAACTGGGGGTGCGGCGGTGCCACGTATACCAATCTGCTCATTGAGCCAGTCACTCGATTTTTGCTGGAGACTGTACATATATACATATATATGTCAGGACTCTTCAATATCGTAAAGCATGCCTAGGTATTCTAGAGGTTAAATGAAAGTCATATGCTAGAGGCCGAAGGAAATGTGTTAGCACAACTCTCCCTCAGAGAGGAATGCCAGTCAGCACAATATGTCATATTCACCACCTCATGATGCTTGGCCGGAAAGCCACCACACACACACACACACACACACACACACACACACACACACACACACACACACACACACACACACACAGAGGCTTCTAGAATATTCGACAACCGTATAATCCACATGGCAGAAGCTCTCCTATACGACAGAGAAGCGAGAAGAAGTAAGAAGGATTTAGGAGGCTGAGGGAGAAAGAAGCGAGAAGGAATTACGAGGCTGGAGGAGAAAGAAGCGAGAAGGAATTATAAGACTGGAGGAGAAAAACGTGAGAAGGAAATAAGAGAGAGAGGGAGAAGGGGGTCTAGACTCGAGAGAGAAGCATGGTGGTGTTAAATAGGGATCAGGGTCACGAAGTTAACTTAGTGTAAATTTTGAGATATCCCCTTGAAGAAAATAAAACTACAATCAATCCCCGACTCATCTTTATCTTCTCCTGTCACCAGCTACAAGTGAACTGAGGTTATCTCTCACAAATGTACTCACTATTACCTACAGCTCAGCTACAGCTACAATTCAATCAATTACAAGTCTGATATATTATTCTGTTGATCGTGAACATATGAACCATGCCAACTTGCCTACGAGTCCACGAGCCTACAAGCCTACAATTCTATGATCAAGTAACCACAAGCAAGTAATCAGTAAGAAGAACGAGTTACGAGTGAAGAAACAAGCTCTACGATTAACTACAAGAAACAAGTCTACGAGACATCTCTATAATCTTCTACATGCACCTACAAATAGCGAAAGTCTTCAGCAAACAATAAGTAAATCACAATAAGAAAGGACCGAGAGTAAATTGCGAAAGAAAAACAAAACAAGCAAACAAAGAGCGAGAGTTAACTCATAACCCACGACAACAGCAACCCCCACCTGATCCCACCTTCTCTCCAGCCACCCTCCAACATCACCACGCTGATGCAGGGGTGAACAGGTCAAAACTACAATGCAGCAACTCTCAGAGCCCTCATTCATCACTCATCTTACTCATCATTGCTCACTCAAACATTACTCATCGTGACTCATTTCTTCTCCACAGCTACCAAAGTGAAAAGTCAACGTGTGTGGTGCTGGTATTGCTGAGAACATAACTCACTTTAATTAACACTGATTTTGCACCACGACCCTGAAGTGACCCAGTGTGTATCAGCTGGCAGGAATTCCTCAACTAGTCACTAATATATCAGCTTGGAACCTCACAGCTGATCACCAATTTATATATCAGCTGAGTCGCGAACTCACATTTCCAAGCAAGGTTCATGTTACGCCTGGTTGAAGTCACCTCCGGCTGACACACTCCACCAAAACGCCTTCCACTCACTGCAGATTGTGGGAAATCGATGTAGAATCCTGTTGAAGCAACTTAGAAGGTAGAGTGTGCAGGTGAACTGAAACCGAGCAGAATAAATCTCTCTTTATTGGACACAGAAAGATACAACTGCGACACAGAGAGAGCTCAGAATTATACATCCCTCTCGTTCAAATGATACGTGCTTTCTGCCCTAGCTGGCCGCCATCCCCTCTGGGTGTGGCGCCGAGTCAGCTAAATCAGAGGTGTTAAACCTCCACAGACAACTGCGATTTATACATGAATAGAAGCATCATGACTATACCATGTACAGTACATTATACACCTCAATAAAATAGTATTGATTAAATTAAGGTATACCAACAAGGTAAATATTTGCCCCAAGACTTAAACACATATGCAATTCATATTTCTCTATCGCCTTCCCTTTACTCTAGGTTTTGATTAAAAGAAGATGACTGATTCTGCATCCTATCCCAAGCCACACTTTACAGTGAAATGGCATTTGTTTGTTTATCATTCACACTTTGTTGTATATTGTTAATTATGAATAAACAACTTTATATGTAAATGCAACAGTAGTGTGAAACAACTAGTCATGGGCTACAATATTGGCACCAGAACAAGTGTGACATCATTTTACCTCTTAAGTAAGTGAATATACTTTTTACTTATTTTCCCCAGAGCCCAAACATGGTAACAAACACCACTTCATCTATATAATATTTTACGTACACACACCTTCTTCACTTATTTGTATTAAGTCCATTATTCATTACCATTATAACCAGTAACAATTATTACTATATATATATATATATATATATATATATATATATATATATATATATATATATATATATATACAGTGGAGTCTCTTTTATCCGAAGATCATGGGACTTTCAAAGTTTCGTTTAATCGATTTTTTCGGGTAAAAGATACTGTAATAATATGTAGGATACAAGGGAACAGTATTGTACTCTCCCATCGTGCATTTCTGGCGACGTCTAGCCCACCACCACCACCAGCACCCCAAAAGCCACTCAACCATCACCAAAACACTTAATACAATGTAGTAACTAAGTATGTAACAGCAGTTTTGTATCTGTAATAGAAACTGTCAACTTGAATAAATCTTCACTCAAAAAAAAATTAAATAAACCTTCACCAAAACAATTAATTCATTGGCGCAACCAATGCTCACTCTAGTGACTAGTGGAGCAACCGTAAACTAATGCTAGTGGCGCGAAACAAGCCCGCCGTTTGAATTTTTGGATAGATTTCTGATTTTTGTGGTTAATCGAAATGAGAACGTTTTAGTAAAACTTACAGTTAATGGCATATTATGGTTAAAAGAATTTCGGATAAAATAGACTCCATTGTATATATATATATATATATATATATATATATATATATATATATATATATATATATATATATATATATATATATATATATATATATATATATATATATATATAGAGAGAGAGAGAGAGAGAGAGAGAGAGAGAGAGAGAGTAATCACTCTACTATCAGATGTAATAGGGCCAAAGGCACATCCAGAAAGTGGTCCCGTCCGGAAAGTGGGCACCTGCCTGCTGGACTGGTACTTAAGGACCCTGACCAAGCCTAGCTTTGAAAGCCACCTAAATAACTCCCTACCAGACATGCATAGCACCTATTTAAACCTATTTAAGACCCTATTCACACCAATAATGGACATAAAGCATGAAATAAATGATAAGGAACCAAAGAATGAGGAATTAGAAGTGACTGTACCTCAGCCAGGGTACTTACAGCACATCTGTGACCGCCTTCTCAAGGCTTTGGCAGTGATGAAAATGCTCTTCAACCACGAACAGTAATCCAGTGTTGTGCTGCACTTACAGTAATTCTTTGCAATGTGAGTTATAATTGTTTAACACTGCAGATTGTTAATTGCACCGCGCCAGTTTCAACCACCAGTTCAACCGCCAGTTTGCACTCCACAGTTAATCCTTTGCACTCTAAATTCTAATTTCTTAACACTGCACAACACTGTAAATTCCCGTGTTGTATACTGGCAAGGTATTGCAATTTATTCACTGTTTATTCACATAAAAAACGAGCACGTGTGCGATTCACACTGATAGGCATCCACTCGCGATCGAAGTTAAGCTGTAACTGTTGAGTGTTGGTGACGGGGAAACAGAGTTGCCAGATCGCAACAGCCACATTACCAAACTCCTCAATTTTCATTACCAAATTTAATTTTTCATTACCAAATTCGGAAAGCTACTATTTATTCTTCACTAATTATATATACAAGCAGAAATACATGTAATCACTCTCCTTATAATTAACAGCATGTTGATTGTTTTCACACTATGTAGGCTAGCACATTAATCAGAGAGAGCAGACAATCCACCATCTCCATCCTGTGTATCCTCATGCATGTGAAAAATCCATTTGGTAATGCATTATTCTGATTCATGACCAACCGAATTTTTCATTACTAAATTGGCCCACGTTTGGTAATGAAGAATACCAAATGGCAACCCTGACAGGGGAGGGGGGAGGGGAGAGGAAGGAAGGGGTAAAGGGGCCATGGTGTAAACAGCTACTCAGCGCCGCGCTACAATTTCAAATTACAGGAGGGGAAAACGTCGTTTTTTGGGTGGATATTTTCTTTTTTTGGCCATTTTTGGTTTCTGAAGGTTCAGGTCCACAATGTCCGGTAAGTGGGGTGTCCGGAAAGTGGGCGTCCAGATAGTACAGGGATTACTGTATATATATATATATATATATATATATATATATATATATATATATATATATATATATGCTATATATCTTCCATTTATTAATATTCATTTTAGTTGTCAACACAGTTAACACATACATAGGATAAGTGTCTCATGACAACATTTCCTAGCACAATCAGTTTTTTATTTTAGTGCTTAGTGTTATGATGGGAATATTTTCATTACCACCAAATTTATTGCCAAATGAAAAAGCATCTGCACTACCAAATGCCAATTTGCAGCTTGCAGAACAACAAGAAAACTTAACCCGCCCGTCCCGACTGATTTTCCACCACTGACTCCCCCCAATCCCGACCAATTTTGGAAAAAAAAAAATTCTTGGCTCAAACCTCCACTTTCTGTGAGAAACATCGAAAATTCATAGAGAAATCGCTCACCTGAGATTTAAAATACTCAATACAGGTAGCAGTACTCCTTACCTTACTGGGTTATCTATCAGGCTGGCTCCAAAGAAAACGAGTTCTATGGGAGGGTAACTTTTCCACACCACTCATAAACGGTATTTATTTATTTATTTGGTACGAATTTATATGTAGTTCGAGAGAATATTGGTTTTCAAACAGTAATATAGGCAATATAAGCATTGTTTCACTCACTAACAAATCAACATACCTGACCTTTTTTGGTGACATTACCTGATAATCATTTCTGACTGTTTCTTCCTCTAATACTACGTAAACTTTATCGTCCACATTGTCATCAATTGGGGAATCACTCTGGCCCTGAATGTCTTTATTGGCCAGGTCACTGGTAACAGGTAAATTGCTTTGACAATGGCACGTAGAGGAGGTAGGTAATGCAGGGTAAGGCATGGTCCCTGCCTGGCATCTTGTAGAGGAAGGTGTCCTGAGTATACGTACCAAAAATCACATGCAAAAATTGAAAATTGTTCAAATTATGAACCTTGCAATTACGCGACATACCACTATGTCGACGGGTCTAGCTGTGACAAAACGTTGCAACATACCCTTACATCGACTGGATGCCTCGGGTTAACAAACACATTTAGTTCTCCACAAACTACAGATAAATAGACAAATACTTCACAGATCTATGATGATGAGGGTGCTACAGTATTTCAATACCATTCTCAGATGCAGGTACTGACGATTTTAGTTCTGCCCTACACACCTATGAAAACAGTCTGACGATGGTTCACAGGTCAGGAAATGCTTACCCAACAATCCCTTCCCATAATGACATGGGATTTCATGCGAATTTAACGAAACAAATAACAAGGGTAACGGAGGTAATTCCACATCCCCTCCCCATGTCTATATTTATCACGAGGACAAATTTCTCACAAAATTTTCAGGCACAGAAAAGGATCGCATTGATGTCATGTCCCTTATCAGTCAGTGCGAGCAACTCTTTGCTAAGAGACATATAACAGATGAAAATGAGAAAATGGCCATTTTTTCCTTTTGGATTACCCAGGAAAGTTGCCTAGCCGGTGACCTACTCAGATCTAATAAACTCTTACAAGCTGAGACATATGATGAGTATAAGACAGATTTCCTGAAGAAATTTTCTGGAGGTATAAGTTTCTTGCCAGGTATAATTCCAGAATTACACAAGATTGTGAATCTCATGAGAGAACATACCGGTACAGCAAATCCTGTCTTAGGTGAAATAACAGCAGATGTATCAACAATTAAGAGAATACTGTTAGCTACTCTACAGAACTCAAACTGGGTAACAGCTGATGGGAAGATATCCCCATTGCACGTCATAGACATCATTGGTTATGCAGCTGCACTGTGTAAATTACCTGATAAGTATTAAAGATAACTAAAACAATACCTTACATCCCAGGAATGTGTTTGTTAGAAATTATGAATGAGGTAGAGATGAATTGTACCAAAGCAGGGGTGAGTGAATCACAACCCAGTACAACCAAAATGAGAGTTACAGACCCAGTGGCAGCCACGAACACTTGTAGCAAAGAACAAAATTGATTGCGACTCAAAAACAGACAAACCAAACAACCCCAGATGTCAAGACAACGTTCCCAAATGCCAGGCTACAGACTGCCTCAAAAGTCTGCACATAGTCCGAGTAGAAATCATGCCCAGGAAAAAACTAAAAATTGAAAGTCATCTTGAGGGTCACATTCGAGAGAGAGGTCCACTCTATGTTATTATTGTGCAAATCCTGATCACACAAAATATGAATGTTATAATTAAAATAAAAAGGACAAACAAAGGCAAAAGGATATGATCCATACTGTAGACATCAAAGGTCCTCGGGACACTGGACCTCAGAATGTAAAACAATTTTAAATTGGTTTCTATGTTTATATGGGGGTAAGGGCAAGCCACGACAAAAAACGACCAACCATAAAAAAAAATTAATCTAAAGTGAACATAGGAGGTTTGATTGGAAATGAGTGTATCTTAGTACCTGCATCATGTGAAGATCAAATCATTTCATTGTTCTTCGATACAGGCTCCCCTGTGCATTTAATAACACAGGAGGAATTAGAGAGTTTTTAGAAATTTGAAAAAAGTAACATTCTTGGAGGAATCTGATTTAGACTATAAGCAACAGATGACCAACAAATAACTGTAAAGGGCATGATGCTTTTAAACATCAGTTTTACAGAGACTACGAGAAAAATATCTGCTATTTTCTATATAGCAGAAAATTTTGCAATAAGAGCTAACATGTTATTAGGTTTGAAAAGTATGAAGAGATAGAATATAATTTTACTCACACATATGAATGGAATAGATTACAAGAATGAATTCATAAAGGAATTATCATCAGAACTATCACCCATCAACAATACAAAATCAAAAAGACTTGGAACTATCAAACCACTAAACAGAAACACTCAATCAGACAAGGGTACACATGCACTCACACCATCCCTCCTAACCCCCACATCCTCTCTGCCTAGTGACACAAGTGAGAGCCAAGCAGCAACAATGATTCCCACCTGTCTCACCAATGATGTAGTAATTCTGCCTAACTCATAATATGAAAGTCACTATAAAGAGTAAATTGAAGAATAGTACTGTTCTTGTCTTAGGAGAATTATAGAGAAATGCCTCTCGGTGGAAATCGCATTATGTCAGGTGAACAACGATGGGGAAACTCATGTGTTCCTCATTAATCAGATGAATGGGGAAGTAGAGATTTAAAAAAGGGGACTTGTCTTTGCAGCTTAGAGACATGTCCTGCCCTTGTGAAAGAAATAATCATAGCAGGAACTACAAGTATGATAAAATCTAGACAGAGAATGCATTAAGGAGAATTTGATTCACTCAGGACAATTTAATGAAGAATTTGATCTCCTAGATTTATTACAGAAACATCAGCAAACTGTAGCATTACCTGGAGAACTATGAGGGTGTACTAACCTGATTAAACACAAGATTAACGTACACCCGGACACACAACCAATATATGTACCTGCCTATAGAACTGTGCACTCACAATGCACGCTGGCAAATCAATATGTTGAGGAAATGCTAAAACTGGGTATTATTGAACCATATGTCTCCCCATGGAATGCCCCATTATTTTTCGTGCCCAAATGAAACAGAGAAATGCGTGCGGTAGAAGATTTCCATAAATTAAACTAGCACAAAATCCCAGACCGACATCCTATGCAATTGTTGAGTGATGTCTTGCAAAATACTGGACCAGAAAATAACCTATTTTTCCCCAGTCGATTTGCTTAATGGCTATTATCCAATTAGCTCTGATTGAGAATCTCGGAAATAAACTGCTTTCTCCACAAATACAGAGCGTTACCAATATAAACGATGAGGTTAAGCACAGCATCGGGCACACTTCAAAGATTAATGAATTGCGTATTGTCTGGAATGCTGGGAAAAGGATTATTTGTCTATTTAGACGACATAATAATTGCTACACACACTATAGATGAACATCTACAGACATTAGACCAGCTCCTACAAAAGCTTGCTGATGATGGTTAAAAAATTAAACTGTCTAAATGCAACTTTGGTTTAAGGAAGTAAAATTCTTAGGCCATAGACTAGATGCAGAAGGGATCAACACATCTGAGGACAAAATACAAGCAGTAAGGGATTTCCCTGAACCCACAAATGTAGATGAAGTAAGACAGATTTGGGGTCTAGCAGGATATTACCACCTCTTTATTAACCAATTCTCTCGAATAGCACAACTGCTATTCATTCTACCAAAAAAGGATGCTGTATTTCAGTGGAGAGAGGAACAAAAACTAGCATTTAATGAATTAAAAGTTAAACTTACAGGTGCATCTTGCTTGGTCTTTCCCAATTTCACAAAACCATTTATAATCTGCACAGATGCATCTCTTAAAGAATTAGAGGCCGTACTAATGCAAGAAGATAATCGTGGAAAAAATCAGTGAATTGCATTAGCTTGCAGACAAGAGTTGCCAAGAAAAACTATAGCACTACAGATCTAGAAGCACTTGCAGTGGTCTTTGCATTACAAAAGTTTCGAGATTTGGTACGGTATATGGTTATGAAATTCACATATTCAGCAACCATAAACTGCTCTTGGGCATGTTCAAAGAAAAACTCCTTCTGGGAGGAGAGCAAGATGGATATTATTTTGGTGGCAGCGGTGGGATAAAATAATATCAAACTTTTAACTGATTAAATCGTAGTCATAGCCGAGCTGTAGGTAAGAGTGAGTAAGGTTGTGAGAGATAACCTCAGTTCACTTGTAGTCGGTGACAGGAGAAGATAAAGATGAGTTGGGGGTTTATTGTAGTTTATTTTCTTCAAGGGGACATCCCAAAATTTACACTAAGTTAACTTTGTAAGCCTGACCCCTTTTTAACACCACTGTGCTTCTCTGTCGAGTCTAGACCCCTTTCTCCCTCTCACTCCTAATTCCTTCTCAGTTCTTTCTCCTCCAGCCTCCTAATTCCTTCTCACTTCTTTTTCCTCAAGCCTCCTAATTCCCTCTGACTTCTTCTCGCTTCTCTCTCGTATAGGAAAGCTACTGTCATGTGGATTGTACGGTTGACTAATGTTCTAGAAGCCTGTGTGTGTGTGTGTTCTTACTAATTGTATCTTTACAGGAATGAGTCAAGCTCATACCTTCCCGTGTCTTAAACCATATTTATCGTACATATCCTTAAAATTGTGATTTGTTTTGGCACACACTATTTCATTCGGTAGTGCATTCCACTGATCAATTGCTCTATCCGGGGTACTAAATTTCCTTACGTCTTTATTACCTCTCTTCTTATGCAGTTTTTTGCAGTGTCCTCTTGCTGATGCTTCCCCATAGGATAAGTAATCATTTATGTCTATTTTCTCCTTCCCTGATATGCATATATATAGGATAATCATGTCACCTCATTTCCTTTTCTCCTGTAGTGTTGTAGATTCAGTTTATTTAGTCTTTCTTCGTAGCTTACATCCCTTAAGCTTGGTACCCATCTTGTAGGGGCCCTTTGAACTCTTTCAATCTTGTTTATGTGTTTTTTGAGATGAGGACTACACACTATTGATGCATACTCCAGGGTTGGTCTGATGAATGATATTATCTTTCTTAGCATGACTTCATTTATGTATGTGAATGCTATTCTCATATTTGCAAGCAGTGTACACATGTTCCATACCTTGTCACTGATGTGGTCGGCCAGAGATAGTCTATTATTGATTATCACACCTAGGTCCTTGTCTCTCTCTGATGTGTGTAGGGTTTTATTTCCTAATGTATAAACCCAATCAGGTCTTTTTCCACTTTTTCCAAACTTGATTACATGTCACTTGTCCACACTGAATTTCATTTGCCATGTATTACTCCATTCATGAATTTTATTTAATTCTTCTTGTAGCTCTTTACAAGAGTCTGTGTTAGTAATTCTCCTTTGTATTTCTCCATCATCTGCAAACATATTTAGATAGCTTTCATTTCCAGTGTTACTGTCTGTATCATTTATATACACTAAAAACATGATTGGTGCCAGCACTGAGCCCTGTGGTACTCCACTAGTCACTTCTTTCCATGATGAGTAGTTTCCCCTTAGTACTGTTCTCATTTCTCTTCTTATGAGAAAATCTTGCATCCAACAATACAGTTTGCCTCGAATTCCTCCTTGATGGTATAGTTTCCATAAAAGTCTTTGGTGTGGTACTGTGTCAAATGCTTTCTTGAAATCTAAATAAATACTGTCCACCCATCCTTCTCTTTCCTGTAATGTGTCTGTTAGTCTGTCATATTAGCTCAACAGATTAGTAACACATGATTTTCCTTTTCTGAAACCAAACTGTCATTCTGTTATCATATTGTGTTCTTCTAGATGATTTACCTAAAATTTCTTATAAGCTTTTCTAATACCTTGCTTACAACACTGGTTAGTGATACTGGTCGGTAGTTGAGTGAATTTTGTCTGTTTCCTTTCTTGACTAAGGGAACAATGTTTGCTTTCTTCCAAATATCAGATAGTTTACTCAAGGATTTCTTGAAAATTAAAAATAATGGTTTACTTAACTCCTTTGCACATCCATGTAGTACTAAACATGAAATTTCATCAGGACCATTTGCTTTTCCTTTGTCTAATTTACTTAGCTCCTCCTGTATTACTTTTTCTGATGTTTGTATATCTGGTAGTATTTGTGGGCATGCATGTTCCACATAATCCCTCTCAATTTTTTTTTACTCTGTAAAAACTGATTGGAATTTCTTGTTTAGTGCTTCACAAATATCCTTCTCTTGTGTATAGGCGATTCCCTCGTCTGTAATGGATTGTATTTTATCTTTTACTTTGGTTTTGCTTCTGATGTAGCTGTAAAATAGCTTCGGTTGATCACTACTTTAATTTATGATTTCCTCCTCAAACTGTTTTTGGGCTTCCCTCCTTATGCTTGTATAATCGTTTTTTGCCTGTTTGCAATTATTATATGCCCTTTCACTATTGTGTCTTCTGTATCTATTCCACAACAAATCTTTTTTCTTTTCTTTTTTTTACATTCTGTATTGAACCATTTCTTTATTTTCTTTTCTGCTTCTTTGTGCTGTGGGATGTACTTCTGGACTCCTATTTCATAAAATTCACAGAATGTTTTATATATAGCATTTAAATCTTGTCCTCTAAGCTCCTTTCCCCAATCAGTTTCTATGAAGTACTTCTTTAGGTCATGATAGTTTCCCTTTTTATAGTTTAGGCTCTTTATGTACTTTCATTGCTGTTAACTATGTCATATGCTATCCTGAAGTTGCAATTTAGTACTGCATGGTCGCTTTTGCCGAATGGAGGGTGGTATATTAAATTGTCAATATCGTTTTCTTGCCTAGTAAATATGAGATCTTGCATTGAGGGTACATCGAGTCCTCTTTTTCTGGTGCATTCCCTTACATGTTGCGTTAGGAAAAACTCTTGCACGAGATACAGGAGCTTTTGGTCCCAACAGCTTTATTGGCTTATTATATCTAGAGTATTCCAATTTATATTTGTATTAAAATCTCCAGTTAGTATAATTCTTGCCTATTTCTCTTCCATTTTATGTAGTAACTCTGAATTGTATTCTCTGCCAGGTCATCATATTCCTCTCTTTCCCATGTGTTTGATCTGGGTGGCATGTACAAATTGGCTACAATTACTTTCCCTTCAGATGTATTGATCTCTACAGCAATTAGTTCTTCTTGTGAGGGTATATTTAGTTCTATTTCTTTGACTTTTAGATTTTTCTTAGTTAATATTATAACTCCTCTTCCTTTTTTTAAAGTTCCTATCTCTTCTCCATATATTATATTCCTTTAAGTTTAGGATGTCATTTGATATCCTTGGTGTTAATTTTGTTTCAGTTAGGCATATTATATGTGGTTCGTTTTCTCTGATATAATTATTCATCTCTAATAATTTAGATACCATTCCATCCACATTTGAGTACATCAACTTAATCATTTTGTTTATATACTTGTCATGACTTGGTTCTACTACTTTCCTCCTATTTATTCCCTCCTGTTTATGTACCACTTTCGTACCTGCAATCCTGTCACTTTGTAAAAAAAATGTATTCTTCTTCTCCTCTGATCTTCCCTCATTTTTGGTTTTTGCTTCCTCCCTCTTCTCGTTCAGTAATTCCAATTCCTCTTGTGTTACGCATCTTTTTTTCCATACATTTTTGAACTCTTTTCCATAAGATTCTTTGTATTTTTTAGTATCTACTCCACGGTGTTTACCCTCTGGAAGGTTACTTTTAAGGGTCTTGATTTGCTTCTCTCGTATTTCCCTAACCTTTTGTGTTCCTCTATGTCTTTACTACAGATTTCCTCTGATACTTCTTTCAATATGCTCATTACATTTGCCATCTCCTTTTTGTCTCTTGAGATCTTGTTTTTTACTTCTTCCTCTTCTATACCAGTGATTACTATAGATTTGTTGATATCTACTGAATCTCTGACTAACTTAAGATTGTTTAGGATTACTCTTTTCACTTCCTTTTTAATGTTTTTTTCTTCCACCCTTGTTTCTAAGTCTTTCTTTACTTTCACCATTTCAGCATAAGTGGTTTCCACATCATTTTTGTAGCTTTGCACGGCTTCATTCACCTGTGTTATCTTCTCTGCAATATCACTGCTCTGGTCTATCAGACTGCTTACTTGCCTAATTGTCTCTGTATCATTTTTTAACTCTTCCATAATACTCTCGTGGTTGACTACTGTATTTGCCATTTCACTAATTTTTCTCCTAAGTGAACCCAATTCTACTGTCAGCTCATCTATGGTTGTGTCTTTCTGGTTGATTTCCTTTCCTAATTTTTCTATTTCTTCCTCGTGCAAGTGCATCCGTTTCTTAATTTGATCAATCTCATTTTGAAAAGCCATCTCTAGTCTATGTACTCGTTCCACCAGTTTATTGTGAGTCTCCATTTCAACCACTTCTTGGTAGAAATCATCGTCCTGCTTTATACCTTTATCCATTTTCTTTTCCAGATTTGCTTTACTGAAGTATGTGGTCATTTTGCAGTACTAAAAGCACATATAGTACTTACATTCCCTGGGGCAGTTGTAGACTAAACAAACGATCCACTGATTGTGCGCATTCTTGCGATACTTTGTTTTCTTTTCTGTTTGAACAAGTCTTCCTTAAAACTTCTTATATATATATATATATATATATATATATATATATATATATATATATATTAGAACACCATTTGGTCTAACCTGGTACAGAGCTTGGCTCATATAAAGACACTAATTTAGGTAATGCCATTGGCCAAGTTGGCCATGTATGGAGCGGTGGCAGTGTGCGTCTGGTCTCCTCGGTGCCTCGTGTGTGTGTGTGTGTGTGTGAGTGTGTGTGTGTGTGTGTGTGTGTGTGTGTGTGTGTGTGTATCGTGTCTTTCCAGCTAAGCGTCACGAGGTGCTGAATATGGCATACTGTTGCTGGCTGGCATTCCTCTCTGAGGAAGAGTTGTGCTATCACAGTTCCTTCAGCCTCTAGCATATGACTTTCATTTAACCTCTAGAATACCTATGTATGTTTTATGATATTGTAGAGTCCTGACACGTATCCATCTATATATACATATACAGAGTGTTTCAATAATAGTGTTTGTAAGTTGTAGAATGAATAGAATATGAAAATATAAATATACTTTACTATGTGACATTTTTGGAAATTTTTCATATTTACCATGATATTACATATTTTATGTTTAACCTGCCCCATCCCGACCACTTTTCCACCACTGACTCTCCCCAATCCTGACCATTTTAGGATAAATTTTTTTTTGGCTCAAACCTTCGCTTTTGGTGAGAAATATTGAAAATTCATAGAGAAATCGCTCACCTGAGGTTTAAAATAGTCGATGCAGGTAGGAGTACCTCCTTACCTTACTGGGTTTTATATCAGGCTGGCACCAAAGAAAACGAGTTCTATGGGAGGATAACTATTTCACACCACTCATAAACGGTATTTATTTATTTATTTGGTACGAATTTATATGTAGTACGAGAGTATATTGGTTTTCAAGCAGTAATATAGGCATTATAAGCATTGTTTCATTCACTAATACCTGACCTTTTTTTGCCACATTACCTGATCATCATTTCTAACTGTTTCTTCCTCTAATGCTATGTAAAGTTCGTCCTCCACATTGTCATTGATTGGGGAATCACTCTGGCCCTGAATTTTGTACCATGGCATGACATGGCTATACTGGCCAGGTCACTGATAACAGGAGAATTGCTGAGACAATGGCATGCAGGGGGGAGGAGGAGGTCATGCTGGGTAAGGCATTGTCCCTGCCTGGCACCTTGTAGAGGAAGGTGTCACGTGTATATGTACCAAAAATCACTCGCGAAAATTGAAAATTGTGCAAATTAGGGACCTTGCAATTTTTTTGCGTTTATGTACGTCAACGGGATTGACAGTGACAAAACGTGTGGACGTTAAAGAACGTCGACGGGACGCCGCGGGTTAACCCGCCCCATCCCGTCGACGTATGGGTACGTTGCAACGATTTGCATTTGCCAGTCCCGGCGACGTACCAGTACGTCGTGCAATTGCAAGGTCCCTAATTTGCACAATTTTCAATTTTCGCACGTGATTTTTCGTATGTATACACGGGACACCTTCCTCTATTCCTGTACAAGATACCAAGCAGGGACAATGCCTTACACTGCATAACCTCCCCCCTCCCCCCCTCACACCATTGTCTTGGCAAATGACCTGTTACCAGTGACCTGGCTAGTAAAGTTATTCAGGGCCAGAGTGATTCCCCAATCGATGACAATGTGGAGGACAATGTTTACATAGCATTAGAAGAAGAAACAGCCAGAAATAATGATCAGGTAATGTGGCAAAAATAGGTCAGGTATGGTGATTAGTTAGTGACTGAAACAATGCTTATAATGCCTTTATTACTGCTTGAAAACCAATATACTGTCATACTACATATACATTCGTACCAAGTAAATAAATAAATACCGTTTATGAGTGGATAAAATAGTTACCCTCCCATAGAACTCGTTTTCTTTGGTGCCAGCATGTTAGAAAACCCACTCAGGTAAGGAGGAACTCCTACCTGGATTGGGCACTTTAAACCTCAGGTGAGCGATTTCTCTATGAATTTTCGATGTTTCTCACCAAAAGCGAAGGTTTTAGCCAATAAAAAAATTTTCGAAAATACCTCGGGACTGGGGGATGTCGGAGGTGCAGAAAACCTCGGGACGTGACGGGTTAATAGGAAGCTCTAGGGGATGAAAACAATCAGTAGCTTACCATCACCTCAACACCTTTCTTTTTTCACACATTTGTGTACACTGATGTATTGTACACTACAAAATTACAATAGGTGCTCAAAATTTCTTCCCCCCCCCCTTGTTGATACAGACTTCGGCTCAGCACAGAAGTGACTGGCATACATGTTCAAATACCCCTTGTGTGTTCCTTATATCTCTGCATGCCTCTTGAACTCTTTCCTGATGGGTGTTGACTGGTGTAGCATACACCCTGCTCTTCGGGTGTCCCCAAAGATAAAAGCCAAGTGGAGTTTGGTCGGGTGATGTAGATGGCCAGGCAATGGGACCTCCGCGGCCTATCCACTTGTCAGGGTACATAGCATTAAGGATATCCCTCGTACCTTGTACAAAGTGAGGTGGAGTCTCATCGTGCTGGAACCACATTCGTGTACGTGTTCTGAGGGGCACATCTTCAAGTAGCACAGGGAGGTCATCCTGAAGAAATCTGGTGTACACATTGTCTATAAGTCTTTGTGGTAGCAAAACTGGTCCGATTAGACGATTACCAAAAACACCGGCCCACACATTGATCTCAAAGTGTTCTTGATGTCCCCTTGTTGTTATTACATGTGGGTATCTGCCGCCCATGTGTGTGTATTATGCTGGTTTAGCATGCCACCTCTTGTGAACACAGCCTTATCACTCCACAAAACATTTGCAAGAAAAATATTGTTCTCCCTCGCATGTCTCCGAATCAAAAGCGAATTTCTACAAAAGCAGGCGAGACTTTACAAGATTAGCTTCACTTCTACAGTGAATTCCTACAAAATACAGCCTACAAGTCTACAAAACAACTCTATAATTTTCACGTAACTTCAAGCAGCAGCATGAAGAATAAAAAACAAAGCAAGTAAAGAAAAAGAAAGACCAAAGCAACAAGCACACAAAACCCCAACACTCTCTCCTGCCTACCTCCATCGCTGACGCAGAGATCAAGACACACAGCAAAACACCAGAGCCACATTTATAACGTGTCTTACTCACCTTTCTTCACCCAGGTTATGCATCGCTACTCATTTACTCACCACAGCTACCAGTGTGGGAAGCCGACGTCACCATGTGCTGAGATGACATCACAACGCGAGGTTGCCACGCCAAGCAACGTGTGACTGACACCAGGCACTTCTCACCCACTACTCATTACTCATTATTCACATAGCTCCTACTCATACTCATTTATTTCCACAATATTGAGTTGGAAATTCGACGTTCTGTGCTGAGGTTTGCCTGTGACAGCTGTTAACCACCACAAGCACCAGACCATGGAATTTCCTGAGTAATATCGTCCATCAACACAGCACTAGAATTATCAAGATATCTTCAATCAACCCTGCATTTTTCTTCCGAGATTGACAGTTGCATCGACACGCCTCTCCGATCTGTATCAAGTGGGTGAAATTATACTTACTCATTTCTTCTCAGTGCTAAAAATTAGGTATATTCAACTCCTTTACTTATTTCTATATATACACGTATACACTCACTATCTATCATTTACTACAACTCATTTACTCATCTATTTAGTTAGGACATAAATAAAAAAGGGCGCATTTCAAACACCATATTTTAATGACAGGGATATTTTCGGCACCACCCACGTTAATACCAGATGAAAATCAATTAGCTCCAACAACAGATTCACAATTAGGAGAGCACCAAGGCAACACACCCATTGTACAAAACTCAACACAGACTAAAGATCAAGAAACAAATACGTCAGTTCCAGATGATGAGTGGGAAACCTCCCCTGACATAGCAAGTGAGGACTTGGTTTCTGCCTTGCATACCTATCAGAATATACTTGATATAGTGCAACGTGCAGGCGAATCATATTCCACCATTCCCTCACACAACGATAAACAAGTCCAAGTTAAATTAACAGAGCAAACAGTGAAAATGAATATCGAAACAAATACCGCGGATCAAACTTCCCCATCTCATGTTTATGTTTACCATGAAGATAAAACTGCCCCAAAATTCTCTGGCACAGAAAAAGATCGTATTGACGTCATTTCATTGGTTAGTCAGTGCGAACAAATGTTCATCAAGCGCCACATACTTGATGAACAAGAGAAAATTGCCATTTTTTCATCTTGCATAAGCCAGGAAAGATGTCCAGCAAGCAATTTATTGAGATCAGATAAGCTCCTCAAGGCTAGGACATATGATGAATTTAAAACTGGATTTGTGAAGAAATTTTCTGGAGGTATGAACTTCTTGCCAGGTATAATTCCAGAATTACATAAGATTGTAGATCTTGTAAGGGAGCACACTACAAACCATGTGCTCAGTGAAATAACTGCTGATGTCTCCACAATCAAAAGAACATTGTTAGTTACTTTGGAAAACTCAAATTGGATAACAGTAGAAAAGATGTCCCCAGACCTCTTCATGGACATCATTGGTTATGTAGCTACCTTGTGTAAATTACTGATAGGACCCTTAAGATCGCCAAGACGATCGCGTACACCCCAGGCATGTGCTTACTAGACTTAATGAATGAGGTAGAGATGCAGTGCAGTAAAGCAGGTATGGTTGACACACCCGCACATTCTAGTAGAATGAGAGTACCTGAGGCAGTATCAGCTGTGAAAACATCTACACCGACCCCAAACAGAGAACAAAATCGATCGCGACCCGAAAGCAGGCAGAGCAAACAACTAAACGTGACGAGGGTTCGATCACAAACACCAGGCTACAGGCAGTTTCAAAAGTTTTCGCTCAGCCCGAGCAGTTCTCGCGCCAGAAACAACACTACATATGGGAAGTCACCTCGTAGGCCACAGTCAAGAGATAGGTCCATTCTATATCATTATTGTGCAAAACCAGGACACACAAGGTATGAATGCTTTATCAAAGCAAAAGAGGATTGACAAAAGACACAAGGATTTGGTCCTTACTGTAGGCATCATAGATACCAAGGGCACTGGACCAGTAACTGCAAAACAGTAGAAAAAATTGTGTCTATGTTCAAATCGGGGGAAGACCAAGTCATGACAAAAAACGAACAAACGTAAAGAAGAACAAGGCTAAACTTCACATAGGAGGCATGTTGGGAAATGAGTGTATCTTGATGCCAGCTGTATGTGAGGATCAAAACGTTTCCTTATTTTTAGATACAGGCTCTCCAGTGAACTTAATAACACATGAAGAAATAAATGGAATTCTTAAAAATAAGAAGAAAGTAACTTTTCTGGAAGAAGCTGATTTAGATTTATATACGGTAGATGGATAAAAAATTACAGTAAAAGGTATGATAAGGTTAAATATCAGTTTCACAGAGACTACAACACCATTCTCTGCATTTTTCTATATCGTTGAAAACATAGCAATTAAAGCTCATATGTTACTGGGCTTAAGATCCATGAGAGCAGAGAACATAACTATACTCCCACAAATGAATGGAATAGACTTTGACGATGAATTCATAGAGGAAATACCGTCAGATCCCTCACCGATTAGTAAAAGAGAACCAAAAAGAATTGATAATATTAAAAGCTTACACAAACATACACAAACAGATGATTGTATAGATCCACTCCCACCACCAGCCCCAGCTCCAGAATTAGTGACCCAGATAACAGTACTGATTTATCAGTTTTTCCAGCCCATCTCACCGATGATTTAGTTATACCACCTAATTCCTACATGAAAGTTACCATAAAGAGCAAATTACGGAATAGTACTGTTCTTGTCTTAGAAGAATTATGTAAAGTAAAGGGATTGTCAGCAGAAAACACATTATGTCAGATGAACGACGATGGGCAAACTCAGATATTCATAATTAATCACATGAATGGGGAAGTTCAGTTGAAAAAGGGGACTTGTATAGTTAATATTGAAAAATGTCCCGCCCCTGTCAAGGAAATAGTTATAGCTGGAGTGACAAGTGAGATAAAATCTACGGATAGAGAAAGCATAAAAGAGAATTTAATTCACTCAGGTGAATTTGATGAAGAAAATTTGTTAACCCTGCTGGAAACACACAGGGACACCGTAGCATTACCCGGAGACCAATTAGGGTGTACTAACCTGATTAATCACAAGATTAATGTGCACCCAGAAACACCACCAATTTTCGTACCAGCCTACTGCATCCCACACTCCCAACGAACACTTGCAAATCAGTATGTCGATGAAATGTTAAAACTTGGAATTATTGAACCTTCAGTCTCCCCGTGGAATGCCCCATTATTCTTTGTGCCCAAACGAAATGGAGAAATGCGTGCAGTAGTAGATTACCGTAAACTAAACAATCACACAATCCCAGACCGATTTCCCATGCCATTGCTAAGCGACGTTCTACAGAATATTGGACTGGAGAATAATATATTCTCAACCATCGATCTACTAAATGGCTATTATCAAATACCGCTTGCAGAGGAGTCACGTAAATACACTGCCTTTTCCACAAACAGAGGCCACTACCAATATACGAGGATGCCGATGGGACTGAGGACAGCCCCAGGCACATTTCAGCATCTTATAAATTAAGTATTGTCCGGAATTTTAGGACAAGGAATATTTGTTTATCTTGACGATATTATAATCGCAACGAAGAATATTACGGATCATCTCAAGACATTAGACTTACTCTTACAAAAGCCTAGTGATGCTGGTTTAAAAATTAAGCTTTCTAAATGCAAATTTTGCTTTAAGGAAATAAATTTCTTAGGCCACAGATTAAGTTCTAATGGTATTCAGACCACTGATAACAAAATACAGGGAGTGAGAGATTTCCTGAACCCACTACAACTGACGAAGTTAGACAATTTTTAGGTCTAGCTGGGTACTATAGGTCATTCGTACCACAATTCTCTCATATAGCTTTTCCTCTATTCCAACTACTCAAAAAAGACGCTATATTCCAATGGGAAGAAGAACAAAAAAGGACATCTAACAATCTACAAATTAAACTAACAAATGCACCTTGTTTAACATATCCGGATTACACAAAATCATTTCTTTGTACAGATGCATCAGTTAAAGGATTAGGGGCTGTACTGATGCAGGAAGATAAAAGAGGACAGAATCAACCAACTAAATTTGCCAGCAGACAAACAAAAGGTGCAGAGAAAAATTATTGCACTACAGACTTAGAGGCACTTGCAGTGGTTTTTGCATTACAAAAGTTTCGAGATTTGGTGTATGGTTACGAAATCCACTTATTCACCGACCATAAACCACTAGTGGGTATGTTTAAAGAAAAACTCCTTTCTGGGAGGAGAGCAAGATGGAAATGTACAGTTGAAAACTACAATGTACAAATTCCTCCTCCCTCTTCCCCCCTCCACCTCACTCACATACACTCTCTTCGTCAGTCTTTCACCCTCCATCCTCTCCACATGGCCAAACCACCTCAGTGTGTTCCTCATAACGCTTCCTATCACATCCACATCCACACCACAACGCTCCTTTATATCCTCATTCGTCAGCCCGTCTCTCCATGTGACTCCACAGGCTCCTCTTAAATAACTCATTTCCACTGTTCTCACTCTTGACTTGTGTCCTTCCAACAACGTCCAAGCTTCACTTCCATACGTTAGAGTTGGTATCACAATATTGTCATGTAGTAACTTTTTCACTTCCATGCTCACTTCCCTGTCTCTTATCACTGCTTTCAAAGAACCAGCAACCTTTCTTCCCTGCTGTACCCTTTCAAGCACTTCACCCTCCAAACCTCCATCCTTACTCATCACACTACCCAAGTACTTAAACGTACTCACATTTTCCAATTCCTCACCATCCAACCTCGCTGTACATTTACTGACTTCACCTCTCTCAAAGACCATCACTTTACTCTTCCCTACATTCACCTTTAGATTCCGTTTCTTACACACTTTCCCAAACTCATCCACCAAGCCTTGCAGCTCCCTTTCGTCTTCACTCAACAACACAGTATCATCTGCAAACAACAGTACAGGGAGTTTCCAAACACTATCCTCTCTCACCAGGGCCACTCCAACATCCACTACCCTACCTTGTACCTCTTTTATTACCCCATCCATGTACAGATTGAACAACCATGGAGACATGACACATCCCTGTTTCAACCCAACTTTCAAAGAGAAAAATTCACTTAGTTCACCATCCACACGCACTGCAGCCTTCGCACCATCGTACATACTCTTCACAGCATTCAACAACTTCCCATCTACTCCATATATTCTTAACACTTTCCACAATCCTTGTCTATCCACCCTGTCATATGCTTTCTCCAAATCCATGAAAGCCACATACAACTCCTTTCCCTTCTCTAGAAACTTTTCCACTGAAGATCTAAGAATGAATATGTGATCTACACAACCTCTTCCCTTCCTAAAGCCTCCCTGTTCTTCTCCAACTAATTTCTCTGTTCTTTCTCTAACTCTGTCAATAAGTATCCTACCATACACTTTTCCTATTATACTAAGAAGACAAATGCTCCCATGATTACCACACACTTCTTTTCCCTTTTTCCTTTGTACAAGGGAATAATTATACCTGACTTCCAATCCTCCGGGACTATACCTTCCTCCCAGGCCAATCTGCACATCTTCCACATCCATTCTACTACTATCTCTCCCCCATGCTTCAGCATTTCACCACACACTCCATCAATTCCTGGGGCTTTCCCTGATTTAACTTTCTTCATTGCTTCCACAACTTCTATCCTACTGATTTCCTCCTGTCTTCTCACCTCCCTCCTTCTCCCAGCCATTCCCCAGCCACTTATACTCACATTACTTCCATCCTCTATGTTCAACAATTCCTTAAAGTGTTCTCTCCATCTGCTCACTTTTTCTCCCTTCTCCACTAGTAATCTACCATTTTCATCTTTCACTCCCCAGCTAACTTCACTTCCACCCTGTCTTACTCTTTTCACCTCTTTCCAGAACATTTTCTTACAGTCCCTCCACTTTACACTCAAATTCCTCTCAAACTCCTCATCCACTCTCTTCTTACTCTCTCTTACTAATCTTTTCACCTCTCTCTTTCTTTCTACATATAACTCTCTCTTCCGCCTCTCAACTTCTTCCACGCCCCTATTTCTTATCCAGTCATTGTATGCTTTCTTCTTTTGTGCCACAGCCTGTCCCATTTCTTCAGTCCACCACGCTGTTCCTTGCACCCCCCCTCTATCTTCTCTTCCTTCCACACACCACATCACATGCTGCACATATTTCTTCTGTAAATATCCTACACACACCTTCCATGTCTCCCATCTTCTCCAATTCATATTTGCCCAAACGTTCCTCCACTTCTCTCTTATAATCTTCCTTTTTCTCATCCTCTTGTAACCTTTCCAATCTCCTTGCAACTACTCCTTCCTCTCGTCTTTCCCTTCTTCTATTCCTCCATCTTACTTGAATCCTAATTCTGGCCACCACCAAGTAGTGGTCAGAAAGTCCACTCCCCCAACCTCTATAAGCTCTTGCATCCATTACACATCTTCGCATCCTTTTATCCACACACACATAATCAATCATTGTCTTCCTTTCATTCAGTTCACCACCCACCCTTCTCATCACTTCCCATGTATACCTGTGGATCATTTTATGCCTGAAGAGGGTATTGGCTATCATCAACCCCCTCCCAGCACAAATGTCCACTAACGCATTCCCATTGTCATCTATCTCAGCAGGCACACCCCACTCACCAACTATTCCATCCACCTTCACATTCCCAACTTTACCATTCATATCACCGATCAAAAACACTCTCTCATTCCTTCCAAACTTTTCCATGCACACTTCTACATTTGTCCAGAACTCTTCTCTCACTCTTCTAGCACGATCTTGCGTTGGCGCATACACACACACACAATCGCCCACATTTGTATTCCAACTTTCATCTTTACCCACACAATCCTTGACCCAACTGATCCATACTGTCTTATGCTCTTCTTCCATCTTTTACTCACAACTATACATACTCTTTCCTTTCCCCTCTCATTCTCACCTACTCCTGCACATATACCCCATCCATACTCCCATTCTCTCACATTTTCTCCTCTCCATTTTGTTTCAATTATTCCACATACATCCACTTTCGCACCCTCAAGCACCTGGACAATCTCTCTCTCTTTCACCTCATCATTCGCTCCTCTTACATTCCATGTACCCATTACCAAGTCCTTTGTCCGGTCCTGGGTCGTCATCGTTTGGTCAGTCCTTGTCCGAGGCTTCTTGTTTGTTTTTTTAGTTAGTTGTTTTCCAGGGAGGGGCACTAACCCTCCGTCAACCTTTTTAGTTGCCTTTTACGACAAGCAGGGATACTTGGGTGTATTCTTGAAAACCCCCCCTACTATACTGTGATGAATACTATTAATTAATATGTTATGACAGGATATGTAAGTTGTTATTACATGCTGTCAGGCTGTAGGTACAACAGCTTGGCGTGACCGAGTGATGTCAGGACACTAAGATATTGTTATGCCCCAGTCCCACACTGTCACACGATCCAACAGCAGTAGATCAGTATAGGAAGGACATTGCCCAGTGAGTTGTTCTTCCTAGAGACAGCCTTTCGGTGTACAGCTCACAAAACCAGCTCAGGCATTGTAAATAAACACTGGCTTCTTAACCCTCTCGCACATGATAAGTTTTGGCAAGTTTTCCAGCGCATGATTTTTTCTGCGAGGCTGCCCAGCCCTGCTGCCCACGCGCAGCAAATAACATGTATTCTATCCTTATTTTCACCACCCAAACATCAATACACTGCCATGAAACCTATCTGATCTTATTCGTCGATGTTTGTTCTAGCTGATAAGCACCACAAAAAAAAAAACAGGAAAACACGAATAAAACAATATCAGGTAGCCGTAAAAAAACATTTTGCTAAATCACGTTCACTTTCCAACATTACCATTGGAATGTTTTCCATCATACAAGAAAATGTTATTAGAAGTTTTGATAGAGAATTTCATCAGCTTTTTAAAGAGACAAATCCGGTTGTGATAAGATTTGTAGTTTTCGAGAAAATATCCAAAAACGAAAGCCATTTTTGAAAAAATTCAAGGATCTCTAATTCTGAACTTTTCTCGCACATGTTATGTTTTTATTGCATAATATTATGGAGAATTTCACCAGCTTTCTAATGACCTAAAAATGGTTTCAATACGCCTCATAGTTTTCGAGTAAATCGCCAAAAACGACTGGGAACTCACTTCTGTATGTCACTTTCGTGATGTGCGCATAGCATACGCAATATTCCCGCCTACGTAACAACGAATTCTTATCATAGATATTACATTGTTATGTCTTGTACATACGTAGAATTTACTGCTCTTTATCATGGTTCTTACAGGAAATCGATACGTCCAATAGTTTTTGAGTAATTGGCTGACCAAGTGAGATTATCCCTCAGAGCACTTTTGACTTTTACCTCAAGTGAGGGAAAAAACATAGTCTGTTTCCCCGCCTTTTCCTACAAAAAAAAGGCTCCCAAAGGCTTATATTCTAGTAATGAACATATGTATAATTTACTGCTCTTTATCATAGTTCTTACAGGAAATCGATACGTCCGATAGTTCTCGAGTAATTAGCCGACCAGTGAGATTATTCCTCAGAGCGCTTTCGGCTTTTACCTCAAGCGAAAAAAAAAAAAAAACATAGTTTGTTCCCCTGCCTTTCCCTACAAAAAAATGCTCCCAAAGGCTTATATGCTGATACTGAACATACGTAGAATTTTCTGTTCTTTATCATTGTTCTTACAGGAAATCATTACATCCAATAGTTTTGGAGTAATTGGACGACAAACGTAGAATACTCCTCCTCACCCGCAGGCGAGATTAAAAAAACATTCTTTCCCTGCCTCACCTACGAGTATATATTTCGCTCGTTACATTTTATTATTTTCTTTATTTGCTCTAATTATACACATAAAATATCATAAGGTTTTTGGTAGTGCTCTCAGAATCTCGACATGACCTCTAGTCTTTTTGTTAGGTACTGATGCTGAAGCTGAACTTTCTTCCATCTAATGTGTGTATGTAAAAAACATTACTTATTTGTGTAAAAAATATTGAACTAGAGAAATAGGTCAATATACAAATCAACAAAATATGGATAACTCACTTCCTCTAGAGATGTTGAGATACTGGCAGGAGACTGAACGAGTTGCTGAAAGATGAGGAGTTATGTAGCGTGTGTGTGGGGGGGGGGTAGTGTGCGTGTGTGGGGGTGAGTGTGCATGCATGTGTGTGTGTGTCTGTGGCTGTGGCTTATTTTCTCCTCGCCTCGCAATACATTTGCCTAAAACACATGCGATGCACACAATAGATTTCTCCACGAACATTCACTGCACGACATACGTACATATATATATATATATATATATATATATATATATATTTATATATATGTGGTTGTGGCATATTTCTTGTCTCTGATACTTGCGCTATGTTTTCTCTGTCAGTCACTGCATGCAATATTTCTTGGTGAACACTCGCTGCACTATTTTATTTGTATGTTCCACACTAAACCATACGCAATATAAAGCATTACCACATGATTCCATCCCAACCTCCTCTATTACTCACTGTATGGCGTATGTGACCGTCTGTTTCCTTAGCGACTGTTGCATATCTCTATGGCGTACATAATGCCTGCTGTGGTAGGTCAGTTGTTTCACCAATCCAGGTACTATATGTTTCACAAATATAAGTATTGGCTTTACTGTAAAAAGGTAAGCTACTCACCATTTACAGGCAGGGTGAAGGAGAGCGGAAACCCCGGTATAACAAACCAGACTCCTGCCTGTAGGCCTAATGGCTCATAACGGACCCCAATGCTGTACAAACAGTATATCTATGTTCCATAGACACAATCACTTCACATTATAGTAATAAACACTGTACAATCACAATAATTCAATAATGGCTGCTGCCTCGGGTGGGAGGGGGAAAATGGTGAGTTTAAAGGGACAACTGACAGCTGCGCAACCATCCAGCCTGGCTGCTCGTGAGATATTGAGATTTCTCTGCTATGCAGTGTCTCATCAGAGCAGTCACAGTGTTGCCAATGCCTTACCACGGGAAAGCGTAGCACTCACCAGAACGCATCAAAATTTGACGCAAATCGCCCAGAAACTTATTTTTTGGTGAATTTTTTTTTTGCTTAGCAATGCAATTCACATGACTGTGCTTCTTTAGAACAATCCACATGGAACACAAATCGCGTGACTGTGCCTGAGAGGGTTAAAACAGGCTAAGGCTGTCTCACATAGGACTGGTGTATTGGTATCAGTGAGGTTGTGGTTATGACATGTTAGCCGGTCTGATAGCAGATCAGTAAAGTCTGCTTTAACCCCTAAACCACGGCCGTCGACAGCCGACCCCCCTCCCCCGTGGCGGGGTTTTATCACGGTCTGAGTACCTGTAGGAAAATATTTGCCAAAAATCAGAGATTAACCCTAGAACATTATAATTTTTATGGCAGATAGTATTTACATTCAGCTTTCTCCAGAGACAGGTGTTGAGCCATCGTAGACTACCCAAGGACTTGTGGAGACTTGCAAAGTTGGGTAACAAAATCTTCACTTTCACACCTCCAGCAATCCGGTTTCCCCTCTACCACAGCCTCATTCTGTCACAGTAAACTTTATACTACAACGTACAGGTAGTTTGGAATCCGTATTTGTACAATAAGCACTGAAAATAAGGCTAAAATCAATGAAGTGTACGGCCGACATGCAGCACGGCGGCGGTCTTCCTGTCACTTAACAAACATTTCCATTTTCACAGCTAAAAACATGTATACTACGTTATTTTCAATCATATTACTTCCCAAAAGATCACCGTGGCGCGCTTTTTATTCTGCCTTACGCCCGTCACTTTATTCTCGTTCCTGTCGGCCGCTCGCACTGACTCGGAAGAGCTAGAACTCGCCATAATGTCACTTTGAAAGCCTGTGGTAAACTGACGCTAAACAGGGGCAAACCGTGCGAAAAAAAACTAGTGTGACAACTGGGGAAACAAGCGTTTCCTATTAGCATAAACTGCTTGTGAGAGGAGAGTGCAGATTTACAGTTCTGAGCAGTCAGAGTGCTGCCATATATCACAGCCAGGCAGGCCAGGCCGTGGTGGGGGGGGAGGGGGGAAAAACGCGATACTTGGCAACAACAGAGGTCAGTAGTACAAAGGTAAAGTATGCTAATTGTAGCTAAAGGGTGGTGGTACTGATAGACAATACCAGCTGGAACATCCTTGCCCGCATTTATTCAAAATGAACTCGAATCGCAAACGCGATGATCCGCCATTATGTCCTTTTTGGCGAGCATCGCAAATGCAACGACCCACGCTTCAGGGGTTAAAGGAAATTCCAGTCAATAAACTGTTCCCTACCCTAGCAGGGGTTTGAACCTGCATCCAGTGGGATATGAGAACACATTTCTACCGACTCGACCACCAATGGATAACGATAATTATCACCCAGGGTCCGTTTCTTATGCCTTATTATCATCCACTTTTGGCAAGGTGGAGCGATAATCTTTTTGCCAGCATCTGTGTCCATCTGTATGTGTCTCTGTATGTTTATTTTTATTTTTTTTATTTTATGCGAGGAAGAAGGAACCAAAGGCCATGAGCCCGCAGTAACAGTTCCCTTCAAGAGAAAAACAAAATACAATAGACAGCCAAATTCAAGATCCGATCATTTTGAGATGCCTGGACACACTGCATTTGAAAGACTGGAGATCATAGGCAGCAGGAAATACAGACAAAGGGAGACAGTTCCAGAGCTGACCTGTTGCATAAATGAAAGACTGGGAGTAACGGTTAACTCTTGCATTAGAGAGTTGGACAGAAAAGGGATGAGAGTTTGCTGCCAGACGGGTGGTACGCGCCCGTCGTAGAGGTGGAGGAATGCAAGCAGACAGTTCAGAGGAGCAGTGACCATTAAGGTAGCAATAGAAAAGAGATAAAGATGCAACAATCCAGCTTAGAGACAGAGGTTGAAGGGAGTCAGTAAGAGGAGGAGAGTTAATGAGACGAAAAGCCTTTGACTCCACCTTATTGAGAAGAGCTGTATGTGGGGAGCCTCCCCACACATGAGAGTTGTACTCCACACAGGGGCGGATAAAACCCCTGTATAGAGTCAACAATTGTGAAGGGGTAAAGAAAGAGCGGAGTCGGCTTAGCACACCCAACCTCTTGGAAGAAGATTTTACAAGAGATGTAATATCATCTTTCCAAGATAAGTTCCGAGTAAATGAAACCCCAAGCATGTTCAGGGATGATGCAGGATTAAGCTGAATATTATTAAACATTAGTGGGTATACCTGTGGAAAATTTTATTGGGTTGATAGGTGTAAGAACTAAGTCTTAGATGCATTAAAATCAACCATATTATTTTTACCCCAGTCAGAGATACGAGCCAAGTCAGACATTAGGTGTGCCAGAGCCTCATCCCTTGTTTCTTGAAGTAACTGTTGAGATGGGCGTTGCGGGAACCGAATGGAAAGGTGATGGGTGGAGTCATCAGCGTATGAGTGGATAGGGTTAGATGTACAGCTTAGAAGATCATTGATGAATAAAAGGAAGAGAGTTGGTGATAGGACAGAGCCCTGAGGAACACCACTGTTGATAGATCTAGGAGAAGAACGATGGCCGTCTACAACAGTGGCTATAGAATGACCAGAAAGGAAGCTAGCGATGAAGGCACAGATAGAAGGATAGAAACCGTAGGAGGGCAGTTTGGAAATTAAAGATTTATGCCAGACTCGATCGAAAGCCTTTGAGATGTCAAGTGCAATGGCAAAGCTTTCGCCAAAGTCCCGAAAGGAGGATGACCAGGAGTCTGAAAGGTAGGTGAGTAGATCGCCATTGGAGCGTCCCTGACGGAACCCATACTGACGATCGGAAAGAAGGTTGTGATAGGAAAGATGCCTTAAAATTTTTCTATTGAGAATTGACTCAAAAACTTTTGAAATACAGGACGTTAAAGCAATTGGACGATAGTTGGAGGGTTGGGAATGGTCACCCTTCTTTGGGACTGGCTGAATGAGAGCAAACTTCCAGCAAGAAGGAAAGGTACAAGTTGACAGACAAAGGCGAAAGAGTTTGCCTAGGCAGGGTGTAAGCACAGAAGCACAGTTCTTGAGAACAACAGGAGGGACCCCATCAGGCCCATATGTCTTGTTAGTACTGAGGCCAGTGATGGCAGAAAATACATCAACTGAAGAAATTTTAATGTCAGCCATGAGGAAGTCAGAGGGGGGAAGTGATGGAGGAACAGCACCGGAATCGTCTAAGGTGGAATTGGAGGAGAAAGTCTGTGCGAAGAGATCAGCTTTATCAGTAGAAGAAAAAACTACAGAACCATCAGAGTAGAAAAGATGAGGGAAGGATGATGAGGTAAAGTTGTTAGAAAGATTTTTGGCAAGGTGCCAGAAGGAGCGGGAAGAATTCAAGTTGGAGAGTTGAGAGCATTTAGTATGGATGAAATTATTTTTAGTAGAGCGAAGAACAGACTTAGCACGATTCCGGGCAGAAACGTAAAGACGATGTGATTCAGGGGTGGGTTGGCTCCGGTACTTTTTGTAAGCCCTCTCCTTGTTGCGGACAGCATTAGAACAAGCGTGATTAAACCAAGGCTTTCTTGTGTTAGTCAAAGGATATGAGAAAAGAATGTATGCTTCCATGCCCGAGAGAATAACCTCCGTAATGCGCAAGGCACACTCAGATGGCTCCCGGCCATGGAAGCAATAATCATTCCAGGGAAAATCAAAGAAGTATTGCTGAGGGCCTCCCAGTCCGCGGCTCCAAAATGCCACAGACGACGTTTCCCTGGAGGGTCCACAGGCCGTACCGGAGTGATAGGACAGGTTAAGGTAATAAGGTTGTGATCGGAGGAGCCCAACGGAGAGAAAAGATTAACAGAGTAAGCAGAAGGATTAGTTGTGAGGAAGAGGTCAAGTATGTTGGAGCTCTCTCCAAGGCAGTCAGGGATACGGGTAGGGTGCTGTACAAGCTGCTCTAGGTCATTAAGGATAGAAAAGATATAGGCTTGTTCACCAGGTGGATCCGTGAAAGGAGAGGAGAGCCAAAGGTGGTGGTGAACATTGAAATCTCCTATAATGGAGATTTCAGAGAAAGGAGAAATGGATAGAATGTGTTCCATCGTAGAAGTAAGATAGTCGAAGAATTTTTGATAGTAGAATTAGGGGATAAGTAAACAGTACAGATATATTTAGTCAGAGAATGACAGGAAAGCCGAAGCCAGAGTATAGAGAATTCAGAAGAATCGAGTTCAGGAACACGAGAGCAAGATAAGTCGTTGAGTATATATACACAACAGCCACCTTTGGCTTTGAAATGACTATAGAGAAAGTAGGAGGATACAGAAAAGGGTTTGCTGTCAGTTGCCTCAGACAGCTGAGTCTCAGTTAGAAAAAGAAGGTGAGGTTTAGAGGAGGAGAGGTGGTGCTCAACAGAGCATCTTGTCCCAACATGTCTCGAAAAACTGGGGACGAATTTTCACCAAACCTTTGGGAAACAGCCATATGGGTGGGCTTTTTTGAAACATGGTGACTGAATTCCATAGAGTTTTGTGAATATTCTTCAAATTTATTTTGCAGGTAACTTGTACCTTATTCAATGACATATTTTGGCGTGCGATTAGCATTCGTCCCATGAATGCTTTTGTTTCATTTATTCACGTTTCCTCAGACGACATTGTTCGGCTTTAGGGAGATCTGTTGTCATGAAGGGGTAAATGGATGCCAGATTTTTTTTTTTTGTATTTTTTATGTGACCGACTCTGGGCATAGGCTTCACAGCCTGCCTTCAGGGCCCAGTAGTCCTCCCATGTACCGCACACCTCTACATGTCATCACTTCGGCGCTAACACCCACCATCCATACTGAATACATGCTAGGGCTGTCTCATACAGGACTGGTGTATTGGTATTAGCGGGGGTATTTTTACGACATGTCGGCGTGTCTTCTGGTAGATCAGTAAAGTCTGATATTTATGAAATTCAAATCCTTAAACTGTTCCCTGCCCCAGCGGGATTTGAACCCGGGTCCGTCAGGACTGCAGATCAACTCTCTACCGAATTTAGCTTGAACATCCCAGTACTAAAACTTTACTCTCCCGAAATTGCTACACTTAAAATACAGACTAGATACAGACAATCCATCCTAGACAATTTACCAACCAAGCCCCATGCCCAGATGGTATTCCTCCAGTTGGTTTGAAAAAGTGTTCCTGTTTTAGCGAAATTATTCAGACTATGCATACGTACTTTGGCATTCCCTAATTCTTGGAAATAGGCCAATATCCACTAAATTCGGAAGAAAGGAAGTTCCTCTGACCCCTCTGATTACATACAACAGCTATCACGGTTTCTCCTGCTAAAGTATTTGAAAGTGCATATAATAAGCACACAGTTAAACATCTTGAACCCAAAAGCTTAATTGGTGATTGACAGTATGGTTTTCGCAAAGAAAGATCCACCATTGATAGACTCAGTCTCCTGACTCACACGATCCATCAATCAGTTGACCAACATGGAGAAACTCATGCAGTAGCCCTTGATATTTCTAAAGTTTTTGACAGAATGCGGCACAGGCCCTGCAATCCAAACTCCTTTGCTATGGACTAACATCTTTTCTTCCTCTGGTTCCCTTATACCTAAGTGACAGAAATATAAAAGTATATGATGTATATTCAAATTTCACTCAGTGGCCAATGGTGTGCCACAAGGATCAATTCTGGCTCGAACCCTATTCCTAATTCATATTAGTGATCTGTTACCTGTCATCCATAATCCACTCTTTCATACACAGATGACGCAACAGTTCACTGTTCATTCACACTTAAACACCTATTCACAAAGTTTAATATCTCTAACTCACAACAAAGCACAGACATCTCCATAAATCAATACATATGTAGGATCACTGAATTTGGGCAAAATAACCTTGTCCCAGCAGATTTTCCGCCACTGCCCCCCCCCCCCCATACTGGCAGATTTGGAAATTTTTTTTTTTTTTTTTTTTTTGGCTCAAACCTCCGCTTTTGGTGAGAAACAATGGAAAATCACCGAGAAAGTGGTAACCGGGGTCTATAAGTGACCTACACAGGTATTCCTTCGTTACAACTGGTACCATGTTCTATGGGGGGTGCTCTGCGGCTGTCACGTTTTCTATAGTAGGGCTAAGTACAGGAAACAATTCAGAATATGTAGTTATTTATTTATTACAAACAAAAAAACATGTAGTACAAGAGTATACTGGTTTATATACAAAAATAAAGGTGAAAAAGCATTGTTCCTTTGGGCAAACCTAGCGAACTCATCCCAATTGGTCAGTGATGATTCGCTAACATTGTTGTTTCAACATACATTTCATTTTTTCAACTTGCATATTACTTTTCCAATAACATTATACCAGTTTCCACTTTATATAACTGTTATCACATATTTACAGCCCTTACAATTGTATTCAGCATAATGTTAATGTATATTAACATAGTGAACGCACTCGCTATGACTGTTGTTTCAACATACATTTCATTTTTTCAACTTACATAATACTTTTCCACTAACATTATACCTGTTTCCACTTTGTATAGCTGTTATCGCATTTTTTCAGGCCTAACAATTATATTTAGCGTAATGTTAGTGCATATTTACTTAGTGAGTGCACCAGCTATGCCTGTTGTTTCAACTTACATTCTATTTTTCCAGTTACATTATACAGTCCACTGACATTACACCCATTTCCATTTTATATAACTGTCATCACATATTTACAGGCCTTATTATTATAGTGAGCGTCATATTATCGCATATTTACATAGTGAGCAAACTAGTGATGACTACTGTTTCAACTTACATTTTATTTTTCCACTTATATTATACTTTTCCACTTATGCTATACCTGATTTCACCTAATATTACTGTTATCACTTCCTTACAGACCTTACTATTATGGTGAGCATCAGATTATTGCATATTTATAGCACTTAGAGCGTCATATCGCAAGCACACACAGCATCAGTAATGCACTAACGTGTGGTATTCTTTGAAGCAAGGCTTAGCGCACAAGCCAATGTTGCAGTCCACACACTCGTACCTCGTGTCTTTTCTTTGAGTGGTTTCTCTCACTTGGGAACTACTACAGACGTGACACTGCCGCTGGGGTCTAGGGAGGTTCGGTTGAGGAGGTATGGTGTTTGGGAAGTGGCGTGCGGTGAGGCATAGGGGAGTCTGTGTGGCAGTGGTGGGGCCTGTCCTCTGCATATTTTGCAATGATTTCGCGGGACGGCTCCTTCACAAACCCCTTGAAGTCTCTGAGGTTCCCGTTGTCAAGGCATGGAGGTAGTGGCAGTTCAGGACTGTGATATCAAGCAAGTGGAAGAAGAGCTTTTTGTACCACTTCATCGTGGTCCTGGCACACTCCACACTGGAAATCATGTAGTCGGACTAATCCACTTGCCTCATGTTGATATTGTAGTCCAATACTGACTCAGGTTTCCAGACGCGGCGCCTCCTCTCATGCGGTAATCTACAGAGCATATGCGGTGCATGAGGGGGTGGTGTACCGCTGATAGGAGGGAAACTTCCCTGTTGTGGTTCCACAGGGTGGTGAGGATGTTATTTGCCTTGAGAAAAACCACCTCATTCTTGTCAAGTTTCCTCCCAACCTTGACCATATGGCGACGGTTTCTCTTTACTCTACCACAGCCTCCGGTGTCATTCAAATGTAGGAACCGTGTGAGAATGGAGCTAGTGTACCAGTTGTCCAAGTGCAGCACACTGACCACGATGAAGGTACTCCTGTATCATGGTCTTTACAATGGCCCCTGAGAGTTCAATACTTCGATCTTCTATTATGTCTGTCTGTGTGCCCGTGTACAAGACTATGTCTTGCACATAACAAGTCTTACAGTCATGCACAACAAAGATCTTGAACCCAAAACGGTGTTTCTTGCTGGGTATGTACTGGCGAAAATAAATATTGCCTCCCCACAAAACAAGACTCTCGTCTATGACAAGGTCTTGATAAGGATAGAAGGATGAGTGGAACTTTTCCCGCGGGTGATCAAATACCAGCCTTATTCTCCTCATTCCATCCGTTTTATTAGCATTAGCAGGATCATTGGCATCATAAAAGTGGAGGCGGCTGAGAATTTGCTGAAATCGATTCCGACCCATTACTTTCCCAAAGAAAGGTGTGCTGGTTATAGAGTCCATAGACCAGTATGCCGGAATTTGTCTTTTCTGTACAATACCCATCAAAAGAACCAGGGCTAGAAAGATAAACATCTCACTTATGGTAACCGAGTAAGCATATTGGAGGGAGTGCATGTGTCTCCTACCTTCATGCTCGCTTTCACAGCGTTGGCTGCTTGCAAAGGTGTTAGTCTCTTCCACAATCCGCTCCACAAACTCCTCCCCAAAGAACGGGTGGAAGAAATCCACCCTGGTGGAGCCGACATGGATTCCTGGAGCCGTGCAGCCAGACCGCCACTCCTCAGTGAAGGGGTGAATGATGGGAGTGAAATTACTCCCATCTTCCCAGTCCCACAACACACTACCGTCTCCAGCCTCCTCCCCATTGTCACCTTCGTCGGGTTGGGGAGGAGAGAGTGGTGGGAGAGGTTGGGGAGGTGGAGAGCGGTGCCCTTCCCCACTTGTGCTCCTTTTCCCTCTCCCTTTTCCTTTCCCCTTTCCCTTCCCTTTCCTTCCTTTCTCCACATCACTGGGCTGTGGGGAGGAAGAGAGGGAATATTGTGGGGTGAAAGATGTGCTAGGGAGCGGCTCCTCCTCGCCTCCCCACTGCCTCACACCACGTGCTCGCACTGCCTCCCTCACACCACGACTTTCACTTTCACTGCTCAATCCTGCCACACCATTTTCGCTTTCACCACTCACTACTGCCACACCACTCCCGCCTTCCCCATACAAAACACTAGGCCCATACTGATTCTCCTCCTCACCATCCTTTCAGCTTCCAACGGCGAAATCCTTTGTCTCCCGAGCCACGAGGTAGCACCATGTCCCAAGGCTCCGTCCTCGTCCTTGTATTTCCTCATCACTGCTGCTTGTTTCATCCTCGGGAAGCATGTAATCCTTGTCTGCCACGTTGTCATCAAGTGGGGAATCGCTGTCGCCTGTGAAGGCATCCAGGGTAGCTTGAATTTCAGCGTCAGAGAGACCTTGGCGCGCCATGTCTATTCAGGGTCACTGCTAACAGGTGAGTGAGTGAGTGAGACAAGGAAGAATGCGGGTCACACGGGGTCGGGGAGTGTCCCCGCCTGGTGGCGGGTTGTGGAAGGTGTCCTGCGCCTACATACCAAAAATCACACGCGAGATTTGAAAAATGTGCAAATGACGGACCTTGCAATTGCCAAACGTATGGGTACATCGTCAGGTCTCAGCGTGACAAAACATGCTGACGTATCCATACGTCGTTGGGACTCGGCGGGTTAGCGCTAGTAAAACCAAATATATACAATTCACTACTAGACAGATATTACCAGATTGCTATATTCTCTTCAATGCTACTAATATTCTTATGTCCAAAAGTATTGAAGTTCTCCATGTTTCATTTAACAGTTCCCTCATGTCAAATCATTTGCTAAAACCGCCTCAAAGATGTGGAACTTGGCCGGGTGACTGAAGCCACTCTGAGGTTCTTGGGCCCCATGAGGGGCCAGGGGGGTTTGCGGTGGTTTGGCTCCCATGCTGTCCTCCTCATCTGCTTCGACAGCCTCCGGAGGGTAGACCCAGGGCAAAGATGCAGAACACAGAAAACACGTCTATCTATCTATCTATCTATAGCCCGACGCCCTAATCCCACAAAGGGTGGCCGCAGACAAAACGCCTCCAAGTCGCTCTGTCACCCACCATTTGACTACCCTCCCCCCAACTCACCCCCCCCCTCCCTCATATACTTCTCAACTCCATCCCTCCAACTCATCCTCGGTCTACCTCTCCCTCTCCCTCCCTCCACCTCACCTACATACACCCTCTTAGTCAGTCTTTCATTCTCCATTCTCTTCACATGCCAAACCACCTCAGTGTATTTCTCCTAATCTTCTCAACCACATCCACATCCACCCCACAGCGTTCCTTCACTTCTTCATTCGTCAACCTGTCCCTCCACGTCACTCCACATGCTCCTCTCAAGTAACTCATTTCCACTGCTCTCACTCTTGACTTGTTCCCCTCTTGCAAGGTCCATGCCTCGCTTCCATACGTCAGGGTAGGGATCACAATATTATCATGCAGTGACTTCTTAACTTCCATACTCACCTCCCTATTTCTCATCACTGCTTTCAGTGTACCAACAACCTTCCTTCCCTGCTGTACCCTTTCACGCACTTCATCCCCCAAAGTTCCATCCTTACTCATCACACTACCCAAGTACTTGAATGCACTCACATTCTCCATATCCTCATCATGCAACCTCACTGCACACTCTGTGACTTCATTCCTCTCAAACACCATAACTTTACTTTTGTTTACATTAACTTTCAGATTCCTCCTCCTACACACTGTCCCAAATTCATTCACCAAACCTTACAACTCCCATTCATCTTCACTCAACAGTACTGTATCATCAGCAAACAGCAACATCGGAAGCTTCCAAATCTCACCCTCATTCATTAGAGCCACCCCCACATCCACTGCCTTACCCTGCACCTCCTTTACAACCCCATCCATGTATATATTAAACAGCCATGGAGACATCACACAACCCTTTTTCAGTCCTGCACTGAGTCAAAGAACTCACTCAGCCCACCATCCACTCGCACCGCAGCCCTAGCTCCCTCGTACATACTCTTCACAGCACTCAACAATTTCCCCTCCACTCCATATATTCTTAATACCTTCCACATACCTTGCCTATCTATTCTGTCACAAGCTTTCTCCAAGTCCATGAAGGCAGCATACACTTTCCTTCCCTTCTCTAGATACTTCTCCACTAAACATCTTAGAACAAATATCTGATCTACACACACCCTTTTCCCTTCCTAAATCCCCCTTGTTCTTCTCCAACTAGCTCCTCTGTCATATGTCTAACCCTATCAATGAGTATTCTACCATATATTTTACCAGTCACACTAAGTAGGCAAATACCCCTATGGTTACCACATACTTCTCTCTCCCCTTTTCCTTTGTATAAAGGAACAATTATACTTGATTTCCAGTCCTCTGGAACCCTTCCCTCTTCCCAAGCCAATCTGCACAATTTCCATATCCACTCCACAACAATCTCACCCCCATACCTAAGCATTTCACCACACACTCCATTAATACTTTTCATAATTTCACCACCATTAGACAAGACCAGGCCGATTGGTGGTGACAGTGGACTCATCACCCTGTACACAAATCCATCAACTTTTCAGATACTAGTTCACACAGAAAGTCACTTCTCCCCCCACATGACACCAGAACAAAAAAACAATAAATTTAAATATGCACTGGTAACAAATCACACATAACAATCACCAATACATACGTCCCCCACAATACCCGACAATTACTCTCCATAAATACATCGCATCACTAACATACCCGACATCATCCTGGGTGGTGATTTCAATGCCAAGGCGTTGGCCTGGCATATCAAGAACCCTGACACAGACAGAGGGTTGGTACTACAATCCCAAACAGACAATCTTTTCATACTCAGAATCTCCATCAACATACCCATATCCCACACCAAGCCCTCTTCTTCCCATCATTCCCAGACATCACTTTTTGCTCCCCAAACCTCACCCCCACAACTTCCTGGAGAGTGATCAAAACTCTTGGCTCTGACCACCTCCCACTCACCATCACTAACAAAACAAGAATCACCCCCAGCTGGCCACAACACACATACCATACTTAAAAGAGAGCCAACTGGGAGGCCTTCACAACTGAAACAAAACAACACTTTGAAACATTAAACATTAATCCATCACAAACATCAACACCGCTGTGCACACTTTCAAAATAATTATTGAAAATGCAGACAAAAGACACATCCCCTGAGGCAACAGAAAGAGACAGAACCCCAACTTCACGCCAGAAATTCACGGCCTCATCAGTCAACGGGACACACTAAAACACTCCCCAACACCCCATACACGAGACACTATGCAACAAATACAAGAACTGAACACTCAGATAAACAATAAAATATCAGAACAGCAAACACTAAACTAGAATAATTATCTCCAAACACTTGATCACAAAACAAACACCAGCAAACTCTACAAAACACTAAACAGCATTATACTCTCCAACAGCAACACTACACAATCACACGCTGACGTCACAACAATAGACACCATACCTTCAAACAAACAACAAGCAAACACTATCATCAATCATTTTTCACATGTCAGCCATCTAAACTCCATCGTGACGACCGACGTGTCATCTGATGCAAAAGACAGTTCCCCACACACCCAGACTTCGCACCTTTCCCTTACAACCAGAGGAAGAGCATCATTAGCAACCTTAAGCACTCGTCTGCCTGTGAACCAAACAACATATACAACATACTGTACACCTTAAACACTTTGAACCACAGGGCATACACGCACTCACAAACATATCAAACTACAGCTACTCACACAACATAATACCCAATAGCTGGATGCATGGAACTATCATCATTATTCCCAAACCTAACAAAAACCCCACGTTACTTTCCTCACACCATCCCATCGCACTCTTCTGCACCCCCTCCAAAGTCAGTGAATGACTGGTATTACAACTAGTTACACCTCACACACACCCTAGCCCCAGCACAACATGGTGTTAGGCCACTACACTCCACGAACACTCTTCTTAAAGACCATACACAGAGAATTTTTGATGGTATGAATTCAGCTAGGCCACCAGACAGAACAATCCTGATCACACAGCCTCACAAACAAAGTATTCAACACAAACATGCACAATAACACAAACAGATGGCTGACAAACTATTTAGCAGGCACATGTAACATTTGCCAGTCAATCTCCAAACATCAAAAATTTCACAAATGGCGTCCCCCAAGGATCTGTTTTGTCCCCTACTCTCTTTGACCTATACATGCCCGACATACCCACACCCCAAACACCACAAATACACATAGCTTCCTATGAGGAAACATAACACATGTACACACCAAAACACAAGCACAGCCACACACATCCTTCAACCTTACCTCAACACACCACACGAATGGTTCACCACAAACAGGCTCAAAATAGCCCCAGCCAAATCAACAGTGATCCTTCTCACAAACTGGATGGTAGAATACAGTCACACTCTACACCTCACCATAAACAACACTCCCCTACCACACACACACACACACACACACACACACACACATAATCCTTGGTGTAACATATAATACATCAATGTCATTTGCACAACACATCACAAATATTAGAGATAAGTTAGCACCAAGAATCAACACCCTGAGGTAACTTGCCCATACAACATTTGGACACAACAAAGAAACCAGCACCACAGTATACAAACAGTATATACAGTACGTTCAGTGATGAATTATGCACGCTCTGCTTGGGCTTCTAACCTCAATAACACACTACAAAGCTCTTCAGACCATACAGAACAAGGCCCTAAAAATAACTGCAAGCTGCACAGCTACTACACCCACAGACCACCAGCACCAAGAAACCAAAGTCGTCAAAGTCAAGAATCATCTACACATGAAAGACGCCCAAATTTTCGCCACAGCCTCCACAAACCCACACCATCCAGTACAGTACATGGCAGCACATCCACACTCACCAAGGGAAATCAAAACTAAACTCAACACATGATATTATACACAAATACTGTCATCTCCCCCCCCCCCCTCGCCTGCCTTAGACCAGCATCCAGAAGCATATCCATACTCAAATCACTCACCACTCCATTCAGTCTCAAAAACAACACACAACTGCATGCACGGCCTCCTGATATCCAGTCTTCTGATTCCTATCTCGCTCATGAGGACAGGGTCCACTTGGCCAGACTGAGATGTGGGCATCATCCAGCTCTCTTGAGTTATCAGAAGAGGCTGGATGACTCTGTCGCTGATACCTGTCCAGGATGCAACACAACACCCTATACTATTAAACACATTATGGAGGACTGCATTGCACACAATCACCTATTCCAACAACACGACATACATTCCTTGAGAGCTCTGTGGGAAAGCCCGGTCTTGGCCGTGGCCTTCCCAAGAGACTCGGGGCTGTTCAGTCAGACAGCGTAGGGAACAACTACTACTATTACTACCGCCTCAAAGAAACTTCGATTACTGTACGAAGTTCGTAGCTTCTTCACTGACGAGCAGTGAATATAACAGCCATGTGTGCTCTCAGCTGGAATATTGCTCACTTTTGTGGAATGGATGTGGTGAGGTTGCACTAAAACAAGTAGGCAAAATTCAGGACAAGGCTGTTGGAATTATCAATAACCCTAATATTACAAATAAACTACCTCCCCTACAGGTAAGAAGGAATGTTGCCTCCCTTCCATCATTTTACAGAAACTTTTATGGCAAATGATGAGACGAAGTTGCACCTATTGTGCCACTTCCCCATGCCTTCCCCTGTGCTACACGGGCATCTGGTAGTGCTCATGACTGGAATGTCACAGAGTCATATTGCAGAACATTCACATATCAGAAATCTTTTATTTCCTGAACTGCATCTCTGTGCACCCCGCATCCCCGGAGTTGTTTCCCCCCAAACTTCAACCTACAGCTCTTCAAGTCGAACTTTTTCAGATTTCTTATGAATCGTGGACACCAGTAATCTGGTGTATGGATTTTTTTTTTAGCCATTTGCTTTTCTTGCCTCTCTTAAAAAAAAAAAAAAAAAAAAAAAAAAGTATCACTGTAAGTAAAACCAACTCACTTCATCTTCAAAACTGTGTTGAGTCCGTCCATAACATCTCCCCCGACCATCATGCTCCCAAGTTCTCTAAAGGCACTTGATTCCGAGTTTAAGAAGAACTTCTTGTATGAACCATCAAAAGATTCTATTGTCACCCTGTAACATGTACAAATAAAAATTATTTAATTAGTATTACAACTGAGACCCTATAACAACGCAACACCAAAACTTAACTTAAAGATACATTTATTATTATTTTTGTTAACTTTAAAATTGGCATAAAATTGCCATCTTTGCATGTCGAATGCTAACCTGTGACAATAAATCAAAACCAAAATATGATGCTAGTCACGAAAAAGTGCTTGGAACGAAAGCGAGACGTAGTATTGCCTCTTCCTGCCACTGAGTTTCGTGAATAAGCTACAATTAAGAAAAAACTGGGGCAAGTTAAACTGAAAGAGCTATAGTGTTTTATTGGCCTTTATAACGTTTACTACAGCACATTCCTTGCATTTATCCTATTGTAGTATAGGAATAATAATGATAAAGTTAAATCACTGTCTGAATATAGGACAAGCACTGAAATCGAAAATATCCAAAGTGCTACAGGATGTGCGGATCCAGTCCATGTATTATGGCAGACAGTGGAGGAAGCATAAGAGAAAGACTGTACTACAGTGAAGTCTCTGGAGAACAATGCATGTGGAAGTGAATAAGGTTACGAGAGCGGTGAACACATAAGTAAAATAAATAAATAAAGCTGGAGATAAACTTTGAGGGATGGAATATTTCAAGTATGGTCTATGTGGATGGTGTATTACGTGGTACCTGAGAACACCATTTGTTGATTCCTTTAGTGTTGCCCTGCTTTTGATCAATCATATCTGAAAGTATCGATGGATATGAATAAAACACTAGCTGCTGCGTGAAAACTAACTCACTGTGAAATGTGTTGGTGAACGGGGGGGAAAAACAGAACTGAGAGTTTAAGTTTTTCGACGCAGTGATTGAGTAGAGATAAATAACCAAATGTCCCAGCATTAACTTACATTTCAATTTCATCCAGCACCTCCGCATCCAAACGTTTGTTCATCATTGTCTCACCTGTCAATTACTTTGACCAGCTCCTCAACTGTCTCTGGTCTGGGTGGCAGCCTTGGGAGGGTGAGGGAAGCGATGAGGCTGGCTCGATATGCTGTGCCCACCACCACACCGAAGAACAACCAAGTGCCGACGAGGATGTGGTTGGACTGGCTGGTTGAAAGGCGTCCGTACAGTCCCTGGCCCAACAGTGTGCCCACAGACTCCAACACCACCGATCCAGTACTCAGCACTCCATGCCGCATTTGCCACGTTTTCCTCCTCGTAATCTGTAACGCATACATATACAGTGATATACATATAAAATGATATGAGTGCGAAGTTGTTGTTTTATTGTGTCATAGGGGTGAGCAGTGATGTTTTGGACAGTCAAATGGTTTAGATAATACCAGTCATGAAAGAAAGTGCACCACAGTGCATGTGCCAACGTCAGGAAGACTTCTAATGAAGTCATTCGTGTCATTTTTTTTTTTTTTTTTTTTTTTTGCGGAGGTGCTTATTCTGTCCAGTTTCTTAAAGCAATTTTTTTTTCTACATTTCTTAATGCAATATTTCGACTACATATAGTGTGCTCTAAAATAGTGAAAATGTCATGGAACAGTCAGGTACTGGTTACAGTGAAGGTATGACATATATATATATATATATATATATATATATATATATATATATATATATATATATATATATATATATATATATATATATATATATATATATTAGAGTTAATTTGATTAGGAATGCTTAAAGTTCTTTCTTCGTTGAAAAAGGTAGACCATAATAAAACTGTATGAAAGCAAAATAATTTAACAATTCCATGCACTGGTTTCAAGAAATCAACAAGTGTGAAGTAGCCTACCCCCCTTTTTTTTTTTTATGCGAGGAAGAAGGAACCAAAGGCCATGAGCCCGCAGTAACAGTTCCCTCCAAGAGAAAAACAAAATACAATAAAGAGCCAAATTCAAGATCCGATCATTTTGAGATGCCTGGACACACTGCGTTTGAAAGACTGGAGATCATAGGCAACGGGAAATACAGACAGAGGGAGACAGTTCCAGAGGTGACCTGTTGCATAAATGAAAGACTGGGAGTAACCGTTAACTCTTGCATTAGAGAGTTGGACAGAAAAGGGATGAGAGTTTGCTGCCAGACGGGTGCTACGCGCCCGTCGTAGAGGTGGAGGAATGCAAGCAGACAGTTCAGAGGAGCAGTGACCATTAAGGTAGCGATAGAAAAGAGATAAAGATGCAACAGTGCGGCGAAGAGACAGAGGTTGAAGGGAGTCAGTAAGAGGAGGAGAGATGATAAGACGAAAAGCCTTTGACTCCACCCTATTGAGAAGAGCTGTATGTGGGGAGCCTCCCCACACATGAGAGTTGTACTCCACACAGGGGCGGATAAAACCCCTGCATAGAGTCAACATTTGTGCAGGGGTAAAGAAAGAGCAGAGTCGGCTTAGCACACCCAATCTCTTGGAAGCAGATTTTACAAGAGATGTAATATGATCTTTCCACAATAAGTCCCAAGTAAATGAAACCCCAAGCATGTTCAAGGATGATGCAGGATTAAGGTGAATATTATTAAACATTAGTGGGTATACCTGTGGAAGATTTTGTCGGTTTGATAGGTGTAAGAACTGAGTCTTAGATGCATTAAAAACAACCATATTATTTTTACCCCAGTCAGAGATACGAGCCAAGTCAGACATTAGGTGTGCCATAGTCTCATCCCTTGTTTGTTGAAGTAACTGTTGAGATGGGCATTGCGGGAACCAAATGGAAAGGTGAAGGGTGGAGTCATCAACGTATGAGTGGATAGGGTTAGATGTACAGCTTAGAAGATCATTGATGAATAAAAGGAAGAGAGTTGGTGATAGGACAGAGCCCTGAGGAACACCACTGTTGATAGATCTAGGAGAAGAACGATGGCCATCTACAACAGCGGCTATAGAACGACCAGAAAGGAAGCTAGCAATGAAGGCACAAATAAAAGGATAGAAACTGCAGGAGGGCAGTTTGGAAATTAAAGATTTATGCCAGACTCGATCGAAAGCCTTTGAGATGTCAAGTGCAATGGCAAAGCTTTCGCCAAAGTCCCGAAAGGAGGATGACCAGGAGTCTGAAAGGTAGGTGAGAAGATCTCCAGTGGAGCGTCCCTGACGGAACCCATACTGACGATCGGAAAGAAGGTTGTGATAGGAAAGATGCCTTAAAATTTTTCTATTGAGAATTGACTCGAAAACTTTTGAAATACAGGACGTTAAAGCAATTGGACGATAGTTGGAGGGTTGGGAATGGTCACCCTTCTTTGGGACTGGCTGAATGAGAGCAAACTTCCAGCAAGAAGGAAAGGTACAAGTTGACAGACAAAGGCGAAAGAGTTTGCCTAGGCAGGGTGTAAGCACAGAAGCACAGTTCTTGAGAACAACAGGAGGGACCCCATCAGGCCCATATGCCTTGTTAGTACTGAGGCCAGTGATGGCAGAAAATACATCAACTGAAGAAATTTTAATGTAAGCCATGAGGAAGTCAGAGGGGGGAAGCGATGGAGGAACAGCACTGGAATCGTCTAAGGTGGAATTGGAGGAGAAAGTCTGTGCAAAGAGATCTGCTTTATCCGTAGAAGAAATAGCTACAGAACCATCAGAGTAGAAAAGAGGAGGGAAGGATGATGAGGTAAAGTTGTTAGAAAGATTTTTGGCAAGGTGCCAGAAGGAGCGGGAAGAATTCAAGTTGGAGAGTTGAGAGCATTTAGTATGGATGAAATTACTTTTAGTAGAGCGAAGAACAGACTTAGCACGATTCCGGGCAGAAACGTAAAGATGATGTGATTCAGGGGTGGGTTGGCTCCGGTACCTTTTGTAGGCCCTCTCCTTGTTGCGGACAGCATTAGAACAAGCGTGATTAAACCAAGGCTATCTTGCGTTAGTCAAAGGATATGAGAAAGGAGTGTATGCTTCCATGCCCGAGAGAATAACCTCCGTAATGCGCAAGGCACACTCGGATGACTCCCGGCCATGGAAGCAATAATCATTCCAGGGAAAATCAAAGAAGTAATGCCTGAGGGCCTCCCAGTCCACAGCTCCAAAATGCCACAGACGACATTTCCCTGGAGGGTCCACAGGCCGTACCGGAGTGATAGGACAGGTTAAGGTAATAAGGTTGTGATCGGAGGAGCCCAACGGAGAGAAAAGATTAACAGAGTAAGCAGAAGGATTAGTTGTGAGGAAGAGGTCAAGTATGTTGGAGCTCTCTCCAAGGCGGTCAGGGGTACGGGTAGGGTGCTGTACAAGCTGCTCTAGGTCATTAAGGATAGAAAAGATGTAGGCTTGTTCACCAGGTGGATCCGTGAAAGGAGAGGAGAGCCAAAGGTGGTGGTGAACATTGAAATCTCCTAGATTGGAGATTTCAGAGAAAGGAGAAATGGATAGAATGTGTTCCATCGTAGAAGTATGATAGTCGAAGAATTTTTGATAGTCAGTAGAATTAGGGGATAAGTAAACAGCACAGATATATTTAGTCAGAGAATGACAGGAAAGCTGAAGCCAGAGTGTAGAGAATTCAGAAGAATCAAGTTCAGGAACACGAGAGCAAGATAAGTCGTTGCGTATATATACACAACAGCCACCTTTGGCTTTGAAATGAGTATAGAGAAAGTAGGAGGATAAAGAAAAGGGTTTGCTGTCAGTTGCCTCAGACAGCTGAGTCTCAGTTAGAAAAAGAAGGTGAGGTTTAGAGGAGGAGAGGTGGTGCTCAACAGAGCGAAAGTTAGAGGAAAGACCGGGAATGTTGCAGAAATGAAGAAGAAGAGAGTCAGACAGTGGTTCCAGGCACCTCGAGTCGTCACCGGGAGAGGGGCGGATGGTGGGGGCATTTATGTTCCCCCCTCCTGGGGACTCCGAGGCTCGGTGATGAGACGCCATTTTAGTTGAATTTTGAATAGGAAGTGTAGTGTGTACTGTGCATGTAGTTTGGTGTAGATAGTTAGAGAAATTTGTACTGGAGAGCAAGCTGGTCTACTCTCTGTGTAACTGAGACACTGAAAAAGTTCAGCAAAGGAGGATGGTCAGGAACTAGTCCTGAGGGCTGATGCAACGTGAGCTCCAGCACTCCCTGTCATCAGCTTTCCATCCACCTCGGGAGTACTGCCCTGCTCGACTGGTGCTACAGTGGTGGCTGTAGTGGAGGCTGGGGGTGAGAAGCAATGATCCGAACCCACTCTGTACTCAATTATACCATGCAAATGTATTCCAGCAAAGTGTTTAAGGACGTGATATATAAAAACAGCAATATTTTTAATTTTTTACTGCATAAATTTAACATCATCCAAGAAGAGTATTTGTACTTATAGCTGTTAAATGAAACTAATATTTTTCCATTATATATCTTTATCGTTTCCTCTGATTTTCACCTGTGAGTCTCATGTTAATGACTCATTTGAACCTATCGTCTGGAGTTAACTGGAAAAGATAATAGAATTAACCTGAGCAAGAGAGTGTTCATGATATCACAATAAGCAATTGTCTCCACTGACACACTCATCTTAATAAAAATCATAGACTGTTGATTCATGTTAAATACAAGAGAAGAACAAGAAAACGCGACCATGAAAGGGTTAAATGCATCATTGTTCTCGCTGACCATAAAACAGTAAAGAATAATGGCAACAGACAGATGTGGCATCATACTGGACTTCGCTAAAATGAAGAACGATATTGTGCTTCACTAGAGTAAATCACATTTGTTTAAAAATCCTGATGCAGCAGAAGCACTGCCTTGTGAAATATATTTACGTGTGTGACTAGCACTGGAAGACGGCCCCGGGGTGCAAATTGAGAATGTCCCACGTCTAAATTAATTTCGATGATATAATAGTAATAGTAATAATATAAGGAACAGTTTCCGCAGCCTATTATTATTAATACTGGATGCGCCCACGCCTGACCACTTGCATGTTTACCTTGACAAGTGTGAAGCAGACAGTCAGCGTAGAAGCCAAGACACCGATCCACACTTGGCCACTCAGCGGGTAATAGAAGCTCAGCCAACTGGGTGTTATGACCGGGGTGGCCATGGCGAATTTAGCAGCAGCTTGATCATAGGTGAAAGTCAAATCCCGTCTGGAAGCATTTTTAGAAATAAATACGCTACGTTTGTGGATGTTACAGCCATTTGCTCCACCTAACCATGGGAAAGAATTTGTTCTTCAATAAATAATAATAATAATAATAATAATAATAATAATGGTAATAATAATAATAATAATAAATATCAACAGTAATAATTAAGAATTAAAAAAAAAAATCGGAAGCCGAATGCTAATCGCCCGACAGAACATGGTGTTGGCTAAGTCCAAGATTTTGGCCATTTCTTAATAAGCTGGAGGTTTCATGTTGATAGCTCAAGCATTTCATGATTATTTATATGTATATATATATATATATATATATATATATATATATATATATATATATATATACATATACATATATATATATATATATATACTGTATATATATATTTTTTCATTTATTCATTCATTGCCAGCCGCCATGTATCCCAAACAGGGTGGCCAAGGGCTTAGAGTTAATTGTTTTACAGGGAGGGGCACTAATCCTCCACCAACCCCACTTGACACGTAGGGATGCCAACAACATCTGGTGTTCCCAGGCGGTCACCCATCCAAGTACTAACCAGACCCAACGTTGCTTAATATATATATATATATATATATATATATATATATATATATATATATATATATATATATATATATATATATATATATATATATATATATATATATATATATATATATATATATATATATTAGAACAGAGGAAGGGAAAGCCAATTATTGAAAGAAAGTAATAATCCACATACCAGATTACTAGCGTCTTCCATTCATAAAAAATCTGTAGGTTGTAATTTGGGGGGGAAACAACTCTGGGGAAGCGAGTTCCAGAGAGATGCAGTTGTGGAAATAAAAGAATTCTGATAGGCAAAAGTTCTGTTGTATGGCAGTGTGACAGTCCATTCATGAGCACAACTAGAGCATTTTACCATAAAAGTGTCTGTAAAATAATGCAGGGGAGGCAACATTCCTTCTTACTGGTAGGGGAGGTAGTTTATTTATAATATCAGGGTTATTATAATTCAAACAGTTTTGTTCCGAATTTTGTCTAGTTGTTTTAGTGCAACCTCTCCACATCTAATGCACAAGGGCGAAGAATACTCTAGCTAAGAGCAAACATGACTTATAAATTTTAATTTACTGCTCGTCAGTGAAGAAGTTATGGATTCAGTATAATAATGCAAGTTTCTTTGAGGCAGCCTTAGCAAGTGATCTAACATGAGAGGTCCAGCTGAGGGCATTGTTAAGTGACACACCAAGAATTTCATTACTTTTGGAGATAGGAATATTAGTAGCACTGATGGTAATACACGAATCTGGCAATATCTGTCTATTAGTGAACTGGATATTTTTGGTTTTACTATCACTAAATGAGACAAGGTTAATTTGTCCCCATTCATTGATCTTAGATCAGTGTTGATTTATGGAGATGGGTGCACTGAGTTGACAGTTAGTCATATTAAATTTTGTAAATGGGTTTTTTGAGTGTGAATGTACTGTGAAATGTTGATTCATCTGCATATGGAAGGATGGGATTGTGAGTGATAGATTAGAGATCATTAATATGAACTAGGAATAGGGTTGGTGCCAAAACTGGTCCTTGTGGCACGCCGACATGAATTGAGTGGAAACTGGAATATACATCATCTACTTTTACTCTTATTTTTCTGTCGCTTAGATATGAGGAAAGCAGAGGAACAAAAAGATGTTAGTCCATAGCAAGGGAGTTTGGATAAGGGAACGGTCCCAAACTCTCTCAAAAGCTTTAGAAATATCAAGCGCGTGCACAAGTTTCTCTATGTTGGTCAGTTGATTTATGGATGGTATGAGTCAGGAGACTGAGTACATCAATGGTGTACCGTTCGTGGCAAAAACCTTATTGTTTATCACTGATTAAGTTGTTGGATTCAAGGTGTTGAACTGTGTGCTAATTAAATACAATTTCAAATACTTTACCAAAAGACGATGTGACGAATATTGGTCTTTAATCAGGGGGGTCAGAGGAACATCCTTTCTTTAGAATTGGGTGGAGATTGACTTCTTTCAATGAATTATGGAATGAAGAAGTATGTACGAATAGTCTGAATAACTTACTTAGAATAGAGGCAAGTTCTGAGGAACACCTTTTAAAAACAATTGGAGGACTTCCATCCTGGCCTGGAGCTTTGTTGGTTCGTAAATTGTCAAGTATGGATTTTACATATCTAGTCTGTATTATAAATGACCTTGACCTTGACCCCGAGTGCCCATTGTCAAACTTGTCCAAGATTTTGGCCATATCTTAATGCCCTGAAGGTCTCATGTTGATAGCTCAAACCGTTCATGTGATCCAATATACTGTATTACTCATCCTCTTCATGCCCACAGTGGGGGGCGGAGGGACATTGATTGTAAGATTGTGACAACGTGAGTTAACTTTTACCTGGTCATGGTGTAGTGGTATGCTGCCTGGCTCTCACCTGAGAGTCCCGGGTTCGAGTCCCGGCATATTGGTAATATATTGGATGCTTTTTCCTGTGTACAGTACAGCTTTCTCTCTTCCGTTCATATGATATAATGGTGCTAAAAGGCGGGCTATAAAAAGTAGTTGACATTTGGCAACCATTTTGGTGACCTTGACCTTGACCCCGAGGACCCATTTTTGAACTCGGCCAACATTTTGGCCAGATCTCGGTGCCCTGAAGGTTTCATGTTGATAGCTCAAGCCGTTCATAAGATATAATAGGAAAAGACACACACACACACACACACACACACACACACACACACACACACACACACACACAGGTAGGTAAAAACATTATTGCTCCGCCTCGTAAGTCAGACAATAACTAGAGGCCCTCCCAAGGGGGTAATCACACTACTGTAGCTCGAGCCGATACATATCTAGCTCGGCATAGAATATGACCTTGACCTACTGTCACCAGTTTCAAACTCATAGGAGATTTGCATCCCTACTACATACTTGTAAAATTGTGATGATATCTTGAGCGGTTGCGATGTTATTGTGGCAATAGACACACAGAGCTTGACCTACCTTCACCAGTTTGAAACTCGTGATCGATAATTATATCTACTACAGACCTGTAAAATTCTGTGATGATATCTTGAGCAGTTGTTAAGTTATCGTGCCAACAGAAACACGGAGAGATGGACTGAAAGATGGACAAATTGAAAACAATTCCAGCTTCGGCATCGCGGCTAATAAGGATAGGAATAAGAATAGTAGTAGCAGTAGAAGTAATAGTAGTAAGAGTAGCAGTATTACAACTGAAACTGAAATCCCATCTGGAAACAGTTCCGGAATATTACAGGTTCTTTTTACATTTCCAGCTTCATCATCTTCCCACAGCTCCATGCATACCCTCCAGATCATATCCTTTACTATCGACCATCGTCAGACTATAATATGCTACAGTATATTATTTACAACTCGAACATTTTCCCATTCATCAATTCTTCCCAGTTCTGCTTCGTATGTTGGTAAGACGAAAATTACCAAGAATTAGGCGCAGATAAGATTATATTATTGTAGATGAATACGAGTATATTGTCCTTCTTGGATGCACTGCCAGAATATAACACGTTGGTACTGACATTTTTTCCCCTCGGCTGAAAAGAACTTCTTTTTAAAATTTGAGTTAACTGAGCCCGTTTCTAACCCCTTTCCTTATGGGATGGACTTTTGTTGGCTTACTAATGTTGCTTAGTAACATAATTGAACCAAAAGAAGTGTCAGTGTGAAGAAGCAAAAGAAGGTAATATGTGCAGAATGTAGTTCCACATTTGTAGGTAGTCATTAGAAGAATATTCTTAACTTTTGTGCACTGACGGGTTCATTATCAAGTTACTGCACTTTAGCAAGTAAAACAAAACTAAACAATTATTTTCCTCATCACTAACGTTATCTATAATCAAAAAGATATAAGGCAATTACAAATTAGATATGCTATCTATAATCAAAAAGATATAAGGCAATTACAAATTAGATATGCTATATCTATCTTTTAACAATGTACAGCTGTTCTTTGCCGCATAAAACTATCTGGAATTGAATCAGTTTATCGATAACAACAGTGAACACTGTAGTACAAAGGTTAACCTTAGCTTAGAATCTCACCTCTCTAGTTCTTGTGGAATAACACCATGTATCACTGTTGCCAAGAATGATTTACGAATCGGCACCTGATCTTTCATCTGCAAGTAAATATAACATTAAAATAAAGAAATGAAAGGCCCAATATATATATATATATATATATATATATATATATATATATATATATATATATATATCTGAGTGTAAAGTGGAGGGACTGTAAGAAAATGTTCTGGAAAGAGGTGAAAAGAGTAAGACAGGGTGGAAGTGGAGTTAGCAGGGGAGTGAAAGATAAAAATGATATATTACTAGTGGAGAAGGGAGAAAAAGTGAACAGATGGAGAGAACACTTTAAGGAATTGTTGAACGTAGAGGATGGAAGTAATGCGAGTATAAGTGGCTGGGGAATGCCTGGGAGAAGGAGGGAGGTGAGAAGACAGGAAGAAATTAGTAAGATAGAAGTTGTGGAAGCAATGAAGAAAGTTAAATTGGAGAAAGCCCCAGGAATTGATGGAGTGTGTGGTGAAATGCTGAAGCATGAGGGAGAGATAGTAGTAGAATGGATGTGGAAGATGTGCAGATTGGCCTGGGAGGAAGGTAGAGTCCCGGAGGATTGGAAGTCAGGTATAATTATTCCCTTGTACAAAGGAAAAGGGGAGAAAGAAGTGTGTGGTAATCATAGGGGCATTTGTCTTCTTACTATAATAGGAAAAGTGTATGGTAGGATACTTTTTGACAGAGTTAGAGAAAGAACAGAGAAATTACAGTACAATCCCAGTTAACCAGGCAGCTTGGGGAATTCACCTTCCCGGTTACAGATTTTTCCCGTAGTTCTGATATTCAAATCTATACAAAGGCGATCATTATCACAGCAGTAAATACAATTCAGGTACTCACCACTCACATCAGGGGGCACACCAAGAGATTCCACCTGAAAAATTGCCTCGCAAACACACACCATGGCCATAACGGACGTGCATGCAATGCCTTACAGTACCGGTACTGCAAAATGCACAAGTCCATTCTGTTATCTACCGAATAATTTCTTGTATGTACTGTACTCATGTGGAAAACTAAAGAAATAAAATCCTGCATATTTACTGGTAAATTATCACGACACCTGTACCCCCACATCAGCTTTGTTTACGATCCCGACCCCAACTGACCACCACCATTCCGCCACTGTTTTGCACCATTGTTAACTACCGAAGTATTTGTTGTATGTACTGTACTCATAAAAGTGGAAAAATAAAGAAATAAAATCTTGAACATTTATTGGTTAAATGATGTTAAGACTGTACTGTAGAATTATCACACCTGTGCCCCCACACAAAGCTTTGCTTACGTTCCCGGCCCTGACTGACCTCCATCATTCCACCCTTCACCTGCCGCCAATCAGCTGTTTTGCACAAAATAAAATACATGATGTACTTATTAAGTGCAAGCATATATATTTTTTTTTCTTCCAACAAAGTAAACCTTCATTCCTATTAACATTTTTTTTTTTCATCTCTGCCAGCACACATGCGTTCTAAGATGAATTTATGTGGTGCAAGTTAGAGACGGTCCGTTAGGAAGAAAAACACCGGCGTTTGCTGATTTGCTTTCTCCTGAGATGTCTGGCTTACAAATTCCATGTCTGTCTTTGAAACGATTTAACCATCCAACACTGAAATCACATTCGACTTCTGTATTCATTTTATTGTGAGACTCTCTTGCTTTTTCTTCGATAAGAGGACCAGAAATAGGTGCTCCCCTAGATCTTTCTAAGCAAAACCACTCGAACGATGAAGAGTATGCCTTTTTTCAATGGACTTACTTGTCTCGCTTTTCATGAAAAATTCATTGAGCTTGGATGCTGGGTCTTTATATAAATCGTTGGATTTCCTACATTATATTCGGTCATCAGTGTTTTATAATGTTTGCCTTTTTCAAGTCTATTGCATATGTCCAGCTTCTGTTTCAAGGTAGGCACGACATGCCTACGTTTAGTTTGCTCTTTAGGCATTTTGGAATGTTGAAATTACAGTCCATCAGATCAACACAACAGCAAGAGAGCTTGTTTACTGTCTGGTGGTAAAAAGCAGACTGGTGATTTGTGGAAATTGTGGAGGATGCCTGAATTCAAGTAGGGGAAAGAGGGAGGAGGAGGGCTGGTTAAGAGGATTTACTAGAGATTTACATTAGCCAGAAATGCTTTCACCTCGCTTAGTCCGACTTCACCCAGCCTCGCGTGACACGATAAAACGGCGGTTTGGCGGTCCATTCAAAATGGTGCACAGTTATAACTTACTGACGTTTTTACCAGCCCTTGAATTTTCCCGTTTTTCTGAGTATTCTGTTTGTCTGGATACCGGATAGCTGGGATTGTACTGTAGTTGGAGAAGAACAGGGAGGCTTTAGGAAGGGAAGAGGTTGTGTAGATCTGATATTCATTCTTAGATCTTTAGTGGAAAAGTTTCTAGAGAAGGGAAAGAAGTTGTATGCGGCTTTCATGGATTTGGAGAAAGCATATGACAGGGTGGATAGACAAGGATTGTGCAAAGTGTTAAGAATATATGGAGTAGATGGGAAGTTGTTGAATGCTGTGAAGAGTATGTACGATGGTGCAAAGGCTGCAGTGCATGTGGATGGTGAACTAAGAGAATTTTTCTCTTTGAAAGTTGCGTTTGAAACAGGGATGTGTCATGTCTCCATGGTTGTTCAATTTGTACAGGGATGGGGTAATAAAAGAGGTACAAGGTAGGGTAGTGGATGTTGGAGTGGCCCTGGTGAGAGAGGATAGTGTTTGGAAACTCCCTGTACTGTTGTTTGCAGATGATACTGTGTTGTTTTATATATATATATATATATATATATATATATATATATATATATATATATATTCTCGTGTGTCTTTTTTTACCGTAAACTCCTTCAGAGAAATGGATCGAACTATAAGTTATGAAGTAGCATTCATTAACCCCTTAACCGCGGGGCTATGCTTGGGAGCAAGGGATCATACTGCGGGGTGTCACTTTTGTGATTCTGTGTTGTTTTGAATTCACCCGGGCTTTCAAGTGGTAGCTTGTATCATCTATCAGTACCGCCAATGTCCAACACTAGTTAGCACTCCTAATCTCATCTGTTCTCCCATCCATTGTTGACAATTTAATCATTTCTCCCTGTTCTTAACTCCCCTCCCTACCTCCCCTCCATTACCCTCTCTTCTCACCTGCCCGGCTGTGCTACGTTAAGTAAATCTTCCCTGGAATTTTCCACTGATTTCATCCATTGAAATAAGCCCTATGCCCTATTCTTATACCAAATAATATATACAAAAATGAAATAAGGTAAGTGAGAGTGCCAAACACCTGGAATTGGCTAATTATCACCTGACAACACATAACGTGCACTCGTTTGCTAATTTTCGCTGTTTATTTCCCTTTGAAATATGGAGTATAATCTATTCTCTTAATAAAAATATATATAAGAAAGGAAGGGAGAAGCCTAAGTGATATTTATGTTCACCTGGAACTACCTAATTATTGCAGGCCATCACACTGTATTCTACGCTAAGTAAATCTTCCCTGGAATTTTCCATTGATTTCATTCATTGAAATAAGCCCTATGCCCTATGCTTATACCAAATTATATATACAAAAAAGAAATAAGGTAAGTGATAGTGCCATACACCTGGAATTGGCTAATTATCACCTGACAACACTTCACATGCACTCGTTTGCTAATTTTCGCTGTTTATTTCCCCTTGAAATATGCCGTATAATCTATTCTCGTAATAAAAATATAAGAAGGGAAGGGACAAGCCTGAGTGATATTTATATTCACCTGGAACTACCTAATTTATTATGTATTGTCTAGATTTCCTGCCAATCATTTCATAGCTATATATTAGCAGCTGTCAAAGGCTGACATTGGCAGTATTGCACTCCCCCTAGGGAGGCCACCAGTATCAGTTTACTGTCGTCTTTCAAGGTGAAAGTACGTCGGATTCGCGCCTGTCAAATTCCGCCACTTTTTAGCCCCATGCAAAGGGCCCTGTGACCTCTACCCCCTACTAAACCTCGTGTGGAAAGAAGTAAAGGGCTGACTGCTTTGGAACGTGAACTGGTTAATTTGTCAATGAAAATGATAGAGAGTGACTACGATCTTTCTGGTGAGTAAAACAGTGCAAGTGGAAATGTAAATAATGTGTAAACAGCAAGTGAAAGCAATGAAGGTAAATATAAGTGAACAGTGGAAAATAGTTTTATAAGTTACTGCAAGTGACAGTGCCTAAAACAGTGTAAATAAAATAGAAATGTAAATAATGTAAATAAAATAGAGAATGTAAACAGAAATGTAAATGAGTAGTATTATACGAATACGAGTATATGTACTAGGAGTAATGAAAGTGAAAGTTTCACTCTAGCATGTATGAATACTATGAGTTATGAAAGTGAAGGTGAAAGTGACATTCACTCTCAACGCTAGTATACAGGACGAGAGAGTGAATGCTACCTATTTTACTGAAAGAGAAATTGAATGCCTACTGTGACAATAAACTACTATTACTGAAGGAAACTTATGGATAAAGACTGTAGATATATATATAAGTGTTATATAGTAATAGAAATATAAAGTGTCAGTGTTTTTTTGAATAATAAATGACAGAACACCAGCGGCGAACGATCGCAAGTGGGAAGGTCATATGCGCTTGTAATTTTCATTGCTTTCACATTTTTTTTTATTTTGACTATGGATTCCAAACTATTTGAGAATCATAGAATAGTGTTTCTAGTGATAATATCAGGCTGTGGTAATCATATTACGGGTTGTCAGGAAGTGTAAAGTGGAGACTTCGTTACCCAACTTCAGAGGTCTCCACAAGTCCTGCAGTACTCGACGAAGGCTCAACAAACATCCCAGGAGAAAGCTGAAGGTATGTGCCATAGGCATATTTAATTTTAATATTCTAGGACTAATAACTGATTTTTGGCAAATATTTTTAGAGAGTTTGTCGGAGCGCGAATATGCCCGCGGGACAAGCAAGTCAAAGCAAAACAAGCCCGCGGTTTAGGGGTTAAAGCTGACCAGCAAGATTCGCTTCCTAATTTGAAAGAAACTGATCATTTTAGTGCAAAATAAAGTACGAGCCAAAGGTACAAAATATTATAATGTATTGTTCTTCCTAGGAAGAACTAAAAAAATCGTCACTTTTCATTTGAGATGTCTGGATTGGATACATAATTTAAAAGTTTTAAGGTCATAGGTAGAGTGAAATACAGAATGATGACAGTTCCTTATTTGATCAGCTGTATACATGAGGACTGATAATACCCTGCAAGAAAGAGCTAGACGGGAAAGTGCACTAGGGTTCACTGCTTGGCAGATGTTATATGGCTTCTGTTACTGGGGAGGGACAAAGGCATTCACTTCAGAAAAGTAATATTTGTAATGTCAGTAAAATATGGAAGGATATGCAATGCCTCAGTGAAGTGCAGGAAGCATGATGCTACAAAGAAGCTGGGGGATGGTAGGAAGTTATTCCTTTACCTACGCTATTTATAATGGGAGAGAGAGAGAGAGAGAGAGAGAGAGAGAGAGAGAGAGAGAGAGAGAGAGAGAGAGCAGAACTCCTTACAAAGCCAAACATATCCCTTGGACAAAGCCAGCAAACTGTCCAGAAATAATGGAAGAGCTAAGGCAATTTTCTTTTAATTTTCTAGTTTTACCAGTTAAGGAATAATCAGTCATAATGAAACAAATTCTTGTTTTCGGTACCAAACTTTTTTTATAAGAAATTTAATAACATCCTGTAAATAATGAAATATGTGTCGAAACAGAGATAGAAAGAAACATATCGCTGCATATCAAATCAAGAACAAACGACGTCACACACAAACATTGGTGTACTATGGTTGAAATTATCTGTGCATATACTGGGGGTTCATAAAAGACACCAAAGAGAACAAAATTAAATATCCCTGGGGTTCAACATTCAGTTTTAGGTGGCACTGACGAGACCGATGCTAGCGACAGTTTGTAATGTACGTTCCACTGATTGACATTGATCATCAGTGAGGGCAGTGGAGAGGTTAAGGTGCTGTTCCAGTAAGATTACACATTTCATCTAGAATGATATTGTATAACACTGATATGCTGGAGCTGAATCGAGTTCGGATAACACCTTAAAAGACATAACCTCTTATTTGATATTAGGTTTCTGGTAGTGGCAGGCAAAATGAGATCAAATGCTAACCCTTGCAGTGAATGCTTTCTGAACAAGAATTTTGTGAAAAACATTGTGGTTTCTGTAGAGATCACATTTTAAATAATCGCTAACATACTACACAAGAAAGTGAGTTGGGTACAAAACATTGAAAAACGATGCTGACATAATATTCGGATGTAATATTCAAATTAGTTACTTTGCAACATCAACAAATAGTAACAGCAAAAAGCTGAGTGTATACAAGTATATAATTCTCACCTCGTTCCAGGTGCGTGATGGAAGAATACGGAAAGTAAAATTCAGGGCCTGGCCAACTGCAACCAGCTGGTTGTAGTCAGTGCCTGAGTACCTGGTGGTGTTGCCATCCATGGTTTCTCTCCAATAGGGTTCATATGTAATCGCTGACACGTTTATCGTTGCGCCATGGAAACTGCCGAGAATAAAGTAATATTCTGAATGTAGGGAAGTTCTATATTAGGGTGGAACTGACTTTTTATTCAGCCTATGATAATCCTATACAAATAAAGGCAATTGTATATAGTTCAAAACAAGTAAAAGTCCTCCATGACAAATTTTCATAATTGATTATTGATAGATTACCAACATTCACTTTATGGTAGTTGTTTCTCGGCTCGATATTCTTGTTCATTACATTGTCCGCAACATGTATACTGTAAGCTGCAAGTTATACCTGTTTTACACCAATCTGCACTAGATTTACAACCTTTCACAACATATTTCACATACCTCAGACACAGAAAAATACAATGCCATGGCTCTACTTCATTTTCATAACACTTTCTCATGACTAGCACCATAGTCTAGTGTTAATATCTTGTTTTAATCTAAGCATAGGAGATGGAGAGGTGACAACTTTAGGTCAGGTTAGAATAAAATGACCATAAACCAGTCTATCCTCGTGAATAATTGCATACATGCATTTTTCCAGTATTGTAATGCCCAGTAATATCGAAAGAGTATGTAAGATACTCCAGTTCTGAAATGGCCAGTAATCTGTACACATTACTTGGTGTATTTCTCCGGGAAAAGGGTGGCAGGTGTAAGATAGCGTAGACCTGATGTGGGGGTCCAGGAAGCCACTTGCACCACCTGGGCACCGTCAGGACTGTACGGCAAGTGAACCAACATGCTGTACCTGCACAATACGTTTATAGTTTTCAGACAGAATGAATTATCTTTATTCCCTCGACACTACAAGGGTGTAATTTATCATTTCCTTTAGCTAGTAAAGGAACAGTTTCATGCAGCCTTTCGAGGAATTCTTGAAGTGAAAGTTATATCCAATCGAGGCTAAAGTTTAACCCCTTCGTTAAGGAAGGTATAACTAACTCCTCAATCCGAAAATTGCCACCTCAGTAAGATTTTCTGGCGGTAACAGGAATGAACGAATATTATTATATATATATATATATATATATATATATATATATATATATATATATATATATATATATATATATATGTCATCAGCCGTCTGAGTGTCCACTACAGGACCGGCCTCTCCCAACCAAAGCGGGGACGATACAGCCAATATATCTCTATCAACTGGCTTAGGCTTGTCATGTAGAGATTGTATGTAGGGTGAGAAGTGCTTGTAAGTGTATTGTATTGTTGGAGTGACTTTGGATGTGTGTGTGTAGTCTGTGAACCAAGTGTAATCGGCCCGTGCAAGCCGACTGGGTGCAAGCATACTTTATAGTATGTGACACTGGTTCAACCACAGCACCCCTGATGTCTGCCAATGCAGTACGTGGCCAGAAGAACGCTCCCAAAGTTTATTACCCTGGCTGAGTGCGAACCCTCATTCTTCAGTGTATGAAAACGTACACTGTACCACAGTGACACGGAGGCTTTATATATATATATATATATATATATATATATATATATATATATATATATATATATATATATATATATATATGTCTATCTATCTATCTATCCATATATATATATATATATATATATATATATATATATATATATATATATATATATATATATATATCAATAACCTTGTGTCCATCTAGTGAATGACATGGGGTAGCTTCAGACCCCAGGGGTATTTTGCCTAAAGCGTGGTGGTTCGGTTTTACCATCAAGTTGCTGGTGCACCAATGTTGCTTTCGTTTACTTGGACCCTCTAGCAGCACTCAACCTCTATCCTACAATAGGTGCAGCTTATCCTTTGCCGTGTTACACTGTATCAGCCTGTATGATGACACGGTGCATACAACAGTCCTTAATGCATAAAACTGCACTGTTCACTGCATTAATGTTTGTATTAGGTGTCAACTGGACCTCATTCAGACTGCTGCGAGGTGAAAGTGTGTTCAATAGTCAGTCTGTGTAGCCGCCCAAACTGCGACTTTAACTGCTATCTTGGCAAGAGTGTGAATAGGTCGGTGAAGTATACTACCAGACTCCCTGTAAAAACACACGTCGACAATACGTAATTGTACGCTATCCCAGCAACACTGCACCTACCGATATATTTTGTGTAGCCGTGGCTACATACTAAAACCTTAATGGCAGACAACGGACAGACATGCATACTGTGGCCAGTGTTGCAGTTCATTATACGGTATGTCCGTTTATCACACACAAACGTTGCAGACGTCATCTACCGTGTTAACCTGGATCTGGATTGGTCAGTTGCATTACTGGACCCCTGTGCAAACAAGGTTTGACTAAGCAGTTTTCCTAGGAACACCACATCACCGAAATGCTTCGGTAACAATGAATACTGGCCCTATACTATCCTTGCAATTTCATGACAGACACTGGACACACAATATATCAATCGTTTGACAAAGGGAAGCAGGACTTAAATATCATTATGTGTAATGTGTATCAGGCATTGTGGTGCTGGTGACTGTAGGTGGGAAGAGAAGCGTCACCAATGTATAGTTGTTTAGTGCCATCATACGAGAATTATAACAACCTCTAGCTCGACAATAGATTTTGATATTGCAGCAATCCGTTATGCCATGTCCCATGACAGTGAAAACAATATTCCCAAGGCAGTTAGAAACAGAGTAGTATATTTGGTAGGTAAGGGGGAACTGAGGAGAGGCTGATCAGCGGGTATAGGAAGGAAATGTTGCAGGAATAGAGTGGGGTTGGGGGGGCTTGGCCACCCTGATTGGTGGCATGGCGTGTGTGGAAGCGGACTGGTGTGGAGTAGGAGAAGTTAGGTGGGCAGGTGGGAGTAGTGACATCACCAACGTATGTGATGTTTGGTGTTGGTAAGGGAAATGTTCCCTCTGGATGAAGTATGTGAGGGTAGACACACGATTCAGTAATGAGTCTGGAGCTAAGAAGTGCATGAATATGTAATCTATCTATATACCTAGGCTGCTTCCCCCAAGGAAAGGGAGGTAGCCGAGACAGGACGACACACTCCCCATTTACTCATCCATTCAAACACATTCAGTCGCATCTTAGCCCCAAAGAGGAGAAGGGACAGATCCTCACCGCACCACACCGCACAAGGGTCAACTGCACAGTGCAATCAGTGACATCCGCAGCAGGGCCTGACAGCAGAGCTGGTGTACCCCTGCCACATCATTATAGACCCATCCCCTTACCCGAACCTGACCTGACTAGCTGATCAGAATATGCAATATTTGTATGAATTGTCTTCAAGAGAATATAATAAACGATGATCAATGTTTGTGGATGTTGTGTTACTACCATCCAAACTAATGAATTAGCACTCGAAGTAAGCGACATTATTTGTGGACTGGACACCTGTAACACCGTTATTTGAATTATTATACTGCCAGATATGCATTCATTATTCAAATATAGTATCTCATTACCCCCGCGTGATCCTTCAGTATGATGGCTGCACAACGTTTTCGCTCAACAAGCAAATTGCTGTATAACACTCAAAGTAGCTCTAATCCAATGCTACAGGACTTCTACTTATACCATGTTTTGCGAATATAAAGATTACATTTCTTCACAATAAAGCAGACTGGATGATGCACAACATGGCATGACCGTTTTCTCACATGCATAATCATGAATCATTGTTGGCCTCCCTGGTTCAGTCACAAAAATGTTACAGCAGTTGAGTCGCACACTCACTAGACTCAGGTGAACCACATTTCGAGACACCAGGCATCTCTCCTTCTAACATTTATTCTCGACTACTGTTGTTCAACACATTGTAAGACGAACATTAAGACTCCAACATTCATCCAATACACATTACTGCATACAGAGTTACAGGTCACCTCAGAACATCTCTATAATCACAGCCTGCATCTTAACGAAACACGATTAAGTTTTGATACATGTGCCCCATTAACCTGTCCCCCCTCCCCTCCGTTCCACCTCGTCTCACAGTCACCTGTCAGCGAAAAAAAATGACAACCAATGGTATTACTATTTTTTTTATTTCTCTCTATCTCTCTATACCTTCCATTATTCCTACGTGGCAAACACTTGTATCTGCAGAGCATGACTTGACAGAACATTGTTTCTGTGGGTACTAGATACCATTACAGAGGGGAAGCTCTCCCGAGTCTGCCCATTCACTTGCTGTTACTACGATGTAAACAAACACAGTGGTGCCACATTTTACCAAACACACCACCTGCAGTACTCGTTAGAAGTGGAGGTAACTGTACATGGCACATTACAGAATACTTTGCCATATTATGGTTCCTGCACTTTTCCCCCACAGTGGGACCCTTACCCAATGACAAGGTGTGGAAAATTCGCCCAATTCTGACCATGCTAAAAGGTTCTTCCACCATTTTTTTTTCGCCTTTCCATAAGGCGGTGGCGGTTGAATTGCATGTATTGTTCTGCTGTTGACTGGCATTTATCCAATACACATCATCCAAACGTCATCGCTTATGCATCACAGTCTTTGTTGCTTGTGACTGCAAGATTGGATGTATGCTGGACTTTGTAATTATCGCCCACCTAGCGACGCGATAATGTAACCACCTGCATTTCTCCTTGTATAATGTAACTCCCAAGTTTCTCCTCGAAGAAGGGACAGGAACCAGTGATACTGTCAAGCCAAGTAGGAAGCACTACCCTGTTTTCCTTGTCAAAATCGAGAATGGTGCTTTACTCATCGAGAAATGGGTCATACTGTTCCTACAGGTTGTTGGCATAACTGCTGCTCCAAGGACACAGTGCTGCAGTAATGTCTGACAGGGTCACCCAGGCAGACTACCTCACGTGTCACCGCATGGTGAACCTGGGCACCTGCAGGTTAAAAACTGTACAGGCAGTGCCATGTCTGCCTGAACTGTTAGTGATGGCAGCAGGTTCACATGGGAATGTTCCACCAGTGCAGTGAGTTAAAGGAGATTTCTTCAGTCACTGGAGTGTGGGAAAGTGTAAATAGTGTATAAAGTGATCTTATTATGTAAGAATTTATAACATAGTTTATAATATAAAAAAAGGTATGGGTAAGAAAATACTCTGAGGTTGCACTGCAAGTGAACTTGCAGTGCAAGTGCAAATATGTTTTATGGTAACACAGTGCAATATACATGCAAATTGGATTTGTTGTGATAGCATCCTAGAAATTATCTTGTTATTCCTCTAGGACACTAAGAAATTACGCTAGCAAGTGTTTTTACCACAGAAGAATATAGAATATAAGGAAAAGTACGGGTGCAAGGAAATGATCTCAGGATATGGTGGATGAACTTGCAATACAAGTGCCAAAAATAAAGAAATTATTTTCAGGTTGCAGTGCAAGTGAACTTGCAGTACAAGTACACATATGTGCTACCGTAATATAGTATAATACTAATGCAAACTGGTTTTGTTGTGATACATTTTACTTATTTCTGCACATTCGTAACCTTTCATTTAATTTTCTCTTGGCTGAACGCCCCTCTCTTCCTCTAAACCTCACCTTCTGCCAGTACTGAGACTCAGCTGTCTAAGGCGACTTAAAGCAAACCATTCTCTGCATCCTCCTACTTTCTCTGTATTCACTTCAAAGCAAAAAGTGGTTGTTGTGTATACGTATAGTCAGCCAAAAAAAAGTCGTGTCATCGTTCCGAACCCCGTAAATATTCGAACAGATAAGTCGAAGCAGCAGGGATAGCTTCACAAGTCTGGCAACTGTGTCAGACCAGACGGTGGTGGGGGTGAGTGGTTTGGGGTGCCATGTATTACTGTCGGGTGGAAATTGTTGGGAATAACATACTGGGTAATAGGGTTATGGTCAACTTTTATCACTTATGTCACTAAATGTCTACATATCCATCATCATGAGTTTACATGTAATCAGAATATACTGCAGTTTCATATACGTGGGTTGTCATGTCTAATTCATCTTTGATATTTGAAATACTACAGAGGACGGAATAAAGTGGAATACATTTCATAACGAGTGTTTGGAATTTAATGAAACGTCACGATTATGATAATATAAAACAACGTTTATTAATGATAACTAGAATCTTCCCTCTATTTCCCGTCGTCCAGTATAGATAACCGAATGACATTGAAGATATGACTGTATGCTGGTGGGTGTATATCTTGGTTTCATCACCTTGCGTAACACCTGTGGCTGGGTTTCCCCATAGACATAAGTAAGACTAGATGCCGCATCGCTCATTCTTCAGTACAGCAGCAGTGCGTCTGTGCGGCCGTCATCTTGGAGCGGTCAAGCATGTAATAGTGGGGCTTGTTTTAGACTGAATTCAGACTATGAAAATGAATGTTGTTGTGGAGGAGGTGGTGGTGGTCGTTATTCTTGTGGTAGTGGTGATAGTGGTTATTGTTGTGGTGGTGGTGATGGTGGTTGTTGTTGTGGTGGTGGTGACGGTGGTTTTGTTGTGGTGGTGGTGATGATTTTTGTTGTGGTGGTGGCGGTTGTTGCTGTTGTGGTGGTGGTGGTGATGGTGGTTTTTGTTGTGGTGCTGATAGTGATGGTGGTTTTTGGTGTTGTTGTGGTGGTGGTGATGATGGTAGTTTTTGGTGTGATGGTGGTGGTTGTGGTGGTGGTTTTTGTTGTTGTAGTGGAAGTGGTGGTTATTTTGTTGGTAGTGGTGGTTGTTGTGTTGATGGTGATTGTTGTGGTGGTTGTTGTTGTGGTGGTGGTGGTGGTTATTGTGGTTGTTTTTGTTGTTGTGATAATGGTTATAATGGTGGCTGTTGTGGTGGTTGTGGTGATGGTGGTGGTTGTTGTTGTGATGATGGTGGTTGGTGTTGTTATAGTCCTTGTTGTTGTTGTCGTGGTAATTGTTGTTGTGGTGGTTGCGGTTGTGGTGGTGGATGTGGTGGTGATGGTTGTGGTGGTAGATGTGGTGGTGATGGTTGTGGTGGTGGATGTGGTGGTGGTGGTTGTGGTGGTGGTGGTGGTTGTTGTTGTTGTTGTTGTTGTGGTGGTGGTGTTATGGTTGTTGTTGTTGTTGTGCTGGTGGTGGTGGTTGTTGTTGTTGTTGTTGTTGTGGTGGTGGTGGTGGTGATTGCTGTTGTTATTTCTGTTGTTGTTGTTGTTGTTGTTGTGGTTGTGGTGGTGGTGGTGGTGGTTGTTGTTATGGTGATGATGGTGGCTGTTGCTGTATGGTGGTGGTGGTGGTTGTTGTCGTGGTGGTGATGGTGGTTGCTGTTGTTGTTGTTGTTGTGGTGGTGATGGCTGTTGTTGTTGTTGTGGTGGTGGTGGTGGTTGTTGTTGTTGTTATGGTGGTAGTTGTTGTTGTTGTTATGGTGGTGGTTGTTGTTGTTGTTGTTATGGTGGTGGTTGTTGTTGTTGTAATGGTGGTGGTTGTTGTTGTTGTGGTGGTGGTGGTGGTTGCTGTTGCTGTGGTGGTAGTTGTTGTTATGATGGTGCTGGTGGTGGTGGTGGTTGTTATGGTGGTGGTGGTGGTGGTTGTTATGGTGGTGGTGGTGGTGGTTGTTATGGTGGCGGTGGTGGTGGTGGTAGTGGTGGTGGTGGTTATTATGGTCGTAGTGGTGGTGGTGGTTGTTATGGTGGTGGTGGTGGTTGTTATGGTGGCGGTGGTGGTGGTGGTTATGGTGGTGGTGGTGGTGGTTACTGTTATAGTGGTGGTGGTGGTTATTGTTGTTATGGTGGTGGTGGTCGTTGTTATGGTGATGGTTGTTGTTGTTGTTGTTGTTGTTGTTGTGGTTGTTGTTGTGGTAGTGGTGGTGGTGGTTGTTGTTAAGGTGCTAGTGGTGTTGCTGTTGTTGTAGTGGTGGTGGTTGTTGTTGTGGTGTTGATGGTTGTTGTTGTTGTAATGGTTGTTGTTGTTGTTGTTGTGGTGGTGGTGGTGGTTGTTGTTGTTGTGGTGGTGGTGGTGGTTGTTGTGGTGGTGGTGGTGGTTGTTGTGGTGGTGGTGGTGGTTGTTGTTGTTGTGGTGGTGGTGGTTGTTGTTGTTGTTGTGGTGGTGGTGGTTGTTGTTGTTGTTGTTGTTATGATGGTGGTGGTTGTTGTTGTTGTGGTGGTGGTGGTGGTGGTTGTTGTTGTTATGATGGTGGTGGTTGTTGTTGTTGTTGTGGTGGTGGTGGTTGTTGTTGTTGTTATGATGGTGGTGGTTGTTGTTGTTGTGGTGGTGGTGGTGGTGGTGGTTGTTGTTGTGGTGGTGGTGGTGGTGGTGGTTGTTGTGGAGGTGGTGGTGGTTGTTGTTGTGGAGGTGGTGGTGGTTGTTGTTGTGGTGGTGGTGGTTGTTGTTGTTATTATGATGGTGGTGGTTGTTGTTGTTGTGGTGGTGGTGGTGGTGGTGGTGGTTGTTGTTGTTGTGGTGGTGGTTTTGGTTGTTGTTGTTGTTGTTGTTGTTGTTGTGGTGGTGGTGGTGGTGGTGGTTGCTATGGTGGTGGTGGTGGTGGTGGTGGTGGTGGTGGTGGTGGTGGTGGTGGTGGTTGTTGTTGTTGTGGTGGTGGTTTTGGTTGTTGTTGTTGTTGTTGTTGTTGTTGTGGTGGTGGTGGTGGTGGTGGTTGCTATGGTGGTGGTGGTGGTTGTTGTTGTTATGGTTGTTGTTGTAATGGTTGTTGTTGTTGTTGTGGTGGTGGTGGTGGTGGTGGTTATGGTGGTGGTGGTGGTTGTTGTTGTTATGGTTGTTCTGTTGTTGTGGTTGTGGTCATGGTTGTTATGGTGGTGGTTGTGGTTGTTGTTGTTGTTGTGGTGGTGGTTGTTGTTGCTGCGGTGGTGGTTGTTGTGGTAGTGGTGGTGGTGGTTGTTGTTGTGGTGGTGGTGAGTGTTGTGGCGGTGGTTGATATGGTGGTGGTGGTGGCTGTTGCGTTAACGGTTGTTCCAGTTGTGGTTGTTGTTGTTGAGGTGGTGGTGGTTGTTGCTATGGTGGTGGTGGTTATGATGGTGGTGGTGGTGGTGATTGTTATTGTGGTGGTGAGTATTCTTGTGATGATGGTGCTTCAGGGGGTAGTGGTTGTGGTGGTGGTGGTAGTGGTTGTTGTGGTGGTGATTATTCTTGTGATGGTGGTGCTTCAGGGGGTAGTGGTTGTGGTGATGGTGGTGGTTGTTGTGATGGTGAAGGTTGTGGTGGCGGTTGTTATGGTGGCGGCTGTTGTTGTGGTGGTAATGGTTGTGGTTCCTGGTTCATCTGAAAAGTGAACTCAGTGGACTGCAGGTTTAAATTTCATTTCTGGAACCCACCATCCTCCTTTCGGGGGATAGGGAAGCAGCTGAGGGACGTTTGCATAATCAGAACTGAGCTGCTCATGCTATCGGTGTCACTATAGAAGCACAGTGTTGCTGCATTGCTAAGTAAATGGTGGTCAACTTTGACCATCGTCAGGAACACGACATCATCTGCCTCGACGTTTGCAAGGTGGCGGCCCGGCAGACACATCTAAAGTAGTGTCATGCGGTATCTAGGCTTATTTATATCTATGGGTTTCCCTTATCCCTTTACCAAAACACTAACCACTTGTGGAATGCTTTTCTCATTATTTCTGTGAAGGCACCGCATGTCTCTGCCACACCAAACATGGTATATATACAATATATCCTGCCATGTTCAGAAGGTAAACATACTGTAAAAACACAGCTTTCTGTCCTTTATTCCGATGCCATATGGCTAGTTGATACACGGCAGAGGGGGTGTGGGAGGAAAGTGGGGAGGGGTCGGGGCTGCACCTCGTCGTTTCATTTGTTTGATTGGCTACACGATCTAGGCATTATTTTAGGTTGACGATACATTTCATTATTTGCAGGTATGAAATGAGGTGTAATATCACATTTTGCACCTTTATTCTGAGGTGTAATGCTAGACTACACTGCCAACAACAACCACAGCACACACATACTTCATTACTTCACCTTCACCCCCAAACAACTCACCCCCATCACAGTCTGGCCTGACACAGTTGCCAGACTTGTGAAGCCATCCCTTCTGCTTCGACTTATCTCTTCGAATATTTGCGGGGTTCGGAACGAAGACACGGCTTTTTTGGCTGACTATACAGTTGGCTGCACTCCCGAGTTCCCTGAACTCCACCCATAGTCAGCGATGTGGCACCGCTGTATTTGTTTGGATCTTTGGACACGTCGATCTATCTATATACCTAGGCTGCTTCCCCCAAGGAAAGGGAGGTAGCCGAGACCCCCCATTTACTCATCCATTCAAACACATTCATTCGCATCTTAGCCCCAAAGGGGAGAACGGACAGATCCTCACCGCACCACACTGCACAAGGGTCAACTGCGCAATGCAATCAGTGACATCCGCAGCAGGGCCCGACAGCAGAACTGGTTTACCCCTGCCACATCATAATAGACCCATCCCCTTACCCGCACCTGACCTGACTAGCTGATCAGACCAAATGCGGGAGAATATCCCCTCAGGGCTGTGTCATCACTTATTCATTCACAATTTCTCTCCATTTATTTCTGTCACGCACAGCCACTCTTCCTTGCTCAACAGACATCCCTCTTGCATCCAGCGCTCTCTTCACACTGTCCATCCATCCTATTCGTGGTCTTCCTCTCAGCCTTACACCTCTCACATCAGATCTAGTTATCTTTTTCACTAATCGCTCATTATCCATTCTCTCCATATGCCCAAACAATCGCAACACCCTCTGCTCAACTCAACCAGCCATCTCCCGAACAACTCCAGTTCTTCGCACTTCATCATTTCGCACTCGATCCATACACGTCACTCCACACATACTCGTCAGACACCTCATCTCCATTACATTCAAACTTTTCCTCTCTGCTACACCCATATTCCATGTTTCAGCCCCATATAACGCAGTCGGTACCACAATACCCTCATATAGCCCTCTCTTTACATCCATTCTAAGCGAACGACATTTAAACACTTTTTTCATTCCTCCCAGCACCTTTCCTACTTCATTTATTCTAAACTTCACTTCTGCATCTATTCTTCCATCCACAGCAACATGTGACCCTAGATATTTAAAACACTCTACCTCCTCAAGCAACTCACCATTCAAAACTATATTCATCCCCTACCATCTATCAACCTCGTACACTTCATCACTTTACTCTTATTCTCATTTACTTTCAATTTCCTCCTTTCACACACCCTTCCAAAATCCTCTACCAACTGTCTCAATCTCTCCTCTGAATCAGTCACCAGTGCAGTATCATCTGCAAACAGCAGCTGCTTCAGAATCCACTCTCCATCATCAACATTCGCCAGACTCAGACCTCCGCCTAAAACTCTTGCATTCACCTCCTTTACAACACCATCCATGTAAATATTGAACAACCAAGGCGACATCACACATCCCTGTTGCAGCCCCACTCTCACGGGAAACCAATCACTCACAGCATTTCCCACTCTTACACGTGCTCTACTATTTACATAAAAACTTTTCACCCTTTTTAGTAACCTACCATCAAGTCCATACAATCTTAAAACAGTCCGCAAAGCCTCCCTATCAATTCTATCATACGCTTTCTCTAAATCCATAAATGCCCAAAACACATCTTTGTCTTTCGCTAAATACTTTTCACACACTTGTCTCACAGCAAACACCTGATCAACGCATCCCCTTCCTCTCCTAAAGCCACACTGCTCATCACCAATCACTCCCTTTGTACCCTCTCTAACTCTCATAATTAACACTCTACCATACACCTTACCTACAACACTCAACAGACTTATACCCCTAAAGCTAGTACATTCATACTTATCACCCTTGCCTTTATACAACGGGACCACACAAGCACTTGCCCAGTCAATTGGCACCATACCTTTCTCAAAGCACACATTCAACAATCTTACTAACCAGTCAACAATAGTCACTCCACCACCCTTCAGGCATTCCACAGCACACCCATCCTTACCTGCAACTATCCCTGTTTTCATCTCCTTTACTGCCTTCTTCACTTCCTGCTTCGTGATCAAAGAATCATTCAATTCTCCCAACACATTTATTCCTTGCACCCTTCCATCCGCCACAATCTCAGCCACCTTTTCCTCTTCTACATTTAACAATCTTTCAAAATACTCTGCCCATCTCTTCCTTACTGCATCCATCTCAGTTAACATCCTTCCATCCTCTGCTTTTACTCGTTCTTCCTTCCCAGACTCTCCCTTTCGCACCCTTTTCACTTCCTTCTAAAACATTTTCTTATTCTGTTGAAAATTCTCTGTCAGCCGCCAACCCCACCTCTCATCTGATGCCACTTTAGCATCACGCACAGCCCTTCTCGCTCTATTCCTCTTTTCCTTATACCTTTCATATGACATCTCATCCTTCCTCTGCAGCCACACTTCATGTGCGTGTCTCTTCTCAGCCACAGCCATACTTACTTCCTCACACCACCATTCACTTCCTTTTCTTACACTACCACCCACACGTCTCACACCACACACCTCTTCTGCATGCCCCACCACAGCACTCTTAAACAACTGCCATTCCTCCTCCACGCTGCCATTTTCTCGATCTTTCACTGCATTCCACTCATCTTTCAATTTCTCCTGATACTCTATCTTTTTCTCTCTTTTATCCAACTCACTCCCTTTCAAAACCTCCCTGCCACACCTAACCCTCCTAGCTCTCACCCATCTCTTACCTACTCTTAACTTTCCCTCCACCAGGTAGTGGTCAGACATACCTCCACCCTCCCCTCTCAGAACTCTCACATCCAACAATCTTCCTATTACATTCCTAGACACAACCACATAGTCCATCAAAGCTCTATCAACAACCCTTCCACCCTCCTGTCTCACCCATGTATACTTATAAATATCTTTCTTCTCAAACAGCGTATTTCCAATCACCATCTCTCGCTCAACACACATCGCTATCATTCGTTCCCCATTTCCATTTCTTCCAGGCACACCATGCATACCAACTACACCTTCAACTGCTACATTTCCCACTCTAGCATTCAGATCGCCCATCATACCACATTCACATTCGCTCCAAAACTCTGCAGACACTCATCAACATCATTCAAGAAAGACTCCCTTTCTTCTTCATCCCTTTCACTACCAGGCCCATATGCACTCACAAACACCCACAACTCACGTTCAAATTACGCTTTCACCCACATCAGTCTCGATGACACCTCCTTCCATTCAGTCACACATTGATGTACTTCCGGACTCACTAACAAGGCCACACCTTCTCTTGCCCTTCCTCTATCAACACCTGACAATCTTCCATTCACACTTCCAAACATAGACTCCCCCTTCCCTTTCATCTTCGTTTCACTCAAAGCTAACACATCCAACTTTCTTCTCACAAACATTCTCCCAATCTCCTTCCTTTTAGCCTCAAGCGTACTACATCCACGCACATTCATAGACCCAATCTTCAGGGTACGGGGATAACTCCATCCCCCATCCCTTTCTCTGGCCTGTCTCTTTTTAGAAACTAAAAAACAGAGGAGGGGGTCCCTAGTCCCCTCACCCCGTCCCTTTTAGTCGCCTTTTACGACACGCAGGGAATACGGTGGCAGTATTCTTCTTAACACAACCTGGCCGCAGAGTAGTAGTACCACCCCATAGTGCGGCCAGGTTGTGTCGCCCCCGCCACAGGGGCGGACACGTACCGCAGCAATATGAAGAGCTGGGACCTCGCAATAGTGAAATGGCACAGACAGTGAGTAACGGAATTTTCCTCTCAGCGTCTGTGCATTGTCGAACCCATGTATCAATTAAATAGTGATAAGGATTAGGATATAACTGGACCCTGTATCGGATATCTAGTTTGGTGGGGAGGAAGTGTGGCTAGTGGGAGAGGGGAGGGAATGGACGGGGGAGGGTCGGGCTCTCCTGTTTCTTGCTGGGTCGTATGCCGAGTCGTAAGCTGGAACCCAATACTTTACGGGAAACGAGCGAGACGACAGACATTCACATGGTTAGGACCACACAAACACGGCATGCTTTCACCTTTTTATGGAGAGCTAAATAATATATGTATTACTTGGCTATGAACGCTACATAGTGATACGTAAAACGCAGCAGACCTCAGTTTGTTAAGTGCTGGGCTTATCATGTGATGTGGCGTATGACTGGTGCGGCAGAGATGGAGGCTGATTCATGAGGCCACTTGGCTTGACCCGTCACCACAATCACACTATTTTAGTCAATAACAATGAAAATTACTGAAAACCAACTATTCCTGATGTTATTATACGGAATGTAGACACGTTCATAAATAAAAACTTGTGTAGTTCTATAAACACGTTAGTATGCCTACATAGTAGTTGCACTGTGTGCATACCTAACAGAATACCTTCATTTTTTTTTTAAATAGATAATGAATGGAGGAAGGAAAAACAAAAGGGAAAAAATACGAGTAAGTCCATGTGCCTAAAGGCAATCTCGATTCATAAGATGACAACTGGACTTGAACTGAAGTGGATCAAATGTTTGTGGGAAACAACTCCCAGGAAGCGAATTCCAGAGAGTAGTAGTTCTGGGGATAAATGAATTTTGATAAGCAGAGGTTCTGCATTGCAGTGGAGAGATTGTGAATTCATGGGCGCTCCCAGCTGCCCGAGTATTTCGGGAGAAAATGTGCAGGGGAGGAACAATTGAAGCCAGTTCGTCTGAACACTTACGGTAAAAATATCTATAAAATAATGCTAAAGAAGCAACATCTCTATGTACTGATAATGGAGGAAGGTCTTGCGTGATGGCAAGATTATTAATTAATCTAATGGCTTTATTTTTAATTTTGTCCAACTGCCTCAATGCAACCGCTCCACATCCACTCCACAGTGGTGACCAGTATTCGATCTGAGAACGCATGTGACTTTTATAAATTGTGGCCATCTGCTCGTCAGTAAAGAACTCACGAACTCTGTACATAAGTCCCAATTTTTTGGATGCATTTTTAGCAAAGGATTTAACATAAGCTGTCCAGCTTAGGCTGAGGTTTAGAGTAACACCCAGCATATCAATTGTAGTGGATATTGGAATATTGACATAATTTAAAATTATGTGAGAGTCTGAGGGATTCTTTCTGTTGGAGAAATTAATGTATTTAGTTTTCTGTGCATTAAATGAGACCAGATTTGTGTGTCCCCATTGATTAATTTTAGAAAGGTCCTGGTTCAGAGAAATAGCTGTGTTTATTTGGGAATTTATAATATCAAATTGTGTAAAGGAGGCACTAATGTGAAAGAACTATGAAGAGTTGTCATCAGCATAAGAGTGTATTGGGTTGTGAGTGACAGATAGGAGGTCATTTATATGAATGAGGAAGAGGGTTGGCGCCAAAACTGATCCTGAGGTACGCCAGCATTTACGGAATGAATCTGAGAATAAATACTGTACCATCTACCATGACCCATATTTTTCTATTATGAAGGTAAGAAGAAATTAGAGGAACCAGTGATGCAAGGCCATAGTGTGACATCTTAGACAATAAGGCCCGGTGCCATACTCTGTCGAATGCTTTTGATATATGAGGCGCCCCTTGCTGAAGTGATGCAAGTGACACCTCGGTCGAAATTTAGTTTTCACTTGCATCGAGTAGTACGATAATAGCTCTATGTAAGGAAAGTTTCCCAAAGTGATTCAGGGAAGTGGTGTGGTCATGAGGTTCATAATCCTACACAAAACCACGAATTTTTGGAGGAAATGCTGCACGACTTTACTTTCCGATCTGTAGTAAGGCAAGAGCCCGGGAGAGGTGCCCAACCAATCAGCACACTAACATCATGGTGCCCGCCAGCCAATGGGAGTGCAGAAGGGCCGCCAGTCATAGTTCGTGCCTTGTATCAACTGGTTTTCCTTTTTTTTTTTCTCTCTCTCTTTCTTTTTTGTGTGTGGTTTTCTGACCTGTACGGTTCATTGTGTTAAGCTAGTGTTAAGAAAAAAAGTAATATTATTATGAATGGAGTCATTATTTTTTTTAGTAACAATCACGTTGTGTGTACGTGTCTACATAAAAGAAAAATATTATTTTGAGAAGTCCTTACGAGCGTTACATTAGCTTTTTTTTTTTTTTTTCTTTACAAGAAAATATTATTCAGCATTGAGCCCTTGTGCCAAAGGGGTTCTACGGCTATGATTAAGTGAAGTACCCAAGAGAAAGCCTTAGTGTTAAGTTAGTGATAAAAAATAATAAGAATAATATTATGAAAGGAGTCATTATTTTCTTTTTTTAGTAAAAAGCAAGTTGTGTGTAAGTGGCTACATTAAAGAAAAATATTATTTTGAAAAGTCCTTACGAGTTTTACATTACCTGTTTCTTTTTAATTTACAAGAAAATAATATTCACGGTATTAAGAAGAGGAAATTATTAACTATTGACATCAAGAACATATTATTAAGTGACGAAGTAGTACGGTAATAAGACAAAGCACAATTACATTCAATAATATTATTATCAGGGTCATTGTCTCGCAATGGCTTGGGTAGGCCTTCAGTCTTCATCAGCCACTTATTCAGACAGTTTAAAACAACAGGATTATTAATAGGTAAAGGATGCCATTTTTTTATCCATGCAGCTCCGACAAATCTTCGTATGTTGAGTGAGATCGTATTGAAGTACCTAAAATATAAGGTAAAAAAGCGCCATGTGCTTGAAGTAGATGAATAATAACCCGAGAAAATAGCGTATGAGAGTTGGAAATGAGGTTAGCGCCACCGATTTGCTCCTTGCTTCACTTCCGCTCAAGAGGTGAAGTGAGGCAAGGGCAAGCGGAAGTGAGCCAGCCCGCCAACTTTCAAAAACTGTTTTCTCGACTTTTTGTTTGTGTCACTTGCATCACTTCAGCAGGGGGCACCTCATATCTAGTGCTATGGTGTGTGTTTCACCGTGTTGGTCTATTGTTTTGTTAATCTGTTGGGTAAGAAGACAAAAAGAATGTCTGCAGTTGAACGTTCTTGTCTAAATCCATACTGCCGATCATTGATTAATTTATTGATTTCTAGATGCTTGATTATGTGTTTGTTAATTAGTGTCTCAAAAACTTTGCCAAGAATGGAAGTTATTGCAATTTGTCTATAGTTTGATGGATCAGAAGTTGCCCCCGTTTTAAGAACAGGATGGATATTTGCATCTTTCCAAGAGGCTGGAAAACTTGAGGTATGGATGCATAAGCGGAAAAATTTTGTCAATACAGGAGCCAACACTGAGGAGCAATTTTTAAGTACTATTGATGGAATTTCATCTGGCCCAGTAGCTTAGTCTGCTGAGAGACTCTGTAATACAGCTTTTACGTATCTGGTGTGAATCATGGAAGGAGGTATTTGAGGGGAATCAAAATCAAGTACAGGAATATTGTAATTTTCTGTATCTAGGGTTGGGTTTGTTGAAAAAATGTCAACAAGAAGTTTGGCTTTTCCACGTGGGTCACTTACTAGATTTCCATTGGGGGACTGTAAAGGTGGAATGGAAGAGGAGGTAGTGAAGTTAGATTTGAATGAATTAAGGGCCGACCAGAATATTTTGTTATCATTTGGGTTGTTTAGTAGTTTGTCAGCCTGTCTATGCAGAGAGTTTGATTTAGAAAGTTTGATGATAGTTTCTGATATTTCTATAATAGTTAAAGGCTTCTTTGGTTTTGGTCCTTGTATAAGTGTTATAGGCTATTGTTTTATGTTCTGTTACTCTAGCACAATTGTGGTCAAACCATTTAGGAGAATTACATCTTTTTCTGTAACTATGATGGGGAATGAATGTTTCCATGCCGATTTTAATGAAATCCTCTATGTGGCCCAATGTGGAATTTGCATCTTGGGAGATAAAGGAGGTCCAAGGAACATCATGAAAAAATTATGGAGTCCCTCCCAGTCTGCCCTGTCGTAGTGCCATTTAGTCACCACGACCTGTTCAGAGCAGGAGGGTGTGGTAGGTGTTAAACTGGTAGCTTCAATCAGACAATGATCCGAAGATCCGAGGGGGGACTTGACTTCGATACTATAATTATCTGAATTGGTTGTTAGAAACAAGTCCAATAGGTGGGGATTTTGATCGGGGTTGTCTGGTGATAGCATGGTGCCAAAATGCTGATCCCTGTTATGTCTACCAGGAATACCATACATATGACATGTTGTGGCAGTATATTCATCTTGGTCAGCACCTTCTGTGCGCCACCTGAATTTTGCAATGAAACAGCAGGATATGTTTACGTGGTTATTCTCCATTTTTAGTTGATTTCAATATAGTGATGTGCAACTCTTACATTTGTGGTGGTTTATTTGTTGGTTTATTACATAACCAGATTCATACGATAGTTGCTGGTGAACATTCTTCCCGAAACCCTTTGCCAAGCTACCCAGAGTGGGAGAGCCTTCCCCTCCTCCCTTCACCCCACCTCTAGCCATACCTCCTCCTCACCAAACTAGACACCCGATACAGGGTCCAGTTATATCCTAATGCTTATCGCTATTCAATTGATACATAGGTTCGATAATGCACAGACGCTGAGAGGAAAATTCCATTACTCACTGTCCGTGCCATGTCACTATTACGAGGTCCCAGCACTTCATACTGCTAAGTGTCCAAAGATCCAGACAAATACAGTGCGGCCAACTGTACATAACGACATATCGTGCACCCATGTTCCTGTACTTCAGTCTTCTGAATTCTCTAGTCTCTAGTACTGCTATCCTACCATTCTCTGACTAAGTATATCTGTGTTACATGCTTATCTGCTACTTCTGCTGCTGATGAAAAATTCTTTGACAATCAGATTTCTAATATGGTATATCCTGTCAATTTCTTCTTTCCCTGAAGTCTCCATTCTAGTTGATTTCAGTGTTCACCACCACCTTTGGCTCTCCTCTTCTATCACTGATGCAGCTGGAGAACAAGGCTACATCTTTTCCGTCCTTAATGACCTAGAGCGCTTGGATACCACCCAACTATAGCGCTAACCGTCTTGTAGAGAGTTCCAACAAACCTGCCCATTTCCTTATAACTAATCTTTCTGCTTATGCTGTTAATGTTTTCTCTCCATTGGGCTCCTCTGATTGCAGTCTTATCACTTTAACTGTCCTGTCACCTCATTATGGCTTATGAACCATCCCAATAAGTGGTGACTATGACATTTTGGAGTTGCTGATTGGGAGGACCTCAGACAGTACATATTTTTATCCCCCGGAAAGATTGTTGCTTCCATGGCCGAGAATCATGTGAGTGTGCCTCACCCTTTACATAGGCTATTCTCTCAGGCATGGAAACATACATTTCTCTCTTTTATCCTTTGACTAATACAAAAAAAAAAATTGTTTAATTGCGTTTGTTCAAATGCTGTCCACATCAAGGAGAGGGCCTTCCAAAGGCACCTGAGCCAACCATCCCTGAATCTCATCTCTTTTATGTTTCTGGCTTGATTCGTGTTAAATCCGTCCATCACTCTGCTAAATATAATATCAGTCGTACTAACTCAGATTCTTCCAGCTCCTTCTGATGCTTGCCATAAACCTTTCTGACAACTTTCCTTCATCATCTTTTCCTCCTATTTTCCACTCTGACGACTCTGTAACTGTTTCATTTACTGAAAACGTAAAACTCTTTGCTCAGACGTTCTCCTTTACTTCCGCCTTAGAGGATTCTGGTGCTGTTCCTCCATTATTTCCTCCCTCATACTTCCTCATGGCTGACATTAAAATTTCTTCAGTTGATGTGTTTTCTGCCATCACTGGTGTTAATGCTGACAAGGCATATGGGCGTGATGGGGTGCTGATGGAGTCCCTGCAGTTGTCCTCAAGTGCTGTGCTCTTTGCATACCTCCTGGCTAAGTAATCTCTGTCACGTTTTTCAACTTGTACCTTTCCTTCTTGCTGGAATATTGCTCTTATGGAGGGGTGATCATTTCCATTCCTCTAACTATCGTCCTATTTTTTACACACTAGGCAGAAGGAACCGAAGACCAGGAGCCTGTAAATTGTTCCCTCCAAGAAAAAAATAAAACAAGATAAGAGAACCAAATTCAAAAACTGTTTATTTCGCGGTGCCTGGACACACTACGTTTGAAAGACTGGAGATCATAGAAAGTAGGAAATACAGGGAAAGGGAGACAGTTTTAGAGTTGACCTGTTGCGTACATGAAGGACTGGGAGTAATGTTTCATTCTCGCATTAGAGAGTTGGACAGAAAAGGAATAAGAGTTTGTTGTTCGAAGGGTGCTCCACACCCGCTGTAGTGGAGGAGGGATGCGAGCAGTCAGTTCAGACGAGCAGTGACCACTGATGTAGCGATAGAAAAGAGATAAAGATGCAAGAGGATGGGGAAGATACAGAGGTTGAAGGGAGCTAGTGAGAGGAGGTGAGTTGATGAGATGAAAAAGCTTTTGAATCCACCTTGTTGTGACAAGCTGTATGTAGGGAACCTCCCAACACATGAGAGTTATACTTTACACAGGGATGAATAAAACCGTTTGTAAAGTCAACAACTGTGCAGTGATAAAGAAGGCACGGAATCGGCTTAGCACACGTAATGTCTTGAAAGCATATTTTACTACAGAGGTAATATATTCTCTATATGATAAATCCCAAGCGAATGAAACCCCTAATATGTTTCAAGATGATGCAGGATTGAGCTTGCTATTGTTGAAAATTAGAGGGAACTCCTATGGAAGATTTTGTCAGGTTGGTAGATGTAAGAACTGAGCTTTTGGTGCATTAAAAACAACAAGATTAATTTTACCCCAATCAGAGATATGAGCCAAGTCAGCATTAGGTGTGCCATACCCTCATCCCTTGTTTGTTGAAGTAACTGCTGAGATGGGCACTGTGGGAAGTGAATAGAAAGGTAAAGGGTGGAGTCGTCAGCGTATGAGTGGATAGGGTTCCATGTACAGTTTAGAAGGTCATTGATGAATAAAAGAAACAGAGTTGGTGATAGGGCAGAGCCCTGAAGAACACCACTAGGAGAAGAACGGTGGCAGTCTACAGCAGCAGCTATAGAATGACCAGAAAGGAAGCTGAAGGCACAGGTACAGTCATAAGAAAAACTATCATTACCCTTCAGAGTTATGCACTAGGACACAAAGACAAAGTGTTGTGGAATGACCGTAAAGAAAAGTTTGTACCATAAACCTGTCAGTGTCAGTTATGTGAGACACAGATATTAGAATATGTGCTAGAGGTAATCAATGCTAATTAGCTTGTTTGGCCTCTGTGTATAGAGACAATACCTTTTATTTTCCGGTACCGAATTCATTGTATAAAAATATAACAGAATAGTGTACAGTCAGCAACACACATGCAGACTGGCAATGAGTATGTGCACCCATGCCAGACGTATGGTAGTAATTCAGTTGGTACAAGCCAAGTTAGTAAATTTCAATGTAATAATGATATGTATTGCTTTCTTCATATAATAAATGTTGAGTAGAAGGAAAATAATAATACGTGTTCAGTCTCATTGCTTTAATATTTTGTATACCCACCCCCTGCTTCCAAAACAGCCTCAGGACATTGACGCATGGATGCTACTAACTGAAGCATCCATCTGAAGCATTTAACCACCCATCTAAAGCAAACAAGTGGACTCGTGCACCCCTGCTACACTATCATAAAAAAAACACACACACAGTCGATGCCTATAGATTTAATACACTTCAATATAATTTATTGTATTCTATAGATAATAAGTTGAATAGTAGGAAAATAATAAATGTGCCGGGTTTCATTATTAATCCCCGGCGAGGCACTCAGGGTAACGCAAACACGTCCTATATATTTCCCCACCATATGGCTCATTCTTGCTCATAATTCCAACTCTTGTACTGGGATTGTGATATGGCAACACTAGATAGGGGAGGGGCGAACAGCAAGGACCCGCCCACATAGCCCAGCTAACGTTCGTTTCGCATCGGACTTTCCTGGGGGTAACGATAGTTTTTATTATGACTGTACAAGGAGAGAAACCATAAGAGGGCAGTTTGGAAATTAAAGATTCATGCCAGACTCGATCGAAAACCTTTGAGATGTCAAGAGCAACGACAAAGCTTTCGCCAAAGTTCCGAAAGGAGGATGACCAGGAGTGTGAAAGGGACATGAGAAGATCGCAAAGGGGGCACCCCTGGCGGAACCCATACTGACAATCGGAAAGAACATTAAAAAATGAAAGTTGCTTTAAAAAATTTTGGTTAAGATTAGACACAAAAACTCTTGAAATACATGCTGTTAAAGAATTACACTAACATCCTATATTTGTAAAGTGTTTGAAACTATTCTGAAATAAAAATAAAAAATAAAAAGCACCTCTTCTATCATAACCTTCTTTGATTGTCATTAGGGACTCAGGCAGAGGTGCTCCACTGGTAATCTTTTCACTTCCTTCAAGACCCCTGGTCTTCCTCCTTCGGGATTTCGGTGAAAAATTTGCCATTGCGCTTGATATTTCAAAGGCTTTCAATCAAGTCTAGCATAAATCTTAAATTTACGGTTTCAGTCCTATCTGTGCCTTTATCTCTAGTTGTTCTATAGCTGCTGTTGTAGACTGCCACTGTTTTTCTCCTAGGGGTTTCAATAATGGTGATCCTTAGGGCACTGGCCTACAAGTAACTTTCATCCTTCTATTCATCAATGACCTACTAAGGTTTACGTGTAACCCTGATCCCTCACATGCTGATGACCCTACCCTTCATCTTTCCATCGAACTATAGTTCGCACAGAGTCTATCCCAACAGTTACTTCAACAAACAAGAGAGGAGGCTATACCACACCTAATATCTGACTTGGCTCATACCTCTGATTCAGGTAAAAGTAATTTTGTTTTTAATGCATCGAAAACTCAGTTCTTATATCTTTTGACCCATTAAAATCTACCATAGGAATATTCTCTAATTTTTAGCAATACCCAACTCATTCCTGCATCATCTTTGAACATACTTGGGGATTCATTCTCTCGGGAAATATCTTTGAAAGAGCATATTACCTCCCTTTATTAAATCTGTTTCCAAGTGATTAGGTGTGCTATGTTGACTCTCTGCCTTCTTTACCCCTGCACAGTTCTTGACTTTAAACCTTTTTTTTTCGCCCTTGTGTACACCGCTACTTTAATGTGTGGGGATGTGACACACACACAACAAGGTGGAGTTAGAGACTTTTCATGTTATTAACTCCCCTCCTCTTACTGGCTGCCTTCAACCCGTATCTCTTTGCCGTGCTGTTGGGTCATTATCTCTTTTCTATCGTTAATTCAATGGTCACTGGTCCTCTGAATTCTCTGTTTGCATCCTTCAACCACTATGGTAGGCAGGTAGCACCAGTGTAGATGCAAACTCTTATCCCTTTTCTGTCCAACCCCCTAATGCAGGAATTAACTGTTAATGCCAGTCCTTTACTTGTGCAGCAGGTTAGCTCTGGAACTGTCTTCCTGTCTGTATTCCCTACTGCCTATGACCTCCAGTCTTTTAAACGCAGTTTGTCCAAGCATCTTGAACAGATCCTCAGTTTGGATCTCGATTATCGAGTATTTATTTTTGCTTAGAGGAAGCAATTTGCAGGCTTGTAGCATTTATCTCTTTTTCTTGCAGTAAAAAAAAGGACTTGCTGCGATATAGTGCATCATACATGGAAACTGGGTTTGTTATAATAGTAAACTAGTATTCTTTTTGTGCAATTCCTTTCGTGCAGGAAGAACTTAGCCAAATAAGTGCATTAAAAAAAAAAAAAAAAAAAAGAATACTACATGTGTCAGATAAGGACATGATCTTTTGCGACACAGAAAACGTTCTCACAGAGAATGTAAAAGCAATTGTAATGGCTAGTCATGTGTTATAAACCTTAGAATTTCTTTTCTCTTTCCCATCCAACACACTGTAATGCACATTGTCACCAGGGGCACAGCCAGAAATATAATTCGGGAGGGGGGCGGGCACAGTGACTAACCATATTCCTTAGTTAAGAGTTCCACTAAGTTCTATCTATCTATCTATAGCCCGACGCCCTAATCCCGCAAAGGGTGGCCGCAGACAAAACGCCTTTAAGTCGCTCTGTCACCCACCATTTGACTACCCTCCCCCCAACTCACTCCCCCCTCCCTCATATACCTAACAACTCCATCCCTCCACCTCATCCTCGGTCTACCCCTCCTTCTCCCTCCCTCCACCTCACCTACATACACCCTCTTAGCCAGTCGTTCATTCTCCATTCTCTCCACATGCCCAAACCACCTCAGTGTATTTCTCCTAATCTTCTCAACCACATCCACATCCACCCCACAACGTTCCTTCACTTCTTCATTCGTCAACCTGTCCCTCCATGTCACTCCACATGCTCCTCTCAAGTAACTCATTTCCACTGCTCTCACTCTTGACTTGTTCCCCTCTTGCAAGGTCCACGCCTCGCTTCCATACGTCAGGGCAGGGATCACAATACTATCATGCAGTGACTTCTTAACTTCCATACTCACCTCCTTGTTTTTCATCACTGCTTTCAGTGAACCAACAACCTTCCTTCCCTGCTGTACCCTTTCATGCACTTCATCCCACAAAGTTCCATCCTTACTCATCACACTACCCAAGTACTTGAATGCACTCACATGCTCCATATCCTCACCATCCAACCTCACTGTACATTCTGTGACTTCATTCCACTCAAGCACCATAATTTTACTTTTGTTTACATTAACTTTCAGCTTCCTCATCCTACACACTGTCCCAAATTCATTCACCAAACCTTGCAACTCCCATTCATCTTCACTCAACAATACTGTATCATCAGCAAACAGCAACACCGATATCTTCCAAATCTCACCCTCATTCATTAGAGCCACCCCCACATCCACTGCCCTACCTTGAACCTCCTTTACAAGCCCATCCATGTATATATTAAACAGCCATGGAGACATCACACAACCCTGTTTCAGTCCTACATTGAGATCAAAGAACTCAATCAGTTCACCATCCACTCGCACTGTAGCTCGAGCTTCTTCGTACATACTCTTCACAGCACTCAACAATATCCCCTCCACTCCATATATTCTTAATACCTTCACAAATATTGCCCATCTATTCTGTCATAAGCTTTCTCCAAGTCCATGAAGGCAGTACACACTTTCTTTCCCTTGTCTAGATACTTCTCCACTAAACATCTTAGAACAAATTCCACCTTAGACGATTCCGGTGCTGTTCCTCCATCTCTTCCCCCCTCTGACTTCATCATGGCTGACATTAAAATTTCTTCAGTTGATGTATTTTCTGCCATTACTAGCCTCAGTACTAACAAGGCATATGGGCCTGATGGGGTCCCTCCTGTTGTTCTCAAGAACTGTGCTTCTGTGCTTACACCCTGCCTAAGCAAACTCTTTTGCCTTTGTCTGTCAACTTGTACCTTTCCTTCTTGCTGGAAGTTTGCTCTCATTCAGCCAGTCCCAAAGAAGGGTGACCACTCCCAACCCTCCAACTATCGTCCAATTGCTTTAACGTCTTGTATTTCAAAAGTTTTTGAGTCAATTCTCAATAGAAAAATTTTAAGGCATCTTTCCTATCACAACCTTCTTTCCGATCGTCAGCACGGGTTCCGTCAGGGACGCTCCACTGGTGATCTTCTCACCTACATTTCAGACTCCTGGTCATCCTCCTTTTGGAACTTTGGCGAAAGCTTTGCCTTTGCACTTGACATCTCAAAGGCTTTTGATCGAGTCATAAATCTTTAATTTCGAAACTGCCCTCCTACGGTTTCTATCCTATCTGTGCCTTCATCGCTAGCTTCCTTTCTGGTCGTTCTATAGCCGCTGTTGTAGACGGCCATCGTTCTTCTCCTAGATCTATCAACAGTGGTGTTCCTCAGGGCTCTGTCCTATCACCTACTCTCTTCCTTTTATTCATCAATAATCTTCTAAGCTGTACATCTAACCCTATCCACTCATACGCTGATGACTCCACCCTTCACCTTTCCATTCGGTTCCCGCAACGCCCATCTCAACAGTTACTTCTACAAACAATGGATGAGGATTTGGCACACCTAATGTCTGACTTGGCTCGTATCTCTGACTGGGGTAAAAATAATATGGTTGTTTTTAATGCATCTAAGACTCAGTTCTTACACCTATCAACAGGACAAAATCTTCCACAGGTATACCCACTAATGTTTAATAATATTCAGTTTAATCCTGCATCATCCTTGAACATGCTTGGGGTTTCATTTACTTGGGACTTATCTTGGAAAGATCATATTACATCTCTTGTAAAATCTGCTTCCAAGAGATTGGGTGTGCTAAGCCGACTCCGCTCTTTCTTTACTCCTGCACAATTGTTGACTCTATACAGGGGTTTTATCCGCCCCTGTGTGGAGTACAACTCTCGTGTGTGGGGAGGTTCCCCACATACAGCTCTTCTCAATAGGGTGGAGTCAATGGCTTTTCGTCTCATTAACTCTCCTCCTCTTACTGACTCCCTTCAACCTCTGTCTCTTCGCCGCACTGTTGCATCTTTATCTCTTTTCTATCGCTACTTTAATGGTCACTGCTCCTCTGAACTGTCTGCTTGCATTCCTCCACCTCTACGGTTGGCGTGTAGCACCCGTCTGACAGCAAACTCTTATCCCTTTTCTGTCCAACTCTCTAATGCAAGAGTTAACCGTTACTCCCAGTCTTTCATTTATGAAACAGGTCAGCTCTGGAACTGTCTCCCTCTGTCTGTATTTCCTGCTACCTATGATCTCCAGTCTTTCAAACGCAATGTGTCCAGGCATCTCAAAATGATCGGATCTTGAATTTGGCTCTCTATTGTATTTTGTTTTTCTCTTGGAGGGAACTGTTACTGCGGGCTCATGGCCTTTGGTTCCTTCTTCCTTGCATAAAAAATAAATAAATAAAAATCTGATCTATACACCCTTTTTCCTTCCTAAATCCCCATTGCTCTTCTCCAACTAGCTCCTCTGTCATATGCCTAACCCTATCAATGAGTATTCTACCGTATATTTTACCAGTCACACTAAGAAGGCAAATACCCTTATGATTACCACATACTTCTCTCTCCCCTTTTCCTTTGTATAAAGGAACAATTATACCTGATTTCCAGTCCTCTGGAACCCTTCCCTCTTCCCAAGCCAATCTACATAACTTCCATATCCACTCCACAACAATCTCACCCCCATACCTCAGCATTTCACCACACACTTCATCAATTCCTGGGGCCTTTCCCAACTTGATCTTCTTCATTGCTTCCACTACTTCCGCCCTACTGATCTCTTCCTCCCTCCTCTCATCTCTTCTTCTCCCAGCCATTCCCCAACCACTTATACTCGCACTGCTCTCACTTTCTACATTCAACAAATCCTCAAAGTGCTCCTTCCATCTCCTCAATTTCTCTCTCTTCTCCACCAACAATCTATTATTCGTATCTTTCACTCCCCTACTATTTCCCCTTTCACATTGCCTTACTTTCTTTACCTCCTTCCAAAACAATTTCTAACTCTCCCTCCATTTCACCCTCATATTCCTCCCAAACTCTTCATCCACTTTCTTCTTACTCTCCTTCATCAGTCTCTTCACCTCCCTTCTCCTGCTTACATATACCTCTCTTTTCTCTCTCTCACTTTCTCCCCTACCTCTGCTCACTAACCATTCACTATATACCTTGTTCTTTTGTTCCACAGCTCATTTCACCTCATCATTCCACCATGCTGTCCCTTGCACACCCTTGCATCTCCTCCTCACTCCACAAACCACCTCACGTGCAGTGCCTATCTCTTCCATGAATATCTTACATACATCTTCCTCCCCTTCCATCTGCTCTAGCTCATACCTTCCCAATCTTTCTTCCACTATGCTCTTATACACTGCCGTTTTCTCACTCTCTTGCAATTTCTCCACTCTTGTCAGAGGAGCTGTTTCCTCCTGTCTTTCCTTTTGTCTCCTCAACCATTTTCTTTGCAGCTTTACCTTGACCATCACTAAGAGATGGTCAGAGACTCCATTCCCCCACCCTCTTGCATCCAACACTTGTGTTCTCATTCGCTCATCCACACACACATAGTCTATCATTGCCTGTCGTTCAGCAAGCTCACCATCCATCCTCCTCATTACTCTCCATGTATACCGGTGGATCATCTTATGGCAAAAGTAGGTGTTGGCTATTGCCAACCCCTTACCAGCACAGATGTCCACCAAAGCACTACTTCAGCTGCCACACACCCCTCTGACAAACCACTCTATCCACTCAATCCATTCCCAACTTTGCCATTCATGTCTCCAATCAAAAACACTCTCTCACTCCTCTCAAATTTGTCCATACATGCTTCTACTCTCGCCCAAAACTCATCTTTCACCCCTGCCACTCGGTCCTCTGTCGGAGCATACACACACACAATCACCCACGCTTGTATACCTACTTTCATCCTCACCCATACAATCCTTGCACCCACTGTTCCATACTCTCTTATATTCTCCTTCCACTTCTTGCTTATCATCAGACATACTCCCTCTCTTGCCCTCTCATTCTCATTAACTCCCGCACATATACCTAAAAATATGTTCCCATTCTCTTACCCTTTCACATTTCCATTTAGTTTCAGTCAATCCACATATATCCACTCTTGCATCCTCAAGCACCACTAAGTTGCCTGTACTATTTATACTGAAAATTTTAACTAAGAAATATGCTTTTTTTTTTTTTTTTTAACCATGAAAGGCTTTGTCCACCTCTTGCATCGTAAAGGTACAGTTCCTGCTAATAAGAGAGGTCGACAAACGAACTTTCGAAAATCGTCATCAGTACACAGTATATCATCACAAACTGGCCATTTGCATTTCTCAGTCCCTCTCCTTTCCAAAAGTATCATTCTTTACCTCTTTTTCCCTACTTTTAACACTATAGCAATATATGTTTTTTGGTCATAATCCACATCACAGTATTTTCTCTCTTTATGGGATGCATGCAACCTGAAAATGTGATATATCTACTTCTTGACACCGAAAACCACCATAAATACAGGAAACTATAAAATAATAGTAGTATATAATGCATGAAAGGTAGGTTTTCCCTTGCTAAAATCACAAATGAAATTGTTGTCCCAACTCACCCTGGTTAAACAAAAAATAAATAAATAAATAAATGATAGGCGAGTTGGGACAATTATTGTTGTGAGATACGTGATTCCATGAACTGAATAAGCTAAGCAACCACGTATTATATAGTCAGTCCATGTACAAGGTTCTCATTTACTTTATTACATATCACATGTCCGCATTTACCATGTATTACCCACAATGCCTACCGAGTATGTTAAGTCCCATTGATCATGCATCTGGCAACTTTGTCCCGCCTGTCAGATCAGCACTGAGCACGGGACTTCCTCCCGGCCGCACGCCGGCCTGTTGTGTCCAGTTTGTCAGCCTGTAATATTCCACTAATTATACTTCCAAGTCTTACTTGGAGTTTCAAGAACCTTCCTCATCATTCTAACCCTCGTCCCAGTCCCACATGGCGCAGTGAGTTACTCCATTCCCCAATGGAAGACTTTTGCAGTAAAGGCGGTTACAGTTCACCGGCTTCCTGCCCAGAGATTCAGTGCAGTGGATTTTACAGTGCCCCAGTGTTTCATTGCAGGGGATTTTACAGTGCTCTAGTGTCTCAGTGCAGTGTTAGTGCCGTGTTGTGCATTTTTCAAGTTTTTCTGGTGTGGCAGAGCAAACCAGAGGACCCCTTGCAACACAGCCCAGCTGAGAGCAACTCAGACATCCCTCCCCCCCCGTCCATGCCTCTGGGGTGACTGAGCGTGGCCCCCCTCCCAGCCCGACTGGCCCTCCATCTTGCCACACACGCACGTACACACACAAACGCACACACCAACGCGCCGCCACAACTCCTACAAATCTTCCGCAAATTCTCTTGCATTTTGTAAATTCCCACAAGTACTTGCACATGACTAGAGTATTGCCAGCTCCTCTCCGTCTCTTCCCGACTGCAAGGACACCACATTCAACATGTCTGACCAACAGGATTTATTCGGGGAGAATGAGGAACAGTATGAGGAAAGCACTTCCCCACCTCTACCTCCTCCCCTCACCCCCCACCTGCCGGATACTCCCGCTCCGCGGGACGGAAGCCAAGACATACTTCATCTCATCCACTACTTACAAGTCTCCCACCACCAAGAGGAACAGAGAAGACGACAAGAGGACGAATCAAGACGCATAGAAGAGCAAGCCCACCGTCGTCAGTTAGAACAGCAAAGACAAGAGGATAATCGCAAATTTATGGATCTCTTCACATTGTTGGCAACGAGGACAAGCCCACCAGCCCCAGCACATCCTCAGCCCCCCCAGAGATCACCTGCTAACCCCTCACCTGTCCAAGCATCACCTCTTGGCGACTCCTCCATGCCTCTTCAACCATCTGAACCTCAGACATCGCCTACTCGCCCTTCACCTGCCCGAGTATCAACTCTTGTCAACCCCTTCACACCCTCTCCACCGTCTGACACCACCACTACTCCTTCTCTTAAGAGCAAGCCCACAGTCCCCAGCCCCCCACCTCTCCAAGCCAACGCCACGAATCAAGTTTACCGACAATGGCGCCGTCGATTTGAGGATTTTGCTGTTATGATGGACCTACACCGGATGCCACATCATAAACAGCTCATCCAGCTACGATCGTGCATATCTTTAGATGTCCAACGTCTCTTGGAGCACACCCTCGCCATTCCCCCAGATTCCCACCTCTCCATGACAGAGGTATTAGATGCCTTGCAGGGACATTTCCGGGGCGTCCACAATGAAGCTTTGCGCCGCTGGGAACTGCTCTCCTGCAAGCAAGCAGCTGGGGAATCATTTGCAGACTTTTATGCATGACTTAAGGACATAGCTTCTGAGGTAGACCTTTGCCCTGGCGACTCTGTTACTTGTGCTGAGATCCAGCTCAAGATGATTTTGCTGACGGGTGTGCAAGACGAGGAACTACTGCAGAAACTCCTCGCCCTCAACGCCACCTCTTCACTTAACCTGCTGTAGGTTGTATGAAGCTACAAGAGTGGCAGCTTCAGCAATACAAGCCGCACCGGGCCAACTTTATGCCATCTCCTTATATAAGAAGACCCAACGTCAAAGGAAGACTGCATCCTCTCAGCGACATCCGACATCACAAGCCTCAGCTACTAACCCATGCCGATGTTGTCAGCACCAGCACAGCCCCGGGAAGTGCCCTGCGGCTGACAGCACATGTTCCAGCTGCAGGCTTAAAGGCCATTGGACCCGCGCACCTCGATGCCCCGCCAAGGATACCCAATGCAATGCTTGCAACAAGCAGGGACACTTTGCCAAGTGTTGGAGATCCATGGAGAAGAGTCAAATTAAGGATCAAAATGGCTCCTCCTACCCCAACAGAACTTCCCCACCACCCTCTCCCAAGAACAACAGCAGATGTCGACGTGTAGATGATGCCTCGAGCGACAGATCCCCTAAGCCTGTCAATGTTCGTCTGTCCCACGGCAACACGTCCTCCAGCCTCCTGATGATCTCTGATACAGGCGCAGACATTACAGTAATTGGCCCACAACACCTGGATGCACTCGACATCCCCAGGAGCAACCTATCACCCCCACTCATGACAGATGTGCTCACGGCAGATGGTTCCTCGATGTCTCCAGCTTTGGGATGCTCCCAGGCAACATTACAGCTCGGTCCCAAGTCTTGCCTCGCCACCGTCCAAGTCCACGAGAGCATCCAAACTCCTCTCTTGTCGTATGGCCATTGTCAGGACTTGGCCATAGTCCCACTCGAGTTCCCTAAGCCCATCCTCGCTGTGACACACATCAACAGGTGCGCAGAATTGCCTGTCTCAGCCATGACCTCACCTGCTGCCGCAAGGGAATATTTTCTTCAACAGTTCAGCAACGTCCTCGTCTCCAAGGCTGACCTCCAGACAATGCCGCTTAAAAAGATGACAGGCCCCCCAGTGAGGATCCACCTCAAGCCAGGTGCAATGCCCTTCGCGATCCACACATCCAGGCCCATCCCCTTCGCCTTCCGGGATCAGGTGAAGGAGGAACTAGACTCCCTGGTGCAGCAGGAGATCATCACACCTGCAGGCGATGAGCCCTCTGAGTAGTGTCACCCGATGGTCCTGGTAGCGAAGCCCAAAGGCATTAGCATCAGAGTGGACCTCACCCGTCTCAACTCCCAGGTCTCCCGTCCCACCCATCCCTCGCCTACGCCCATTGCAGCAGTCCGCAGCGTCACTCCATCTGCAAGATTTTTCACCACAGCGGATGCACTGCATGGATGCTGGCAGATGGAGCTTGCGGAGGAAGACCGCCACCTCACCACATTTATCACGCCCTACGGCCGCTTCCAACACTGCTGCGGACTGATGGGCTTCGCAGCAACTGGGGACACATATTGTCTCCATGGGGACATGGCCCTGCAGGGTGTCACCAACTGTGTGAAAGTTGTAGACGACATCCTGCTTTTTGACGATGACCTCCCTGCCCACCTGAAACGGATCCACCAGATGCTCACCAGATGTTGTGCCCACGGCATAACCCTGAACAAAGAGAAATTTGTGGTCGCCGCCCCTCAAGTCAACTTCTGTGGTTACTCCATCTCAGCAGAGGGCATCTCAGCTGACAAGGAGAAGGTCAGAGACTTCCCTACTCCAACAAACCTCACTGACCTTCGTTCATTTATGGGCCTGGTGAACCAACTGGCAGATTTCACCCCCGACATAGCAACAACAGCCCAGCCCCTACGCCCCCTTATGAGCCCCAAGCGCTCCTTCACATGGACACCAGACCACGATCAAGCATTCAGGAATGTCAAGAAAACTCTACTCTCACCACCAGTTTTGGCACCCTTCGACCCGACCTTACCTGTGGTCCTCCAGACAGATGCCTCCCGTCTCTACGGCATTGGATATGCCCTCCTTCAGGATTATGGCCAAGGCCAGCAGCGGCTAGTTCAGTGTGGCTCCAGATTTTTGACTGACACTGAGACCCGCTACGCCACAATTGAGCTCGAAATGCTGGCAGTTGTCTGGGCCATGGCCAAGTGTCGACTTTACCTATCTGGCCTACAGCACTTCACCTTCATGACGGACCATCGCCCTCTAGTGCTGATCCTGAACCACTACATGCCGGATGCCATCGAGAATCCTCACCTCCAACGCCTCAAGAAGATTGCCCCCTACATTTTTACGGCCGTGTGGCTTGCCGGGAAGCAACTGTGCATACCAGATGCCCTCTCCCAAGCCCCAGTTAGCCACCCCAAGCCTGATGATGAAGAGGACTGTACAACAACAGCTGCACACGTCCGGTCTCTAGTCACACACACCACCACTTCCCCAGATGATCAGACAGAGGCGTCTCTCATCGACAACGACAGGACCCTCCAGGAGCTCCGCACCGCCGCCACTCAAGACCCAGCCTACAGTCGTCTCCTCACCTACATCTCCATAGGGTTCCCTACCAACCGCTATGATATGCCTCCGTCCTCCCCTACTGGAAGCTAAGAGACAGCCTCTACGCAGACGGAGAGCTTGTGTTGTATGGCCCCCAGATCATTGTCCCCGCCGCCCTCCTCTGACGCACCTTGGCCCGCCTCCACGACAGCCACCGAGGTGTGGAAGCCACCAGGCGTCGAGCCAGACAAACAGTCTTCTGGCCTAGCATCGATGCCATCTAAAGCACGGTGGAAGCCTGTAAGCCTTGCCAGCATCTCCAACCCAGCCAACAGCAGGAACCATACATGTGTGATGACCAGCCGAAGCGACCCTTTGAGTTTGTGTCTGCTGATTTTTTCCAGATGGCCGGGAAATCCTTCCTGGTGATCGCTGACAGGCTCTCTGGGTGGCCTGTGGTTGTCCCCTGTGGCCGGGACACCACTTCCACCAGGGTTGTTCGAATGTTTTGCAGCTACTTTCGAGAAGTTGGAGTACCTCTCTGCCTCAGGACCGACGGCGGACCCCCATTCTCCAGCAACAACTTCAAACAATTTGCAGAATGCTGGGGCGTCCATCACATCATCACCTCACCACACTACCCCCAGTCAAACGGCCATGCCGAGGCAGCTGTTAAGGCTGTCAAACACCTCATCATGAAGACAGCACCGACAGGGAACCTTGACTGCGAGGAGTTTGACAGAGGCCTCCTAGAACTCCGCAACACTCCTACCCCTGCTGGACGCTCTCCTGCACAAGTCTTATTGGCCCCCCCTTCGAACCTGTGTACCAGCCCACCCCCAGTCTTTCTCCGACGAATGGCAGGCCAAAGCAGAAGAGTGTGACCGCCGAGATGCAGCCCGGACCGACCAAGCAACAAGTCGTTACGACGTACATGCCCGCCCCCTCCCCAGGTTGACTGTCGGCCAGCGAGTCCGGATCCAAGACCCGACATCACACCACTGGGACAAAGTCGGGGTCATTATGGGCTGTGGCAGGTCTCGACAGTATGAGGTACGCCTCCCCAGCGGTCGTGTGTGGTGGAGGAACAGACACCATCTCCGCCCAGTGTCCCCTCCTAGTGACGACCCCCCAGTGTCCCCTCCTAGTGACGACCCTCCGCCCCAGTCCCCTGTGCTCCCTTGCTCAGGCCAGGAAAGAAGGCCATCAATTGATTTCCCCACCATCCCTCGCCGTTCTCCTCGACTCGCTGAAACGAGTAGAAAGTCTGCTCGAGATTGCACTACGAGCGCATAGGGGGGAGGGAGGTGTGAGATACGTGATTCCATGAACTGGTACAAGGTCCTCATTTACTTTATTATATATCACATGTCCGTATTTACCATGTATTACCCACAATGCCTACCGAGAATGTTAAGTCCCATTGATCATGCATCTGGCAACTTTGTCCCGCCTATCAGATCAGCACAGGACTTCCTCCTGGCCGCACGCCGGCCTGTTATGTCCAGTTTGTCAGCCTGTAATATTCCACTAATTATACTTCCACGTCTTACTCGGAGTTTCAAGAACCTTCCTCATCATTCTAACCCTCGTCCCAGTCCCACAATTGTCTATTAATCCCTCAGGACTGCTCTGCTGAAAAAAAATACATTTTCTGGATAAATCACAAAAAACTATAACAATTCAAGATTTCACCTACCAAAAAGTAGATCTTTAGCTTTAAAAGTGACTGTGGGAGAGGAAAATTGGCAATATATGTGTATTTTCAAAAATTAAATTCTACAAAGGTCAAAATCCTACCCTTTCATATTTGCACATTTTTCATGCATTATTCGTGGTTCTACAGAAAACTAGTATTGACAACATTTGTAAAGTTGGGGCAAGGCTATTGAATGGGCATCATAAAATGGAAATGTCTTGGCATTTGGCATTGTAGTGCCCACTGTTCCAACTCACCCCATGTCCCGCACTGTCCCAACTCACCACGCTCAATGCTAATGTCTATGAAAATCCATCATCTGTTAAATACTTCACTTAGTTCAGTGATGATTAGTTTACTTAAGTGATGGTTGCCACACAGGGCACAGGTAGCTAAAGTCTGAAATATATAACAAGGATAATATTAAGCAATCATTGGCTTCCTGCTTCTACGTGCACCTACGCTTACATAGAGCTCATGGCATGACATTGTCATTTGTTATTATTACGGGCAGTAATAATATCCTCTACACTGTAATGCATTTGCTAAATATAAACTGACCCTTCAGAACTTGAACTCATGAAGTCCAATATACTTGATTGCTGCAGCTGCTTCCGTTTCATAATAAAGTGATCCAGGGAGACCTACGGAACACATCTTTTCACTTCTTGTCACAGTACAGCATGCAAGTAGCGTAATTAGCAAGTTGTATAGACTGGTCACTGGTGCAACACAATCTGATGAGAGTTGACTGATGACTGATGGCACAGGTGGGTGATGAGCCAGTGACACTTAGCTGATGGTCGGTAAAAGTTGCCACGATAGTTAATTTTTCTTGCCAATTCTGCCACATGTAGGCCTACATTCCTACAGGTACTCCTAACTAGTTAATTACAAGAACCTATTAGTAGCGGAGTTTCCCGTTTTGAAGACAGTGTGTCATAAGGTACCTATAAAAATTGAACATTTCGAAGAGCAGCACACATTTCTTGCTTTCTTTCCTGTCTCCTCTCTTCACCCGTCCGGGCGCCAACGGCTCCCCATGCATAAATTTGAATATCTACCTCGCACCTAAAGTAAAGAATATCTTAAAAAGTATATGTTAATATAAGAATTTTTACTCAGAATTGGACATTTTTTCAGTTCTCCAAATATGTGACATACTGAGTATTACACCCTGGATTAAACAAGTATTCGACATTTATGATTCGCAGTCTATTTTCGAACACACGTAGAAATGTCGGGGGGGGGCCGGACCCCCGTGGCCCCCACTGGCTGCGCCACTGATTGTCATTCTGAATAAACTTGAAAAATTGGGCAAATAAACAGAGTTACCAAAACGTATAAGGGGTGATGATTCATTGATGTGGCAGTGGCCAGGGGTAGTGGAGAGGAGTGTCAAGGACAAGTCTGGCAAGGGGGAGCATGAGTGTAAGCGACCACGGAATCCCTCTTTGTCCCAGGCTGGTGCAAGGGCTATGGGCTGTAACAACCGACTCGCCTCCGTACGAAAACATCCTTTCTTGACTCCCCAAATTACCTCCATTCATCATCTCCTACCTCCACAATGCCTCCACTTGGGGGAGGCGGTGGCTTAATCGGTAGAGAGTTGGCCTGCAGTCCTGACGGACCCGGGTTCAAATCCCGCTGAGGCAGGGAACAGTTTAAGGATTTGAATTTCATAAAATCAGACTTTACTGATCTACCAGAAGACCCGCCGACATGTCGTAAAAATACCCCCGCTAATACCAATACATCAGTCCTATATGAGACAGCCCTAGCATGTATTCAGTATGGACGATGGGTGTTAGCGCCGAAGTGGTGACATGTAGAGGTGTGCGTTACGTAGGAGGACTACTGGGACTTGAAATCAGGCTGTGAAGCCTGTCTCCAGAGTCGGTCACATAAAAAAAAAAAAAAAAAACTTACAGCCGACCTATGGACATTTACAGCAGAGAGATGAAGGATAGATGAACAATCTGGTCTTTAATTTAAAGTTCACTATACTATAATTATGCAGCTATGACTGGTTGAAAAATCCTACTTTCAAGAGAAAAATGTGTACGAGAATGGCTTGGCCTCTAAGACTCCCAGGGTTTAGGGGTTAAGACTGAAGTGAGCGTAATGCTTGGGTAACAACATTCTGAAGCTGTTGGAGATATGATAATGAACAGGAGTGGTAACGATGGTGACTGAAGCCCCGTTCAGGGGGCTTGAGTAGATCTACACTTTTTGTAGACTGGTGCTGTACGACAGGTAGCACTGGCAATTCATTTAAGATTTTGATTAGAAACTCTTTGTCAAGCACAGGGAGCTAAAAAGGGTTGCATGAGCTGAGACGAATGATCAGAAAAGATTAGAATATTTAAGTGTTGAAGAGGAGTGAGTGTAGTACACAAGGTGAAGATTAATATAAATTTGACAAAGGATCTAATCAATTGTATTTTCATGGTAAATAAAAAAAAAAGGTAATCATACTCCACTTTCGAATATGTGGCATCCTACAAAACAACTACAAATTAAAGTTTGGCATTAGAGGTACGTTCTTGGTTGCTGAGTAACTTACCGTTTGTCAGATGCTGAGGATTCATCATTTACAACCGAGGTGTTCATCATGGAAAATGTCCAGTGGGAAACGAGTAGAGCCCCGAGGTCTTTCCTGGGCAGGCGAGTGACCACCAGGAGCCTCGTCGACCACACCAGGAGGCGGCCATTGAGGGACCAATCGGCGAAAGCAGTGAGGAAGGCTGGATCGTCACTCACCACCACCACCATCACGCACCACGACACCTGCCGCAGCTGCTGACGTCACCATGGTATAAGTTAGCTGTGTGACCTACCTGCCTCAGCAGTAAGGTAAGACTGACCAACCCACCTCAGCATTAATGCAAGAATAACCTACCCACCTCAGCAGTGCAATGAGAGTGACCAAGCCGCCTCTGCACTAATGTGGAAGTGACCTATACGCCTCATTATTAATGTGAGAAAAACCTACCCTCCTCATCAGTAATGCGAGAGTGAACTCCCCTCCTAAGCAGTAATGTGAGAGTGGTGAACCCATCTCAGTAGTAATGAAAGAATACCTGACTGCCTTAACAGTAATGTGAAAGTGACCTACTCATCACAACAGAAGTGTTAGAGTGACCTTCCCACATGAGCAAAAATGTAAGAGTACCCTACCCGACGAGACTGGCTGACCATCAGGGAGAGCTGTGCCTGCGTCACGTTACCGTCCTGGCCGTCCACACCCACCTCGAACACACCCACACCCCGTGCCGCTCCAACATCACCAATACTCTAATAAAAAGCAGTATATAATTATGTAGTGTAAATTAGTTTTCATAGGATTAAGAACCTGGCGAGGAAAGTTTATTATTACTTTAAGATTTCCTCCTAATTATTTATCTATCTATAACCAGATTCTCAATCCCGCAAGGAAAGGCAACAAATAAATTGGTTCCATGTCACTCTGTCCCCAGTCACTTTGCTGCCTTCCCCTAGCTCTAGCATCCTCTCTTGTGTATCTGTCCACTCCATCCCTCCATCTCATCCTTGGTCTCCCACTCCCTGTTCCCCTCCCCCCCTTCACCTCACTCACATTCGATCTGCTTGTCAGTCTCTCCTTTTCCATCCTCTCCACGTCGCCAAACCACCTCAGTGTATTTTCTCCTAACGCTTTTTATCACATCCACATCCATACCACAATGCTCCTTCTCTTCTTCATTTGTCAGTCTGATTCTCTATGTAACTCCACATCCTCCTCTCAGGTAATTCATTTCCACTGCTCTCACTCTTGACTTGTGCCCTTCCAACAAGGTTCAAGCTTCACTTCCATACGCTAGAGTTGGTATCACAATTCTATCATGGTGAGGCTCTTTTACCTCCATGCTCACTTCCCTATTCCATACACTGCTTTGTAAGACGTAGGGACCTTCCTTCCCTGTTGTACCTTTTCATGGACTTCATCCTCTAAATTTCCATCCTTACTCATCACACTACCTAAGTACTTAAATAAACTCACGTGTTCCTTTCCCTCATCATCCAGCCTTACTGAGCATTCAGTGACTTCATTTCTCTCGAAAACCACAGATTTACTCTTCTCTGCATTCACCTTTAGATTCCGTTTCTTACACATTGTTCCAAACTCATTCACGAAGTCATGTAATTCCCTTTCTTCCCCATTTAACAATACAGTATTATCTCCAAACAGGAAGTTTCCAAACGCTGCCCTCTCTCATTGGGACCGCTCCAACATCCACTGCCCTACCTTGTATGTCTTTTATAACTCCATCCATCTACAGATTGAACAACCATGGATACATGATAAATCTTTGCCTTAATCCAAAATGTAGACTGAATAATATACTCAGGTCACCATCCACATGCACTGCAGCCTTAATGTCCTCATACGTGCTCTTCACGGCATTCAGTAGCTTCCCACTTAGTCCATTTATTCTTAATATTTCCCACATTCCTAGTTTATCCACTCAGTCCTATGTTTTCTCCAGATCCATGAAGGTCATATACATCTTCTTTCCCTTTGTATATACTTTTCCACTGACGATTTTAGGACGAATATCTGATCTATACAACCTCTTCTCTTCCTAAAACCTCCCTGTTCTTCTCGAACTCATTCCTCTGTTATTTTCCAAACTCGGTCATTGAGTATCCTACCATGTACTTTTCCTTTTACACTTAGAAGACAAATGCCACTATGATTACCACACAGTTCGTTTTCCCCTTTTCCCCTATACAAAGGAATAAGTATTCCTTCCAATCCTCGGGGAATCTAGCTTTCTCCCCGGTCAATCTGCACATCTTCCATATCCACTTCACTAATATCTCTCCCCGATGCTTCAGCACTTCACCACACACCCCCTCAGTTCCTGGGGTTTCCCGATTTTGACTTTCTTCATTGCTTCCACCTCTTCAATCCTACTGATCACTTCCTCCCTTATCTCCCCATTGTGGGGGGTCACCTTGACCATTGTGACAGGGCTTGAAGTGTTGGTGGCAGTGCCACCTACTTTGGAGGCCTGCCTACCTTTGTAGGCCTAGAAGACCAAGCACCCTCTACATCACTGGTGGAGGAGGCTTGCTGATGATGTTAGTCCCTACCCATATGCCAGTTAGGGCGGGACTGTTGTCTCCCCACGTGTTTGCCATGCCTAGAGTCCTGTAGTGCTGGGAGACAGGAGTCCTGGAGGTTGAGCAGTGCTGCACACTGCACCCTACAGCTAGCAGTACACCTCTTTGGTCCATTATTCTGGCTAGATGGGTGGCCTGGTTAGCCCCAACCAGGTCAATCAGCTGGTCATCCATTGGCTAGGGTGAATTGGGCACTGGGGGACCTGGTGGCTCGTCATCCTTGAGTCACCTATGTCCAGGTCCCCCAGTGGTTACCCTTTGTATTGTTTGCTACCTCTGGGGTCACCAGGGGTGTTATCCCTGGCATATGATCTCCCCTTTTTGGGCTCGGTGGTGGGTGGAGGGGTGGGGAAATGAAATTTGTTATATTGTATTATGGCTTAAGTTTAAAAAAAAAAAAAAAATGGTTGACGACTCTGGCTTTGTCCCTGGACACTCTCTTATTGCCACTGGAGCCTTTCCAGCCCTTGGTGAATGTCCTTCTCTGCCCCAACGTTCACCTGGGACTGGGAGACGTTCACTTTGGGTTGGTGCAGCTCTGGAGTTCAGCCTAGATGAAGCAGTGCCCACATCCTACACGAAATAAGAAGTGCTGAAGCTCTCTTTGGGTGGGCCAGTGCTAGAAATGGATATATTTTATTTGCACCATGCTATTGTTTCTGCTAGTTGAAGGGAACCTTGGATATCTATGCAGGAGGACGAAGGCATCCTTCTTGAGGTGTCCTCCCCAGAGGAGAGTTCCCGGTTGTAGGCTCTGACTTCCGTTGCGGGTGCCAGTGTTTTTTGTGCCCCACATGCCATGTTCAACCAATGTAAGGGTGTAGTATTTTCGCGTGATCTCATCTGATACTCAGAGGAAAAACTGTTGAAGGAACTGCAGACGTCTGGTGTGGTGAAGCTTGAGCGTGGTCAAAAGAAGATAGATGGCATTTTGACCCCAACTCCAAATTTGATCCTGGCTTCTGAGAAGTCGCATGTGCCAACCTCAAATCACTGTTTCCACTGTCAGAGGTATGGGCATGTTAGCCGACTTTGCCACCATGCACAGGCTGGTCTTCCTGGTGTTTGTGTCTCATGTGGCGGCCCCAGTCATACCACTGACTGACCAGGACCCCTTAAATACTATCACTGGAGGTCCTAATGCTGTATCTTCTAGAAACTGTCCTAGATACAGCCTGGAAAAGGAGATCTTGACCATTCACACATGTGAGAAGGTTTCATTTCCAGGAGCAAAGAAGAGGGCCCAGACTCTTTCAACCCCAGGTTACTTATGCTTCTGTCCATTCTGGAGCACCAGTACATCTTCCTATGTCACAAACGTAGCCTTGACCCAATAAAGTGCCCTCTTCCATATCTGGTGATTCGCTGGAGTCTCTCCCTGGGGTCAGTCATGCACATAAGAATGGTGCACGCCTACCCTCTACTCCAACTGTTACTGCCTACACTTCGGTGGCTGAGGGTTTGCACATTTCCGCGGTGGTGGCGGATGTACACATTGATGTGATTCCTCCTTCCGCCTTGTCCAATATGTCCGAGGCTCCTTCTGTACCCAGCAAACATCACTGTGGTTCTTCAGAGTCCCCTGAGCCAGAAGACCAGCCACCCAAGGTCAACCTTGTGTCGGCCTCTCTCCTGTTCCCTCTGCCCCAGATACTGAGGGGGGTCTAGCCACGTGGAAGCTGCAGCTGATGGTTCGCCTGTGGTCAGGTCCCTAACTGGGCATGGTGTTGGACAGGCCATTGGTCCTTCATTTCTGAAACATACAATGTCATCCTCACAGCGAGCTAATCCTGTGGATACTCCATCTACTTCTGGGGCTTCTGATGTTGGCACTGACGTCCTACATTACCCAGGGAGGCCGCCAAGCCCTTTTCCAAGCCAAGTGTTATTTCATCTCAGAGGAAGAGTGTTGTAAAACTTTCCTCTTCCTCGTCCTCACGTTTGCCCATGGACGTTTGACATAAGTTCCGAGTTCTTGATGTTGGGCAGTCTCTTCCCAAGGGCCTTCTAAGCATCAATCCAAACCTGCTCGCATGTCAAGTTCACAGTCCCGCACTTAATGATCAACATCTCTCCACTATGGGTTCTATTATCCAGTGGAATTGTCGGGGTTTACATGCTGGCTATGAGGAACTGTCATCTTGTTTCTCAATTTACTCCTCTGTGCATGTGCAGCCAGGAGACCATGGGCTGTTCCTTGTGGTTATCATGCCTTATATTCTGATCCTGTGCCAAGCTTAGGTCATCATGGAGGTGCTGCTATCATCCTTCAGCACGATATTCCATACAGTCATCTGGACATCTCCACCCCCCCTACAAGCTGTTGCTGACTGGATGTTCTTATGTCAGCAGTATAAAGTTTACAGTCTTAATCTTCCTCCTAGTGCTGCTGTTGAAAGGGCAGATCTGGAATGCCTTATTTGAGGCCTTCCTTCTCCCTTTCTGTAATTAGTGGATATGAATGGTCACCATCCACTAAGGGAAACAGTAGGATTATGCTGGCCTCTTTAGTGGAAGATGAGGAGTTGGGCATTTGTAGCTCCAATATAATGACTTATTTCCGCAGCCAGAGAGTAGCTTTTACTGCCATTCATTTGTCCCTATGCTCAGCTGATGATGTTTTAGATTTTACCTTTGATGTGTTGCCAGACCTGTATGGCAGCAACCATTTTCCATTACTTGTAACTGCTAGTAGAGGTGGACCTCAGCCTCGTCTTCCTCGCGGGCTTCTGGATAAGGCTGGCTAGCTCCTTGGAATCTTTTGTCTGTGAAGCTTTCTCCACTAGCCAACAGCAGGTCACAGTCTTCTTCGATCTGGAGAAGCATGTAACACTGCCTGGCGTCATGGCATTTTCATTTCTCTTAATGAATTTGGCCTTTGTGGCGCTCACCTATTAATTTTTATTCAGCAGTTTTTATTTAACCAGTATTTAAGGGCCAAATGATCGGATCTTGAATTTGGCTCTCTATTGTATTTTGTTTTTCTCTTGGAGGGAACTGTTACTGCGGGCTCATGGCCTTTGGTTCCTTCTTCCTCGCATAAAAAAAAAAAAATAAATAAAAAAAATAAAAAAAAGTGGGTGGAGTGCTTTCTAATGCCCATGCACTAGAAGATGGAGTACCATCAACAGGGTAATCAGTGTAATTCCTGATGGTGTACGAGGATATGTTGATGACCCCTCAGTTTCCTTCACCACTTCTAGAATGTCTCTGATATAGAGGAACTTGCAGCTGGCTCTTAATAGAATATTTGACTGGGCAGAGTCTCACGGCTTCCATTTTTTAACAAAGATAGTGGCTATGCTTTTTTGTTGTCTTCGGGGAGTTCACCCAGACCCTGACTTTTATCTCTATGGTCGGAGAATATCCTGTATGGAAGAGATGCGGGTTCTGGGTCTTCCGTTTGATAGATGACTAACCTGGGTTCCTCAGATTTGTTCTATAGAGGCGGCTTGTCTTTTGAGAATTTTCGCCCATACCTCTTGGGGAGCAGACCGTCAGACTCTCCTCCTCTTGCATAGGTCACTTATTCTTCCTAAACTTGTGCATGTGTGTCAGGTCTACTCCTCTGCAAAAGATGCCAGTCTCTGGTTGTTAAATTCTGTGGATCATGCTGGTGTACGTCTGGCAACCGGGGCATTCAGGCCATCCCCGCTTTCAAATTTGTTGATGGATGTTCGTGTACTCCCCTTGGATTTGTGTCGCCAGTCGTTGATCGTGAGGTGTTGGTGTCACCTTCACAGCATTCCAGACTTAATTTCTTTTGCCATTGTCTCCCAGGATTCCCAATCTTCTGTTTATGGGACCCATCCTGGTTTCCCAAAGCCCTCTGGTTAGAGGGTCTGGTCGGTTATGTTAGCCCTGTTAGCCCTCTCTATTCCGAGACTGGCAGTTTGTCCTCATCAGATCTCAAGGGTTGGTTTTTGGCTACTCCGTCATTTGATATTTTGTAGGTCCACTGTTGGTAAAAATAGATCACTTCTCTTTCAGGTGTCCCTGTCTCTCTTTTTAGAACGTGACTCCACTCATGAAGGTTCTGTTCCCGTCTATACTGACGGTTCTAAGGCAGATACTGGAGTAGGCTTTGGTGTTGTCTTCCATTCCTTTAGTAGGGGAGGTAGCCCTCCTGGTATTACTCCAGTGTATATGGTGGAACTGACTGCGATTTTATATGTTCTCAAAATAATTTTTACCTTCCCCCAATCTGTTTTTGTGATTGTTAGTGACTCCTGTAGGGCTCTGTCAGCACTGGAGTCTTTTAATGGATCCCATCTGCTATGCCACATACTCAGAGATCAACTTCCTCTCTAAGTATATGGGTCTGATATTTGGTTCTTTCTAAGACCGTATTCAGTGCATGCAACCAAAAGAACAGGGCTTCAAAAACACATGCTAACCAGCCCTACACGTATATTACCCACAAAGAATACAGCAGATTGGCCAGTACAGTATGATATATTACACACAGTATATGAATTATAAGGATCTGAGTCTGGGACTAGTGGGCTGGTAAGATAACTGTAGGTGGCACCCAAGTGTGTGAGATGTCTCGTCAGGTGTGCGCTCTCTGAAGGGGTGCAGGACCACTATTTTACTCTTGATCGTTGGGTGAGGGCTGCTGGGTGGCGTAGAGGGATGCCTTTCACTGGAGGGGCCTCTGTTGATGTGTCAGCCCTCAGGGCTAGGGCCAAACAGGTCTAGTAGTGCGCTTCCTTGCGCCTGTCCTTGATGGAGGATGGTTCACTGGCTTGTCTTGGGAGGTCTCATCCAGGAGTTTTGGGGGGGTCCTTCGTCTGCGGTCTCGTCTTTGTCGGGAGTCTGACAGGGGTTGCCTGTGGTCTCTCCTTTCCAGAGAGCCTGTCAGAGGTTTCCTGCGGTCTCGCCTCCTTCGGGAGTCCGACAGTGACTGGTGACTTAGGGGCGCTGGTTGTAATGAGTGTACCCCAGGACTCACTACAGAGCCACTATAGACCTCTTCCAGCAGTGACTTCGCTGGGGAGCCTGCTCTACCCCCTGTGGTGTGGGGAGACTGAGAGGGAAATCCCACTCGGCCTCTGGAGAAGTGAGGCGAGCAAGGGGCTTGACCTGCTCACCCTCTGGGGGAGTGAGGCAAGCAAGGGTCATGACGCTCTATATGTGCCGAAGGTTCAGCAGATGAGGCCTGCATGGTGGCGGGGCCTCCCCGGCGGGCACAGTGGGTGCTACCGTGGTTCTGCCTGGTGGGTGGTGTGCTCAAAGAGCTCATCCTTTCCTTGAACCTTCCCATGCTGTCCTAGGCCTCACAGACAAGGTCCATACAGTGTTTGGCGCCTCCTTGACTGGCACAATGGGCGCAGCCGCAGTTCTGCTAGGCACTGGGACTGCAGGCGAGAGAAGCACAGTGAGCATCCTCTCCCCGGCGAGCACAGTGGGCATCACTGCAGTCCTGCTGGTGGCTATAGGTGAAAGGGACATGGTGGGTGTCCTTTCCCCGACGAGCACCATGGGCATCGTTATGGTCCTCCAAAAGGCAGTAGGTGAAGGAAGCATGGTGGGCATCCTTTCCCCAATGAGCATGTTGGGTGTTGCCATGGTCCTACTGAGGACTGTAGGCGATGGAGCACAGTGGACGTCCTTTCCCCAACAAGCATGAGGTCCTACTTGAGGAATCTGTCAGCACACAGATCCTGCCCTGATTTTGTTGGGCACTGGTCCAGGTAGAGGGTAATGCAGCAGGGCGATGTACCTCTAGTCGATTCCGTTGAGGGGAAGAGGGGCACGTGATGGTTGGGGACATACATCCATCTTGTCCCAATTGCTCATTCTCTTCTTGCACCTCTATTATTGTCTCCCTTTGGTACTATCCCCTACCCATCTCGCGTATTTCACCACAGTCGTGGCTGAAGAAGTCACGTCCTTGTAACTAGAGGTCGTACATGTTAGTGGTAGAGGTCTGATAGGCCGCTGTGAGGTGTTGGAGGAGTGAGATCCAGTGTTGAGTGGGTATATTTGGCTCCTGGTGGGGTTGGTACACTATCTCGAGGGTGGAGGTGTGTGTGGTCTTCCACAGGAGATGCAGAAGTTGTGGTGTCCCTTGGAGATGTTGTTTGTTTCCCTGGCTAGCAGGCCAGAGCACATGCTTCATCTTCATTTCTAGAGGTGTGGTGTGTAGTGACTGGCTGGTGATTCTGGGCTGAATGCTGGAGATGGTTGAGATGACCTGGGTTTTATGAGGTCACGTGGGTGGAAAAGTATTGGAGTGACACACATTAATTGTCCTGGTTGGTCTGGCCACCAGAATTTTATTTCCCACCTGATGCATTTTGAGGTTTATGGAAGTGTTTGGTGTGGGGGAGCTAGAGGTGGTTTTTCTGGCTGGTGTTGGAACTAGTGGAGGTAGGGGTGAGGGTGCTGGTGCATATCTTGCTGGTGGGGGAGAGAGACGGCCGAATCTAGTAGCATTGGTGGTGAGGACAGGTGTTGGTGGTGAGGAGCTCGGGTCACGAGATGGGTTGGCCAGGTGTGGGTGGGGGGTTCCTGGGTTGGGTGGCGATGTCTTTGTGTTTGGTGGTGGTTGTGCTGCTGTGGTTGGTGGTTGTGATCTAGGAGGTTAGGTCACCGGGGGTGGGTGGGGGGGGGAGTCTGTGGGGAGGATGTGGAGTTGGTGGGGGGTATGGTGGAGGATGTGAGTGTGGAATGAGGAGTGAGTGAGGAGGAGGAGTGTGTAGGTGTGATATACCACGCATATGAATTAGTTGTGTTGGCAGGGGATATGAGTGGTGGTGTGGAGTGCTGGGTGGGAAAGTGGGTGCAGCATGGTTGGAAGGCAGTAGGTGAGGTGGGTGGTGAGGGGTGGAAGAGATGCACGTGGCGGTTCCGGTATGTGTATGGAGTGCCGTGGTATTGGATGGTGACCTGGTAGGGGTTGGGAACATTGATGATTGTGTAGGGGCCTGAGAATAGGAGTGTAGTTTGTTGGGGATGGGTAGTTGGGCCACCATAACTGAGTCCCCAGGCATGTAGGGATTGATGGGGGTGATGTCAGGCTAAATGTCTTGTTGGTTTTGTAGGTTCTGCAGTCGGCGCCTGAGGTGGTGAAGATGGTCGGTTGTGGAGAATGTGGAGGCGTGCTGTAGGTGCTGTTGGAGTTTTAAGAGAAGGGGAGTTTCTCCAAATACTCGTTCATGAGGGGTAAAGCCGTCTTCTCTGGGACAGGTGTTCATCCCCCACTGCACAATTTTTACGTGGGCTGGCCAATCTGTGTTTTGTGTTTCTTCTATTCTGGCTCGTACTTGGTTGAGAAGGGTATGGTGACTTCCTTCACATATCCCATTTCCCTGTGGCCAGTATGGGGAAGAGTGAGATAGCTTGTACCCAAAGATGGTGGTGAGTTCTTTCCATATTTTGCTAGTAAACTCCGGGGTGTTGTCAGAGTGAAGGGCCTGGGGAATGCCAAACTAGGGGAAAAAAGTGGAGGACAAGGCCACGCCAATGGAATGGTGCTCCTTGGCCAGGCAGGCAATCAGGAATTTCGAGGTGCCCCTGAAAGTTATGATGCAACCTGCTTTAGGAGGGAGGCGCCTGACTATGTCTAAGGACAAGAGTTGCCATGGCTTGTACGCAGTGATGTTTCCTGAAGGGCCTGGCGTCTGTGTCACGTCCTTTCTTGGTGCACAAGTGCAGCAGGCCCGTATGACTTGTTTGGCCAAGGTGGAGGGGCTGGGTGTCCAATACATATTAAATACTAATAAGAGTTTCTTGGTCCCTAGATGTATGCTGTTGTCTGAGTGTAAGTGAGTCATCGTTTCTAGGGCAGTGTCAGGATTGAGCACTGTATGTCCAGTTTGGGTGAATGGGTGGTCACCCTGTTGGTGCAGAATAGAGAATATTTGTGGTTGTATCTAGTCAGGGCGATCTTTGCTTTGTCATTTTTGTAGGAGCCTGGTGGTGGTGCTGATGGAGTTGATGGGCAGCTGGGACAAGGCGTCAGCGTTTCCATGTAAGTTGCCAGGCTGATACTCTACATCGCAATCAAATTCTTCAAGGCTTTCTCTCCATCTGACTAACTGGGTGTTGTGGGTCTGAGACTGGCGTAGCCACTGCAAAGATTGGTGATCTCTCACTGTAGTGACATGAGTGCCCACCAGAAAGACTTGAAAGTGGGTCAGGACCCAGACGATCCCTAGGCATTCTCGTTTTGTGGCAGCATAGTCCTCTTCTGCCTGATTGAGAGTACGAATGACGCAGGTGATGATGTGTTCTCGTCCTTCCTGAACTTGGACAAGGACAGTGCCGACGGTATACAGGTGAAAAGGCAGGGTGTAGTCAGGGAATACAATGATTGAGGCGGTGATGAGCTTGGTCTTGAGGGTGTGAAAAGTGTTGATGGGATCGTCTGTCCAGGTGAAAGATTTGCCTTTTTTAGCCATGTCATGGAGGGGTTTAGTGAACCCATTTATGAAGCGTTGGTAGTAGCACGTGAACCTGATAAAGGTACGGACTTTGTGGACATCTCGTCGTACGAGGAGGTCTGTGACAGCATGCAGTTTGTCAGGATCAGGTGCTATGCCTTCCTTGGAGATGATGTGTCCTAGGAAGGAGACAGACCATTCAGCCAGGATGGATTTTGATGGCTTGAGCTTAAGCCCTGCCTGTTGGATGCAAATGAGGACTTGTTTAAAGCACTGGAGGTGTTCAGTCCAGGATCGGCTGAAGATGATAACGTCATCTAGGTATACCAGGCAGATTTCCTGGGTGAGACCACTGACTCCATCAATCGGGAGAATGTTGCAGGGACTTTGCTGAATCCAAACGGGAGGACATTAAATTTGTAACGCTTTCTGTTGCTGGTCGAGAAAGCTGTTTTCCCTCTGTCCTCCATGTACCGGGACCTGCCAGCATCCCGATTGGAGATCCAAGGTGCTCTGTACAAGAAGTCAAGGGAGTCATCTATCCTGGGTAGGGAGGTGGCATCTTTTGTGGTCACGTCGTTAAGGCATCAGTATTTTACACAGAAGCGCATGGTGCCGTCTTTCTTCTTAATTAACACAACTGGAGAGGACCAGGGGCTGGTGGATGGGTATATAACACTGGCATTGAGCATTTCCTGGACCTGCTGGTAATCTTCAGTCCTGATTAGGGTTTTTCCTCTGAGATGGTTGGCGAATCAGTGGGTCTGTGGTGTGGAATTCATGTTTCAGGTACATTGTGTGGCCGATATCAGCAGGTCCTGACGAGAACAGGTCTTGAAAGTCCAGGAGGAGGCGTCAGAGACTGTCGGCTTCATGCGGTTTCAGGTGTTCAGGTAGAGGGGAAAGGGTGGCAGGGGTGGAGGGGGGGTGTGCATGGTTCAGCTTCTTCCATCTCTGCGACCAATAATCCTTTAAGGAGGGTGAGAGGGATGGTGGAAATGTTGGCAATGCATACAGCTCCAAGGTGAGGGAGGAAGGAAGGTGGGAGACAGTAGACAGGAGATGGTTCCAGAAGACAGGTTAGGGGAGAATAAGATTGAGGTTCTGGTGGGCCTCTTAAGCTGGAGTCAGACCTCGTGCTGAGGAGGGATAGTAAGGGAGGAGGTGATGGTAGCGGGGAAAGTGGTATGCTGAGGAGTGAGAAGGTTAGGAATAGGGGATGGTAAGGTAAAAGACATAGCGGGAGGAGAGTGAGATGAGGGAGAGGGTGTGGGAATGCACGTGCAGTGTGACTGGGGGGAGGGGTCTGGAGACTTCTGGAAGTGGAGACATCGCTTGTGGCAGTCGATGTTGATGTGTAATTTCTGCAGGAGGTCCAGCCCTAGGTAGCCATCATAAGCACGGCACACTGAGTCAAAAAGGATGAATTGATGTTTGGCTGATACTTTCTGGTGAGCGTCAGCTCGCAAGGCCCGAGTTTCCCCGCGGATAGGCAGGGGGACATCTCATGCATCTATGAGATGAGCTGAGGTGGAGAGAAGTGGGCCAAGAGCCGAGGCGTGACGGGGGTAAAAATGATGGTAGAGGCAGGACATGGCCAGTCCCATGTCAACCAGTAGCCTCACCTTCACCCCATTCAGTCTCATCTTATAGTAGACTGGGGGTCGATATTTTTGGGAGGTGGCCTCCACCACCATGGGGAGGTGCGGGGGTGGTTCTAAAAATCCAGTTGTTGTGGGGCATCTTCTTCATCCGGCCCTACTTCACCAGGGTAGGAGTACTCAGTGGAGGGTGCGTTGTCTTCTTCGTAATTATCATCTATAGAGGACACCTTGCAGTGCCCTTGGGTAGCTGTTTTTGGTTGGGCAGCTTTAAGTTGTTCTTGTATGTCATGAACGGTGCACTGGTGATTACATGCTGAAAACTCCCACGGATTTATGGAGATCAGGTTGGTATTTTCCTTAGGAGGGGGGAGCCTTTTGGTGGGGAGCGCCCTGGGCATACTGGGTGATGTTGGTGAAATGGTGTTGGTGGGGGGCATCTGTGGTTTTGGTTATTGTCCTTTATGCATTGGGACTCTGCTCACAGCACTAATGTGTTGTGGGGTGGTGCGGGCGGCGAGAAGATGCCTGACTAGTTGAATATCTCTGTCAAGGTCTCCTATTGGGTCACAGATTCTGAAATGTTCTCATACAGTGCTGGGGAGGATCCTTATGAGAGTTATTTTTTTTTTTATGCTAGGAAGTAGGAACCAAAGTCCATGAGCCTGCAAAAACTGTTCCCTCCAGGAGAAGAACAAAATACAAAAGAGAGCCAAATTCAAGATCTGATCATTTCTAGATGCCTGGACACACTGCGTTTGAAAGACTGGAGATCATAGGAAGCAGGAAATACAGACAGAGGGAGACAGTTCCAGAGTTGACCTGTTACATAAATGAAGGACTGGGAGTAACGGTTAACTCTTGTATTAGAGAGTTGGACACAAAAGGGTTGAGAGTTTGCTGCTTGGCGGGTGCTATGCACCCGTCGAAGAGGTGGACCAATGCATGCAGACAGTTCAGAGAAGCAGCGACCATTGACGTAGCAATGGAAGAAAGATAAAGGTGCAACAGTGCGGCAAAGAGACAGAGGTTGAAGGGAGCCAGTAAGAGGAAGAGAGTTAATGAGACGAAAAGCCTTTGACTCCACCCTATTGAGACGAGCTGTATGTGGAGAACCTCCCCACACATGCGAGTTGTACTCCACACAGGGGCAGATAAAACCCGTGTATAGAGTCAATAATTGTGCAGGGGTAAAAAAGGAACGGAGTCGGCTTAGCACACCTAATCTCTTGGAAGCAGATTTTACAAGAGATGTAATATGATCTTTCCTAGGTAAGTCCCGAGTGAATGAACCTCAAGCATGTTCAAAAATGATGCAGGATTAAGCTGAGTATTATTAAACATTAGTGGGTATACCTGTGGAAGATTTTGTCGGGCTGATAGGTGTAAGAACTGAGTCTTTGATGCATTAAAAACAACAAAATTATTTTTACCCCAGTCAGAGATACAAGCCAAGTCAGACATTAGGTGTGCCATAGCCTCATCCCTTGTTTGTTGAAGTAACTGCTGAGATGGGCATTGCAGGAACCGAATGGAAAGGTGAAGGGTGGAGTCATCAGCATACAAGTGGACAGGGTTAGATGTACAGCTTAGGTCACTGATGAATAAAAGGAAGAGAGTTGGTGATAGGACAGAGCCCTTAGGAACACCACTGTTGATAGATCTAGAAGAAGAACGATGTCTGTCTACAACAACGGCCATAGAATGACCAGAAAGGAAGCTATAGATGAAGGCACAGATAGAATGATAGAAATCGTAAGAGGGCAGTTTGGAAATTAAAGATTTGTGCCAGACTCGATCGAAAGCCTTTGAGATGTCAAGTATAATGGCAAAGCTTTCGCCAAAGTCCCGAAAGGAGGATGACCAGGAGTCGGAAAGGTAGGTGAGAAGATCACCTGTGGAGCATCCCTGACGGAACCCATACTGACGATCAGAAAGAAGGTTGTGATAGGAAAAATGCTTTAAAATTTTTCTATTAAGAATTGACTCGAAAACTTTTGAGATACAGCATGTTAAAGCAACTGGACGATAGTTAGAGGGTTGGGAATGGTCACTCTTCTTTGGGACTGGCTGAATGAGAGCAAACTTCCAGCAAGAAGGAAAGGTACAAGTTGAGGGACAAAGATGAAAGAGTTTGCCTAGGCAGGGTGTAAGCACAGAAGCACAGTTCTTGAGAACAACAGGAGGGACTCCATCAGACCCATATACCTTGTTAGTATTGTGGCCTGTGATGGCAGAAGTTACATCAGCTGAAGAAATTTTAATGTTAGCCATGAGGAAGTCAGAGGGGGGAAGTGAAGGAGGAACACCACCGGAATCGTTTAAGGTGGACTTGGAGGAGAAAGTCTGAGAGAAGAGATCTGTTTTATCAGTAGAAGAGATAGGTACAGAACCATCAGAGTAGAAAAGAGGAGGGAAGGATGATGAGGTAAAGTTGTTAGAAAGGTTTTTGGCAAGGTCCCAGAAGAAGTGGGAGGAATTCGAGTTGGAGAGTTGAGAGTATTTAGTACGGATGAAAATATTTTTAGCAGAGTGAAGAACAGACTTAGCACGAATTCGGGCAGAAACATAAGCAAGATGTGAGGGGTGAGTTGGCTCTGGTACCTTTTATAGCCCCTCTCCTTGTTGTGGACCGCATTAGAAAAAGCGTGATTAAACCAAGGCTTTTTTGCATTAGTCAAAGGATATGAGAAAGGAACGTGTGCTTCCATGCCTGAGAGAATAACCTCTGTAATGTGCGAGGCACATTCAGATGGCTCCCGGCCATGGAAGCAATAATCATTCCAGGGAAAATAAAAAGTACTGCCTGTGGGCCTCCCAATCCGCAGCTCCAAAGTGCCACAGATGACGTTTCTTTGGAGGATCCACAGGCCATATCGGAGCGATATGACAGAGTAAGGTGATAAGATTGTGATCAGAGGAGCCCAATGGAGAGAAAAGATTAACAGTGTAAGTAGAAGGATTAGTTGTAAGGAAGAGGTCAAGAGTGTTGAAAATATGATGTTCCCAGGTGGCTGCATCGGCCTCCGGGTAAGCAGTGGTGACTAGTCGCCTAGCCTGGTTGAGAGTGTCATCCAGGTTGCCATCGTAGGTAACGGCATCAAGCTGGGACAAAGCTACTACTTTTCCAAGTGATGGTGTGACTGCTTGTGTCACAATTCATGTAAATTGTGCCCAAGTCAGCTCGGGGACGATCTTCGTGGTGATAAACGAGACTGCTTTTCCCTGGTGGGGTAGTGTTACAGCCATCTTTTCCTTGTCGTGTTGAAATCCAATATCCAATAGTGGCTTAATCATACACGTATATGTGTCTATATCGCACTGTTCAGGGTCAAATTTTGGTAATTGTAAGTGTGGTTTGGCTGACATTTTGTCAGATTTTCCCTTTTCATTCCTGGTTGTGCTTTCTCCTGACTGGATCTAGAACAACTGCTGCCACCAGTGTTTTGCCACATACTCAGAGATCAACTTCTTACTCTCTGTTTATATGGGTCTGATATTGGATTCTTTCTAAGACTGGTCCAGAGCATGCAACCAAAGGAACAGGGCTTAAAAAAACACATGCTAACAAGTCTTACACATATATTACTCATGAAGAATACAGTGACTTGAGACAATACAATATGATAGATTAGACATACTATATGAATTATAAGGATCTGAGTCTGGGACTAGTGGGCTGGTAAGATAACTGCAGGTGGCACCCAGGTGTGGGAGGTGTCTCATCAGGTGTGTGCTCTCTGAAGGAGTGCAGGACCACTATTTTACTCTTGATCATCGGGCGAGAGTTGCTGGATGGTGTAGAGGGATGCCTTTCACTGGAGGGGCCTCCATCGGTGTGTTGGCCCTTGGGGCTGGGGCCGAACAGGTTTAGTAGGCGCACTGCCTTGCACCTGCCCTTGGTGGAGGACGATTCGCCAGCTTGTGTAGGGAGGTCTCGACCAGGAGTTCTGGGGGCGTCCTTCTTCGTCTAATGTCTGTGGTCTCGGCTTCGTCGGGAGTCTGACAGGGGCTGCCTGCGGTCTCTCCTTTCCAGGGAGCCTGTCAGAAGTTTTCTGTGGTCTTGCCTCCTTCAGGAATCCATATGTGACTGGTGACTTACAGGCATTGGTTGTAATGAGTGTACCCCAGGACTCACTACAGGGCCACTACGGACCTCTTCCAGCAATGAATCCACTGGGGAGCCCGCACTACCCCCTGTAGTGTGGGGAGACCAAGAGGGACGTCCCGCTCAGCCTCTGGAGGAGTGAGGCATGCAAGAGGTGTGACCCGCTCATCCTCTGGGGGAGTGAGGTGAGCAATGGTCGTGACTCTCTATAAGTGCCAAAGGTTCAGCAGATGAGGCTGACACTGTGGGCGGGGCCTGCTCAGTGGGCACGGTGGGCACCGCTGTGGTTCTGCCTGGAGGGTGGTGTGCTCGAATGGCACGTCCTTTCCTCGAACCTTCCCCCGCTGTCCGAGGCCTCACAGACAAGGTAAATAGAGTGGACAGCCCTCCCCAACTGGCATTGTGGGTGCAGCCGTGGTTCTGCTAGGCACTGGGACTGCAGGCGAGAGAAGCACGATGGGTGTCCTCTCCCTGGCGAGCATGGTGGGTGTCACTGCGGTCCTGCTCAGGGCAGGGGCTGCAGGTGAGGGAAGCACGGTGGATGTTCTCTCCCCGACGAGCTCAGCGTGCGTCATCGTGGTCCTGCTGGTGGCTGTAAGTGAAAGGGGCATGGTGGATGTCCTTTCCCTGATAAGCACGGTGGGTTCGTCACGGTCCTACAGAGGGCAGTAGGTGAAGGGAGCACGGTGGGCGTCCATTCCCCGACGAGCACAGTGGGTGTCGTCACGGTCCCACAGAAGGCAGTTGGTGAAGGGAGCACGGTGGGTGTCCTTTCCCCAACGAGCCCACAGGCAGTTGGTGAAGGGAGCACGGTGGGTGTCCTTTCCCCAACGAGCATGGTGGGCATCATCACGGTCCTACTGGGGGCTGTAGGCAAAGGGAGCACAGTGGGCATCTTTTTCCCCCATGAGCATGGTGGGCATCATCACGGTCCTACTTGGGAAGTCTGCCAGCACACAGATCCTGCCCCGATTCTGTTGAGCGCTGGTCCAGGTGGAGGGTAATGTGGCAGGGCGATGTACCTCTAGTCAATTCTGATGAGGGGAAGAGGGACATGTGGTGGTTGGGGATGTATGTCCCTCTTGTCCTGATTGCTCGTTCTCTTCTTGCACCTCTATATGGTCTCCCCTTGGTATTACCCCATACCCATCTCGTATTTCACCATCCATTGGTTTTATTAATTTTAGAGTCCCTTTTTCTTCTTAGCCGTCGTGGCCATCATGTGGATTTCTGTGGGGTTCTCACACTTGTTGGTGTGCTGGGCAATGAGAGGGCAGATACATTACCTAAAGCTGCACCTTCTCAACAGCCTCCAGCTGACTACCAGCTTCCTGCTTCTGATGTAAAACCTTACTTGCAGTACGCAATTCGTATGTGTTGGCAGAAATACTGGGATGGTGTTTCTCATAATAAGCTAAAAGAAATCTTTCAGAGGGTGGTTGTGCCAAGGGTTCTCCCCTCCATGCCTTGGCGATTGAAGGTGGCTCTTGCCAGGCTTCCCACTGGGCACTCTTGGCTTACACATGGGTTCCTGGTGCGTGATGAGACTCAACCATACTGTGATGATTGCCTTATTCCTTTTACTGGCTGGTCGAGCATCCAGGTCTGGGGCACCTATGTCAGAGATTCCTCCATCGGCATAAGGGGGCAGATGGTGCCTACTGTCTCTCCTCGATGCTTGGTGAAGCCTCCGGGGATTTTAATGGTGTTTTTAATTTTCCCGAGGAGGCCGGCCTCTTTCCACTTTTATAATTGATATTTTATAAACTATTCATTGTTATTTTCTGTTTTTTTTTTCAACTAATGGGTATTAACTCTATTTTGAATATGCACTTTTTGTTAGTGGCGTAGTTTACCTTGTTGTCCGGCAGCATATGACCCTGGCAGTTGCGTCGACAGATTTTAATTATATTCAATCAAATAGTCAATCAATCCTCCCTTATCTCCCTCCTCGTTCCAGTTGTTCCCCAACCACTTGTATTCACACTACTCTCATTTTTCATGTTTAACAATTCCTTAAATTGTTCTCTCAGTTTGGTCACTTTTTTTCCCTTCTCCACTAGCAATCTACCTTTGTTATCTTTCACTCCCTTACTTCCTTCTTCTTCATTCTGTCTCTCATTATCTCCTTCCTACTTATCAGAGTATTTATTAGAGTACAGTAATATACTTAATAAAAGAATAAATTCTTTTCTGAATATTTTTAAGTACTAAAGGAAACTTCCAGTGTTAAAACTCAGTTCTGGCTGTGAAACCAATGAGTGTGGTAATTAAATGAGCTATTAAATTAATGATCTCATCCAGTTGTAGGCCCTTATTTAACATCCATTAACATACTCCCTCGTATTACCTTTATTATGGTGCTGTTTGTTACCATGTTGTCCGTAAGCAGCATTGGAAAACAACTCCCTTCCAGCCAAGTTTCCAACACTGAACCAACCATCTGTACCGATTCCCACAGACGATCACTGGAATCTGTAATGAAATTCTCTCTCTCTCTCTCTCTCTCTCTCTCTCTCTCTCTCTCTCTCCATACATTCATACACAGATAGATAGATAGATATCGATACAGACAGACAGATACATATAGATAGATAGACAGAGACAGATAGATAGATAAAGATAGATAGACACATATATTGATCTATATATCTATATCTATATCTAGATATCTAGATAGATAGATAGAAGGTCCCCTTGACGTGGTGACGGGGCTTGAAGCATGGCTGGCAGTCCCCTACCTTTGGAGGGTCCGGCACCTGTTTGCCTCGTGGACTAAGTACTCCCTACATCGCTGGTGGAGGAGGCCTGCTGGTGATGTTTCCCTGTCCATTTGCCATCTAGGGCAAGGCCTTTTCCTCCCCACGTGATTGCAGTGCGTGGCGTCCCGTAATGCTGGGAGACCAGGTCATTTGGCTGGTAATGCTTTGACCAGGGTCAAGTGGGCACTGTGGGGCCAGGTGGTTCCTATTGTCCTAGGCTCACCCTTACCCAAGTCCCCCGGTGGCTAACCACATACACACTCCTGCTACCGCTGGGGTCACAAGTGATGTTATTCCTGGCATAAGACCTGTACTCTTTGGGCTCCATGGTGGATGGAAGGGTGAGGGAATGATTTTTTTTGTTTTTTTCGCTGTATTATGGGAAATTTTAAAAACCACTCAGTTGACGACTCTGACACTGTCCCTGGCCACTCCTGTACTCCAACTCTGGAACCTTATCAGGCCCCTGGTGAGTGTCTTCCTCTGCTTCAGCATTCAGCTGAAGCTGGTATGCGTTCGCGTTGGGTGTTGCGGCTCTGGGATTAAGAGCAGATGAAACAGTGCTGGCACCATATATCAAATATCTAGTCCTAAAACCCTCTGTGGGAGGTTCAGGGCTAGATGTTAATATTTTTGTGTTACACCATGCCATAGTGTCAGCTTCTGGAAGGTAGCCTAAGATCTCTTCCCAGGGTGATGGGAGCATACTTATTGAATTTTCCTCCCCTGAAGACAGCTCTCATTTACTAGCTCTGACCTCTGTTTCTGATGCAGCCATTTCATGTGTTCCTCATGGCAGTTTTAATCAATGTAAGAGTGTCATATTTTCCATCAACCTCCTCCGATACTCAGAGGCATGGCTGTTGGAGGAACTGTGGTCGTCTGTTGTGGTGAAGGTTGTGCACCTTCAGAAGAAAACTGATGGAATTTTGACCCCGACCCTGACCTTGTTTTTGACATTTGACAAATTATTGTTGCTTACATCTGTGAAACTGGCATGGGTATCGCTTCCTGTGAAGCCATATGTGCCAACCCCAATGCACTGCTTCCACTGCCAGGGGTATGGACATGTTACCCGATTTTGCCACTATGCACAGGCTGACCTTCCTGGTGTCTGTATCTCCCGTGGTGGACCAAGCCATACCAGTGACTGTCCAGGACCCCTTAAATGCTTTCACTGTGGGGGTCCTCATGCTGTATCTTCTAAAATCTGTTCTCGCTACTGCCTGGAAGAAGAGACTTTGTCAATTCAAACACTTGAGAAAGTTTCCTCAGGCTAAGAAGAGAGCCCAGACCCACTTCTTCCAGTCTGGGGTTACTTATGCTTGTCCTTTCTGGAATGCCAGTGCACCGCCCTGTGTCTCACAGACAGCCTTGACCCAATCCAGTTCCCACTCCACCACCTAGTGATTTACCAGATATGGTCCCCGTGGTTCATACAGTTTGTGAAACTGATGTTTGTCCGCCCACTACTCAGTATGTTTCCACTGCACATCAGTAGCTGACGGTTTGCACACTTCCGGGGTGGTGGTGGATGTACACATTGTCGTGACTTGACTTCTTTTCCATTCTTGTCTAGTATGCCTAAGGCTCTATCTGTATCAAACAAATGTCACCGTGGTTCTTCAGAGTCATCTGAGCATGAAGACAGGCCATCCAAGGTCTCTGTTGTCGAACCTCATATCGACCTCTCTCCTGTTCCCTGTCCCAGAGGCTGAGGGTCTAGCCAGGTGGAATCTGCACTCGATGATTCGGTCTGCTTTGTCGAACCATATGTCGACCTCTATCCTGTTCCCTCTGCCACAGAGGCTGAGGGGCCTAGCCAGGTGGAAGCTGCAGCTGATGGTTCACCTGTGGTCAGGTCCCCAACTGAGGATGGTGTTAGACCAACCACTGGTGCTTCAGTTCTGAAACATACACTGTTATCCTCACAGGGCTTTAATCCTGTGGACACTCCTTCCACTTTTGGGGCTTCTAATGTTGGCACTGGCCATCATACATCATCCAGGGCGGCCTCCAAGCCACTTTTCAAGCCAAGTGTTATTCCACGTCAGAGGAAGAGCATTGTAAAACTTTCCTCTTCCTTCTCCTCATGTTTTCCCATGGATGTTCAACATAAGGTGCGGATTCCTTGTGCTGGGCAGTCTCTTACCAAGGGCCTTCCTAAGCATCAGTCCAAAACTGCTCACATGTCAAGAGGTGTACTGTCCTGCACTTAATCATCATCCCCCCAATATGGGTTCTATCACCCAGTGAAACTGTAGGGGTTACGTGCTAGCTATGAGAAGCTGTGTCATCTTGTTTCTCAACTTACTCGTCTTTGCATATGCATCCAGGAGACCATGGTAAGTGATGCTGTTCCTTCTGGTCCCAGTGGCTACCATGCCTTTTATTCTGGTCTGTGCTGTGCCAAGGTCGTCATGGAGGTGCTGCTATCTTCCTTTGCCAGGATATTCCATACAGTCATCTGGGCATATTCATTCCCCTGCAGGCGCTTGCTCTCCGGATATGTTTACATCGGCAGTATTCAGTTTACAGCCTTTATCTTCCTCCTAGTGCTGTTGTTGAAAGGGCACATCTAGAATGCCTTTTTTTAATCACGTCCTTCCTTTTCCCTTTTCGTTACTAGGAGATATGAATGGTCATCATCCACTATGGGGTAACACTGAGGCCAACCGTCAAGGTGTTATGCTGGCATCTTTAGTGGAAGATGAGGAGTAGGGCATTTTAAACACCATAATGACTTATTTCCATAGCCAGACTGGAACTTTTACTGCCACTGATTTGTCCTTATGTTCAGCTGATGCTGTTTTAGATTTTACCTGGGATGTGTTGCCAGACCTGTATGGCAGTGACCATTTTCCATTACTCTTTACTGCTAGTGGAGGTGGACCTCAACCTCATCTTCCTCGCTGGCTTCTGGATAAGGCTGACTGGCCACTATAAAGGGAATTAAATTTCATTACCCTTTCTGTCAGTGAGTTTGGCCATCTTACTGAGGCAGTGTTTTATTTCACTGACGTGTTGCACTCCGTGTCATTTCACTGACATGTTTCACTGTGTGTCATATTTCACTGATGTTTTGCACTCTGCAGCCTTATTATCTATTCCAAAAACGATATGTCAGTTTCCTAAACGTCTGGTTCCTAGGTGGAACTCTGAGTGCAGTTTTGCAGTAGGAGCCAAACGAGCCACCTTCTCTTGACTTTGTCATCACAGTGGGATCCTCAGTATTTGATGGCATATCAGAGAGCACGAGCTCATATACAGCAGGTTGTAAAGGAGACCAGGCGTTCATCCTGGAAGGGTTATGTTTCCTCCATCAGTTCGAGGAGTTCCCTCACTCAAGTGTAGAACCATATAAAGAAAATTTCAGGAAAATTTACTATTCTTTCCCCTCCTGTTTTTTTTTTTTTTTTTTTTTTTTTTTCAGCAGGTGGAAATAAGGCTGATCCTTTCACTGTTGCAGAGTTGCTTGTTGGTCATTTTGCCAGCATGTCGCGGAAGGCTGCAGATTCGTCTACGGCTTGTCACCATCAGCACCTAGAGTCTCGCAGTCTCAGTTTTGTCTGTTCTGGGAGAGAACTTTATAATGTCCCCTTTTCCATTTCTGAACCCCAGGAAACTCAGTCGCAGTGTCATGATTCTTCTCCTGTTTATGATGATATTCCTTATGCCTTTCTACGTCACCTGATGAGTCCCTTTCGTTTTTGCTGTCGATATTTCATAAGACCTGGTGTTCTGGTGATTTTCCGGCTTGTTGGGGTGTTACTGTAGTTATGCCCATCCCAGGCCAGGTAAGGACCACCTACAGGTGACGAATTATCAACCCATTTCTCTGACTTCTTGTGTATGTAAGGTTCTGGAAAAGATGGTCAGTGTTATTGTAGGCTTGTGTGATTATTGGAGAGAGGTGACTTCTTATCTGTCCTGTATGGTTTTCGTAGTCTGTGGTTCTACCCCTGATGCACTACTGTCCTTGGAACTGACCGTGATTTTATGCAGGTATGCTCTCCAAATAATTTTTACACTCCCCCAATCTGCTTTTATGATTTTTAGTGATTCCCGTAACGCTCTCTACCTGCCCTGGAGTCTTATAATGCATCCCATCCACTGGTTTCATCGATTTTAGAGTGAATTTTTCTTTGTGGCTGTCCTGTGAACTTGTGTTGAGTTCCTGCACATGTTGGTGTGGTGGGCAATAAGAGGGCAGATATTTTTGCTAAAGCTTTGTCTTCTCAATGGACCCCTACCGACTACCCGCTTCCCAGTTCCGGTTTAACGCAGTACTTACGGTACGCGATTCACAAGTGTTGGAAGAGACATGGGATGGTGTCGCTAATAATAAGCGAAATGAAAATTTTCAAACTGTGGTCATGCCGAGGGTTCTTCCCTCCATGTCTCTGCAATTTTATGTTTGGAGGTGGCTCTTGCCAGGCTTCACTTTGGCCACTCTCGGCATACACATGGGTTCCAGATGAGTGGTGGAAGTCAACTCTACTGTGATGATTGCCTTGTTCCCCTTTCTGTCTGTCACTTGCTGGTCGAGTGTCCAAGTCTGGGGGACCTCCGTCAGGGATTTCTTCATAGGCATCATGGAGCAGATGATGCCTATAGTCTGTCGTCGGTGCTTGGTGGAACCTTGGGTGATTTAACTGACGTTTTTATTTTTATCCAGGAGTCAGGCCTCCTTCCACTTCTATAAGTACCTGATATTTTACAAACTATTCTTTTCCTATTTAAAGAGTTTTTATTTCTGCTAATGCGTATATTACCTTATTTTAAATATCCACATTTAATTTGTGGCATCTTTTATCTTGCTGTCCGGTGGCACATGACTCTGGTAGTTGTGCCGCTGGATTTTAATTATGTTCAATCAGTCAGTCAGTAATATAGGTTAAATATGGTCCAGTCGGAGAGTATCATTGATAAATGATCCGTCGCTGGAACTGGCCTGTGAAGTAATAGGTTCTTGGGGTAATCAGGCCCAAATGCGAAGGTAAGTCTATAAAAGACTAAAGATAGATCCCGGTGGCAAATAATTTTTATTAAAATTTTCCACTTCCCTGTAGGAATTTTTTTTCTAGTTATTATCATTATTATTTTTATTATTATTATTATTAATATTATTATTATTATCTTTATTTTTATTATTATTATTATTAGTTTTATTATTTTTATTATTATTATTACTTTCGTAGAAAAGCTGTATTTCCTAGGCTATTTGGCCTAGAGCCTTGTAACTTGGCCAACTTGGTCAGAGAGCTGTCCACTTCTTTTGGCCAATAACAGTGGCAATCCATCAACCAGATTTCCTAAAGTTACCCAGAATACGGAATAGTGATTCAGACATCCTCTCACAAGAATCGTTTTAGCTAGGAAGCTAAAATTTTACTGCAAAACAGAATCACGGAAGATGCAGTGAAGATAGGAATGTGATGTTAATCAGTTGATTATTCTTTTAGATTGGTGGGGTAAAAAAAGAAAATTGAGCTTTTCCCTATATTCCACATTTCACCTAATTTTCAATAAAGGATTAAAGCTACAGCCACCAAACTTGGTTGACTAATAGACTATGATGGCTAAGGTGACATACACAATATCAGTGATCTTGATCTCAACGTCCCTTTATAGCTCCGCTTCCAGTAGGTAATGGCGGGTGAAAGTTTGTATTTATAGAAATATTCCTTTGAAAACTTTCTGGTGTTCTAGTTATTATTATTAATATTATCATTATTATTACCATTTATAATAATAATAATAATAATAATATTATTATTATTATTATTATTATTATTATTGTCATTATTATTATTATTATTATTATTATTATTATTATTATCAATATTATTATTATTTGTAATAATAATAGCAATAATAATATTATTATTATCAGTATTATTATTATTTATAATAATAATAATAATAATAATAACTAGAATGGCACTCAGTAGAGCACATACTTCCACCAAGGCCCAAATACTGTTCCTTTTAACCCGCTGCTTCCAGTTGACGTATATAGGTGCCCGAACGTTTTGTCACTGTGGCTCCCATTGACGTTTATAAACATGCTGCAATTGCAATGTCCGTCGTTTGCACATTTTTCAAATTTTGCACATGATTTTTGCTACATATACATGGGCCAGCCTCCTCTAAGTGCTGCCAGGCAGGGATGTTCCCAGACCCCACGTGACCCACACGCTCCCTTGTCTCAGTCACTCACCTGTTACCAGTGACCCAGAACAGACATGGCATGCCAAGGTCTCTCTGACGACCCTTGATGCCTTCGCAGGCGATAGTGATTTTTCATTAGATTACGATGTGGAAGACAAGGACTACACGCTGCCTGATGACGAAAAGAGCAGCACTAATGACAAAGTACTGTCGGTGAGGAAGGTGTGGTATGTCACATGCTGTAAGGCGAGGGAAGGCCAGCCTGGACACCATACTGTACATGTGCATGCACCTCTCTCCAGCCCCTAGACGAAGGGTCTGACGAGGACGAGGACAAGGATGGTGCCGTAGGACGTTGTGTTACCTCGTGGTTGGGGAGGGAGAGGATTTTGTTGCAGGGACCCGAAGGTGTGGCAAGAAGGAAAATAAGGTATGGTCCTGTTTTGTCTGGGAAAGGCGCCAATGATGTGGCAAGAGTGAGCGTTGAAAGGGAAAGTGGTGGTAGGAAGGAGGTAGCGCGAGCACGTGGTGCACCCAAGCAGCGAGCAGGTGAGGAGCAGCTCCCTAGCACCTCTTTCTCCCCACAAGATTCCCGCGCTTCCCCCCCACAGCCCCATGATGTGGAGAAAGGAAGGAAAGGGAAGGGAAAGGGGAAGGAAAAAAGGAGAGGGAAGAGGAGTGCGAGTGGGGAAGGGTGCTGCTCCCCATCTCCCCAACCTCCCCCACCATCATCTCCTCCCCACCCAGAAGAAGTGGAAGATTGGGATGTTGGTGTGTCGTTGGACTGGGAAGATGGAGTGATTTCACTCCCATCATTCACTACTTCACTGAGGAGTGGCAGTCTGGCTGCGCAGTTCCTGGAATCCATGTAGGCTCCACCAGGGTGGATTTCTTCCACCTAATCTTTGGTGAGGAGTTTGTGGGCCACATGTGGAACAGACTAATTTATTTGTGAGCAGCCAGCACCATGATACGACAAGGAGGCATTCCCAACAATATGACTACCCAGTAACCCTAGGTGAGGTGTTCATGTTTTGGCCCTGGTTCTCTTGATGGGTATTGAATGGAAAAAACAAATTCCAGGATACTGGGCCATGAATCCAATGACCAGCACGCCTTTCTTTACGGGTCGTAATCGATTCCAGCAAATTCTCAGCTGCCTCCACTTTTATGATGCCAACGACCCTGCTAATGTTGATAACACTGACAAAATGAGGAGAATAAGGATGGTATTTGATCACCTGCATGAAAAGTTCTGTTCATCCTTCTATCCTTACAGAGACATTGTCATAGGCGAGAGTCTTATGCTGTGGAGAGGTAGTAGCTCTTTTTGCCAGTGCATAGCTAGCAAGAGACACCATTTTGGGTTCAAGATCTTTGTTATGTGTGACTGTAAGACTGGTTATGTGCAAGATATAGTCTTTTACATTAGTGCACAGACACACATAATATAAGATCGAAGTATTGGACCCTTTGGGGCCGTGGTGAGGATAATGATAGAGGAGTACCTTCATCCTGGTCATGTCGTGTACCTGGACAACTGGTACACTACCCCCTTCTCGCTCGGTACCTCCACCTTCATGACACCAGAGTCTGTGGCCCAGTCAAGAGAAACTGTCCCCATATGGTCAAGGTTGGGAGGAAACTCGACAAGAATGAGGTGATTTTCTTCCAGGCGAATAACATCCTCACCACTGTATGAAACCACAACAGGGAAGTTTGCCTCCTGCCGATGGTACACCACCCCCTCATGCACTGCACAGACTCCATGGATCACCGCAGCAAGAGGAGGCACCATGTTTGGAAACCGGAGTTGGTACTGGACTGCAAATGTCAACATGAGGCAAGTGGACCAGTCTGACTCCAAGATTTCCGATGTGGAGTGTGCCAGGACCACGAAGTGGTACAAAAAGCTCTTCTTCCACTTGCTCGACATCACAGTCCTCAATGCACATTACCTCCATGCCTTGACAACAGGAACCTCTGATACCTTCGAGGGGCATGTGAGGGATCTGTCTCATGAAATTATCAGCAGGTACACAGAGGACAGGCCCCCCCACGGCACCCGCCCCCCCACTGCCAGCCAAACTCCCCTATCCCTCACAGGACACCACTTCCTTAGCAGCATCCCTCCTCAACCAAACCGTCGTAGACCCCAGTGCCACTACCACATATGCAAGCACTCTTAAGTAAGACCAGCCAGGCAGAGGAAGACACGAGGTACGAGTATGTGGAATGCAACATAGGGTTGTGCCTTAAGCCATATTTCAGGGAACATCACACCTTGGTACGTTACTGATACTGAGTGTGCTTGCGATAATATGACATGCAATGTAATAGTAAGGCCTGTAAAATATGTGATAACAGTTATACAAAGTGGAAACGGGTGTATTGTTAGTGGAAAAGTATTATATAAGTTGAAAAACAGAATGTAACTTGAAACAACAGCCATAGAGAGTTTACTCAATATGTACATATGCGTTAATATTACGCAAAATATAATTGTAAGGCCCCTAAACATGTGATAACAGTTATATAAAGTGAAGACGGGTGTAATGTTACCGGAAAAACATTATATAAGTTGAAAATGATATAAGTTGGAACAACAGTCATAACCAGTTCGCTCACTGTGTAAATATGCACTAATATTATGCCAAATATAATTGTAATGCCTGTATATATGTGATGAAAGTTATATACAATGGAAACGGGTATAATGTTAGTCGAAAAGTATTATGTGAGTTGAAAAAATGAAATGTATGCTGAAACAAGTCACAGTGAATCATACGTGACCAATTTTGGCGATTTTGCTATGCTTGCTCAGTGGAACAATGCTTATTTCGCCTACATTTTTGTGTGAAAACCAATATATTCTTGTACTACATGTTATTTTGTACCAAATTAATAAATATCTACCTATTCTGAATGATTTCCAAACATTACCCCAACCATAGAAAACAAGATAGCAGTCTAGTGCCTCCAGTGAACATGGTACCAGGTGTGTAGAGGCTCACCTGTTTAGACCTCTTCTACTGTAGGCTCAGGTAAGCACTTTCTCTGTGATCTGACATCGATTCTCACCAAAAGCGGAGGTTTGAGCCCCAAAAAATTTTTTTCCAAAATCTGCTGGGATTGAGGGTGGGTCATTGGTGAGAAATCTGCCGCGATGAGGCTGGTTAATTCAGTCAAGACAAATCATATCCATCAATCTATCTGTAGCCCGACGCTCTTATCCCGCAAAGTGTGGCTGTAGAAAAAATTACTCCAAGTTGCTCTGTCACCCACCATTTCACTGCCCTTCCCCCAACTCACTCCCCCCTCCCTCAAATACCTCTCAACTCCATCCCTCCAAATTATCCTCGGTGGTCCCCTCCCTCTCCCCTCCCTCCACTTCACCCACATACACCCTCGTAGTCAGTCTTTCATTCTCCATTCTCTCCACATGTCCAAATCACCTCAGTGTATTTCTCCTAATCTTCTCAACCACATCCACATCCACCCCACAACGTTCCTTCACTTCTTCATTTGTCAACCCCTTCCTCCATGTCACTCCACATGCTCCTCTCAAGTAACTCATTTCCACTGCTCACACTCTTGACTTGCTTCCCTCTTGCAAGGTCCATGCCTCTCTTCCATAGGTCAGGGTAGGGATCACAATACTATTAGGCAGTGACTTCTTAACTTCCATATTCACCTCCATATTTCTCATCATTGCTTTCAGTGAACCAACAACCTTCCTTCCCTGCTGTACGCTTTCAAGCACTTCATCTCCAAAACTTCCATCCTTACTCATCACACTACCCAAGTACTTGAATGCACTCACATTCTCCATATCCTCACCATCCAAACTCACTGTGCATTCTATGACTTCATTCCTCTCAAACACCATAACGTTACTCTTGTTTACATTCACTTTCAGATTCCTCTTCCTACACACTGTCCCAAATTCATTCACCAAACCTTGCAACTCCCATACATCTTCACTCAACAATACCGTACCATCAGCAAACAGCAACACCAGAAACTCTCACATCTCACCCTCATTCACTAGAGCCACCCCTACGTCAACTGCCCTACCTTGCACCTCCTTTGCAACCCCATCCATGTATATATTGAACAGCCATGGAGACATCACACATCCCTGCTTCAGTTCCACATTTAGATCAAAGAACTCAGCTCACCATCCACTCGCATTGTAGCCCTAGCTCCTTCATACATACTCATCACAACACTCAATTCCCCTCCACTCCATATATTCATAATACCTTCCAAATACCTTGCCCATCTATTCTGTCATAAGCTGTCTCCAAGTCCATGAAGGCAGCATACACTTTCTTTCCTTTCTCTAGATACTTCTCCACTAAACATTCTAGAACCAATATCTGATCTACACACCCTTTTCCCTTCCTAAGATTTAGCCCCTTGTTCTTCTCCAGCTAGCTCCTCTGTCATATGCCTAACCCTATCAATGAGTTTTCTACTTTGCATTTTTCCAGTCACACTAAGAAGGCAAATACCCTTATGGTTACCACATACTTCTCTCCCTCCTTCTCCTTTGTATAAAGGAACAATTATTCCTGATTTCCAGTCCTCTGGAACCCTTCCCTCTTCCCAAGCCAATCTACACAACTTCCATATCCACTCCACAAGAATCTCACCCCCATACTTAAGCATTTCACCACGCACGCCATCAATTCCTGGGGCCTTTCCCATCTTGATCTTCTTCATTGCTTCCACTACTTCCGCCCTACTGACCTCTTCCTCCTTCCTTTCATCTCTTCTTCTCCCAGCCATTCCCCAACCACTTACATTCGCATTGCTCTCACTCTCTACATTCAATAAACCCTCAAAGTGCTCCTTCCGTCTCCTCAGTTTCTCTTCTTCACCAACAATCTATTATTCCCATCTGTCACTCAGGTGCTATTTCCCCTTTCACACTGTCTTACTTTCTTTACCTCTTGCCAAAACAATTTCTTACTCTCGGTTCATTTTACACTCAGGTTCCTCCCAAACTCTTCATCCACTTTCCTCTTACTCATCTTTACCAATCTCTTCACCTCCCTTCTCCTGCTCACATACTGTATACCTCTTTCTTCTCTCTCTTACCTTCTCCCCTACCTCTGCTTGCTAGCCATTCACTATATGCCTTCTTCTTTTGTTCCACAGCTCGTTTCACCTCATCATTCCACCATGCTGTCCCTCACACACCCCTGCATCTCCTCCTCACTCCGCAAACCACCTCACATGTTGCACCTATCTCTTCCGTTTACATACATCTTCCACCCCTTCCATCTGCTCTAACTCATACCTTCCCAATCTTTCTTCCACTATGCTCTTATACTCTGTCATTTTCTCATTAACTTCCAAATTCTCCGCTCTTCTCACAGGGGCTGTTTCCTCCTGTCTTCCCCTTCGTCTCTTCACCCATTTTCTTTGCAGCCTTACCTTGACCATCACTAAGTGATGGTCCGAGATTCCATTCCCCCACCCTCTCCACACTCTCTCATCCAGCATTTGTCATCTCACTCGCTCATCCACACACACGTAATCTGTCATTGCCTTTCGTTCAACAAGTTACAGCCCATCCTTCTCATGACTCTCCATGTACACCTGTGGATCATCTTATGCCAAAAGAAGTAGTTGGTTATTGCCAACCCCTTACCAGCACAGATGTCCACCAAAGCACTACCATTCACATCCACTTCAGCTGGAACACCCCACTGACCAACCACTGCATCCATTCTTAAATTCCCAACTTTGTTATTCATGTCTCCAATCAAAAACACTCTCTCACTCTTCTCAAACTTGTCTATGCATGCTTCTACACTTGCCCAAAACTCATCTTTCATTCTTGCCACTCGGTCCTCTGTTGGCGCATACGCACACACAGTCGACCAAGCTTGTATACCTACTTTCGTCCTCACCCATACAATCCTTGCACCACTGTTCCATACTCTCTTGTATTCTCCTTTTACTTCTTGCTTATCATCAGACATACTCCCTCTCTTGTTCTCTCATTCTTATTAACTCCCACACATATTCCAAAACAGTATTCCCACTCTCACCCTCTCACCTTTCCCTTTAGTTTCAGTCAATCCACATACATCCACTCCTGCATCCTCAAGCACCTGAACAATCTCTCTGTCTTTCACATCATCATTCATTCCTCTCATATTCCATGTCCCCACCCTTAGAAAGTCCTTTGTCCGTTTCTCAGTCGTCAACGTATGATTCATCCTGGTCCGAGGCGATTTATTCACTTGTTTGGTTAGTTCTTTTTACGGGGTGGGGCACTAACCCACAACCAACCCTTTTAGTCACCTCATACAAGCAGGGATACTGGGGGAGTATTCTTGAAATCCCCCTACCCCTAGGGGGGATAGACGTGGTTTAAACAGGTAAGCCCCCCAGGGGGGAGGGGGGCTCACCTGTTAGACCACTTCTAGGCTCAGGTAAGCACTTTCTTTGTGATCTGACATCGTTTCTCACCAAAAGCAGAGGTTTGAGCCCCAAAACAATTTTTCCAAAATCTGCCGGGATGGGGGGGGGTGTCAGTGGTTAGAAATCTGCCGCGATGGGGCGGGTTAATTCAGTCAAGTCTAATCCAATATGGAAAAAGACTATCCCACTATAAAAGCATATTTAAATCCGCTAGATCCGGAATTTTATATGGATCCGTGCCAAACTGTACACATTCGTAGATACCAACATCCTAAATATACCCGATTTATTTTTATGAAGATCCATGCAATTATCACTGAAAATTTTACAAAAATCTCGAAAAACGCCCTATCTCGCAGCGTGAAAAAAAAAAAAAAAAAAAAAAAAAGGAAAAACAAACCCTGGGTCCGCATCTTTATACGGATTCACACCAAAATTTAATTGAGTCTATTTTGGACCAAGGCCCATTATTCTACCAAGTTTCGTGGAAATCCGTCCAGTAGATTTTGTGTAATCTTGCTCACAAACCAACCAACCAACAAACAAACCGACAGGAGTGAAAACATAACCTCCATGGTGGTGGTAATAATCATCATCATCATCATCATCATCATCATCATCATGATTACTGGCAGTAGTAGTAGCAGTAGTAGTAGTAGTATTCCACAGAAAGGAAATAGGTCTGTGGGAATATAGTTCTCTTGTGGAAACTTAATTACCGGTACTTGAGGACTTTCACCCATGAAGGAAGAAACGTCCATTCAGGAAAATATGCCTATGAAAAAGAAAAATGTCTCCAAAGTTTAGAAATAGGTCCATGTAGTAAACAGGTCATGATGTGAAATAAATCTATGACAAAAATGAGTCCTAAGAGGGATATGGTATAATGTAAACCTAAGCTCAGAGGGAGGAATAAGTATCGTGTAGAAAATGGGCTAGTGGCAAAATATAGGTCTGGGTAAGTGGCGGATAATTGGTCCATGAGGGAAAAAGGCTCCTGAGGATTTAGGTCCGTGGGTGAAAAAGATCAAATAAAAAGGTTCACAAGGGAAATTAGGTACGTGCTGGTGAGCCCAAGAAGGCATAGTGTGAGACCGACTAGTATATGAGTGAAAATTACTTGAAAATCATGGAAGACTTACCATATATGCATATAGGCATACATGTGCACAAAATGTGTGTGCATATTTTAAGCAACTGTACCTGCAAACGGTGTAAGCAGAGAGCTCCTTGCATCACATAGATCTTGGAAGACAATGATCAGCAGCAGACCATGCTTCATCATCCTTAGGACAAATATCTGTGAAGGAAATCAGTCTTTTGGCAATGTCGAAAGATCATGTAATACTCCTTTCCTCATCAGCAAGATAAGGGTCCGGAGCCAGGATACTAAGTACCGGAGTTTAAGACAAGGGTGACAAGCTTCAACGAGCCCGAGCGGCATTGTTTTAGCAATGATCTCGAAACAACCCTCAGATTAAAACCCTTATGGTTCTTGTCCAATTAAAGCATCTGAACCCAATAGACCGGAAAGCGTCAATCTGGATAAATGGTCAACACCCATCATGCAATACGTTTTCCTGGATTAGAAGAAACAATTTGGCTTGTCACTCAGGGTAGAGTCACCAGAAGGATACATTACATGAAGCAAATGGATGGTGGCCACGCCCACCTACCATATAGTTCGTGAAAAATATATATCTCATTGGAAATGTAAGACTGGAGATATGAATGGAAAAGTAGGGAATGTGAAGGTGGATGGAGTAGTTGGTGTGTGGGGTGTGCCTGCAGAGATGGATGAAAATGGTAGTGCTTTAGTGGACATTTGTGCCGGGAGGGTGTTGGTGATAGCTAATACCCTCTTCAAGCACAAAATGATCCACAGGTATACATGGCGAATGATGAGAAGGGTGGGTGGTGAACTGAATGAACGGAAGGCAATGACTGACTATGTGTGTGTGGATGAAAGGATGAGACGGGATTTAGTGGATGCTAGAGTATATAGAGGTTGGGGGAGTGGACTTTCGGACCACCACCAAACAGAATTAAAGTCCAAATAAAATGGAGAAATAGAAGAAGAGAAGGACAGGAGGAAGTAGAATTTCTAAGGAGAATAAAAAAGTTAGAGGAGGATGGAAAAAGGCAGAATATAAGAGGGAAGTGGAGGAGCAGCTGGGTAAATATAGATTGGAGCAGATGTGGGACGTGTAAGGTGTATGCAAGATATTCACAGAAGAAATCTGAGCAGCATGTGAGGTGGTGTGGGGTGAAGGGAAGACGAAAGAGGGTGCAGGGAACAGCATAGTGGACTGAAGAGGAGAGAGAGTGAGAGAGGCTGTGGCACAAAAGAAAGCATATAGTGAGTGGATAAGTAACAGAGGCGTGGAATAAGTTGAGAGACGGAAGAGAGATTTATATGTAGAGTGGAAGAGACAGGTGAAAAGATTAGTATGAGAGGGCAGGAAAAGAGTGGATGAGAAATTTGGTAGGAACTTGAGTGTAAAGTGGAGGGAATGTAAGAAAATGTTCTGCAAAGAGGTAAAGTAATTTAGACAGGGTGCCACAGAAGTTAGCCGGGGAGTGAAAGATTAAAATGATATATTACTGGTGGACAAGGGAGAAAAAGTGAGCAGATGGAGAGAACACTTTAAGGAGTTGTGAACATAGAACATAAAAGTAATGCAAGCATTAGTGGCTGGGAAATGGCTAGGAGAAGGAGAGATTTGAGAAGAGAAGAAGAAATCGAAAGGATGGAAGTTGTGGAAGCAATGAAGAAAGTTAAAATGAGGAAAGCCCCAGGAATTGATGGAGTGTGTGGTGAAATGTTGAAGCATGGGGTAGAGATTGTAGCAGAATGGATGTGGAAGATGTGCAGATTAGCCCTGGAGGAAGGTAGAGTCCCGGAGGATTGAAGTCAGGTATAATTATTCCCCTGTACAAAGGAACAGGGGAAAAAGAAGTGTGTGGTAATCATAGGGGCATTTGTCTTCTTAGTGTAAAAAGAAAAATATATGGTAGGATACTTATTGACAGAGTTGGAGAGTAACTGACGAATTAGTTGGAGAAGAACAGAGAGGTTTTAGGAAGGGATTAGGTTGTGTAGATCTGATTTTCATTCTTAGATCTTTAGTGGAAAAGTTTCTAGAAAGGGAAAGAAGTTGTATGCAGTCTTCATGGATTTGGAGAAAGCATATGACAGGGTGGATAGACAAGATTTGTGGAAAGTATTAAGAATATATGGAGTAGATGGGAAGTTGTTGAAGGCCGTGAAGAGTACGTATGAGGCTGCAGTGCATGTGGACAATGAACTGAGTGAATTTTTCTATTTGAAGGTTGGATTGAAACAAGGATGTATCATGTCTCGATGATTGGTCAATCTGTATATGGATGGGGTTATAAAAGAGATACAAGGTAGGGCAGTTGATGTTGGAGTAGCCCTAGTGAGAGAGGGTGGTGTTTGGAAACTACCTGTACCGTTGTTTGCAGATGATACCGTTGTTAAGTGAAGACGAAGGGGAGCTGCAAGGCCTGGTGAATGTGTTTGGGTGTGTAAGAAGCGGAATCTAAAGGTGAATGTGGTGAAGAGTAAGGTTATGGTCTTCGAGAGAAATGCAGTCCGTGAATGTACAGTGAGGCTCGATGAGAAGGAAATGATAAAGTGAGTGCGTTTAAGTACTTGGGTAATGTGATGAGTATGGATGGAAGTTTGGAGTGTGAAGTGCTTGAAAGGGTGCAACAGAGAAGGAAGGTTGCTGGTTCCTTGAGAGCAGTGATAAGAAACGGGGAAGTGAGCATGGAAGTGAAAAAGCTACTGTACTACATAACAGTTTTGTGATACCAGCTCTAACATATGGTTGTCAAGCTTGGACTTTGTTGGAGGGACAGAAGTCATGAGTGACAGCAGTGGAAATGAGTTACAACTGACATCAAGTGGATTTTAACACTTGGTGGATAGCAAGTGGGATAAACATCATTTCACATCTTCTGCGGGCAATCTCGGCTCTATTGCCCACTTTCCCACACTCCTGTTTCTCCCACGATGACACAGCCTATCTCTGCTCCTGCCTCCAGCCCTTTTTGAAGTTTTGGTGTGGTTCTTCCGTGGTTACTGGAATATCCTTGCAGTTTTGGTGTGGTTTTGGGACTCTACCCCACACCAACACCCCACCTACCACCACACCCCCACAGCCACAGTGAGCCTTCACCACTAACCTCACTACCTGCCTCATCTGCTGTTCCTGTGTGACCTGTTTACATTACCACGCTGTACGGGGCTAGTTTTAGCCCTCACAAACCCCAACCAAACCCCCACTCCAGGAAGTAGCCCCCCAACCGCCGCCTAACGCTGTTGCATCATCGTTCTCCCCTACCAGCCAGTCACGCAGAGAGCGTGGCCACTCACAGACAGTTACGTCACACCCTCACGCTCCTATCAGCTTCTCGCTTCCCCCACAACCTTTCTGCCGCCCAGTTATGTCACGATCTTGTCTACCAAATCAAAGCCATCGGGGGGATGAGACAGTTGCTGGAGAGCTGCTCACTTATTAAGTCCAGCTCTCGCATCAAAGACATCTTACCTCAAGTATAGTTATTATTGTGATTATTTTTTTGGTATGTGTGCATCTTCACGCAATTTCTTATCAAATTAATCGATTCCTTTCTAAAGAGATGGTGAGCTATCTCTATAGATTGTGATTTTTATTCATTTACTCCTGTTCATTCATTGCATTCTCCCTCATTTTTCATTCACTCAGAATTTCTCGTTCACTCACTCCTACTTCATCCCATTTTCTCCCAATTACATTCATACTCAGCTGTAAATAATGCATTCATTTCCACTCATATTCATTGTATATAAATCATATTTCTTCATATACTATAAATATTTTCGTTTATTCATTCCTTTTTTCATTTAATAATTCATTTTGTTTTCACTTGCTTCCTATTCTATTAATGTCCTTTTTTAAAAGGGTAGATCTCTCCCTAACTGAATCTGATAGTGAAAATAATGATCGTGTGTGTGATGGCAGTGTAACATATCTTCGTCGTGGCAGATACTACAACAAGAATACCTTAAGTTCTGTAACTACTACTACGACTACTCTTACTACTCCTACCACACCTATGCCAACCCTACCACTGCTGCCCTTAATCCAGATATATCAACCCCAGATACTCTATCAGCTTCCCCAACTGATTGTCTTGAAGTCACACAGCCTTCTCCACAGCCTCTATCCATACCTTCTACTACACATACACCAACACCAACCCCGATACACACCACTACCACTACAACAGTTCCTTCTCACGCACAGTCTCATCTTACTACCGTACTTGCTTCCTGACTTTCGCAACCTCACTCTCTTCCTACGATGCCGAATCAGGACCTCCCACCTCCCCAGTCCATTTATTTGGACGATGCTAACTGACCCAAATTTACATGAGAGGACAGTACACTCTCCACCTACGTCTTCCTCAGACAGGTCGAAACAGACATTTGTAATCGGCAAATTACAAATGAACCCCTATAAGTTTTTTTTATCAAATGGGTCGACTACACCAAGGCAGGTCACTAATAGGAGCCACTATTTGTGCAGGGCACTTTGAAGATTGTCAGATATTTGATGCATGCCACCAACAATTGCTTCAGTTTTGTTGTCAACATTCCAATGCCGCATGTCTCATCGGTTTGACAAATCTCTTTAAACAGATGCAAGAGGATATGAAAATACCTCTCCAACATGCAAGGGTAATTGAAGCAGCTGCTACGATGAAGGCGACGAGTTCTGAGATGCGCCAATTGTTCCGTGGTACTCAATGGGTAACGAAGTTAATGGCCAGCTTATGGTTACACTAGACAAATTTAGAGATTTGTGGGATTACCTAAGATTTATTAACTGGCTCACAGATCACCAGAGGGAAATAGCCCTACATATTGGCTTTAATCCCGGTGACAAAATAGTTAACATCTCAAAGGCCACAGTGGAAAGATCGGGATCAAACGTCACCCACCAGGCCAGTACTTACACCTCAGCCTTTCACTCCGCAGGCAGTACTGCGAGAGTACTGCACACCACCACCACTTCATCAGATTCCTCACGTTCGCTGCTAACTACAAAAGGGAAACCTAGTAATCGTTCTCACTCATAGTATCGATCACCATCTAGCAGTCATGACAAATCTAATGTGCAACAAAGCAAACAATCCTCAGTTGTGTGCTGGCACTGAAGTAACGTAGGTCATCGAGAGTCTAGTTGTGCATGCAAACAAAGACAATTTCGCTCACAGGAACAGCAGTGCACACCTTCGCGATCTCCTCATCATACATGCAGATATCACAAGAATAGTACAACTCACTCCACTGACGAGTGTCGTTACCTTAAGAGCCGTCAGTCGGGGGAAGAGGAGTGCTCGCATCGAAAAATGTAACATAACAGCGAAAGATCCGCAGGTGCCAGAAAGTAAGGTAACAGAAGATCAACTCCCCATTAGCCAGGTGGGACCCATAACTTCTTTAGGCCTAGTCATTCTTGGATGGAACAAAGGGGTACAAAGCTCTTTCTTCATGGACACCGGATCTACGCTAAATCTGATATCTGATACTTCTCTAAACAACATTAGGGAAACAACCAAAAGGGTCGGGCTCCTCAAACCACCTGACATTCGCCTACACGGCGTGGATGGCTCAGAATTTCAGGTCAAGGGAAAAGTCACTTTATAAGTAAAACTTCATAAAGGCTTAAAACCTTTTGACGCTTAATTTCACGTCACCAATGACCTTGAATATCCAGCAGATAATCTCATTGGCTTTCCAACAATGGCTCAACAAGCAATTCCCCTGTTACCAGCTTGTCATAGCATAGATATTAATGGGTTCCCTATATCTAGCATGGAGTATCCACATCCGGAACTCTGCCAAATAAATTCAGTTATTCACTCTCACATGATTCCATCATTACCCGAGAGTAAAGAGGTAGACACACTGCTACTTGAACAGCCAAATTCACTAACATCTAGTACTACACCCTCTGAGCATTTACCGGTGGATACACCCTCTGAGCATTCAACTGTGGATCATGTCAACCACTCTAACAGTGGCACATCTGCTGACTCAGACACGTCTCATTTAACTACCTCACATAGTGTGAACGATGTTTTACAACACGAAGAGACAAGGTGTGCACTAACAAATCAGTGCACAATTTTGTTACCACATAAAGTTACCAAAGTCTCTGTTCGTGTTGTGGATGCGAAAGCAGAGTGGATGTACTAACTCTACCTGAGACATGTTGTGTGAATGGCTTAGCTTATGAGTCGACATTGTGTACGGTGCTGGAGGATAGCTTATGCAATATTTAGCCAACACTACTATTGCCCCACTTAAGCTGCGTACGGGGACCCAGATTGGTGATTTCTTGGTATACCCAGCTGCCGTATGTGTGTGGCAAGACTTCCCATTCTTTGTTGCAGACGTGTGCTCAGGTACTCAGTCCACCGACATTCCATCTAATCTTGAATCTCATGTGAAACAGAGTGATTATCCAGAATACAGAAGTCAGTTGCTTAATCTCTTGCGAGAGTATCGTGAAGTAGTAGCCCTACCCGGTAAGAACATGGGCAAAACAAGCTTAGTTCAGTATCACATTACATTACAGCCTGGATCTCAGCCAGTAGGCTATATATACATGCCTACCGTTTACCACACAGCAAATGGCAACAGGCTGATCGTCTTATTCAGGAACTGTTGGACAACGAAGTCATTCAACACTGGCAGTCGGTGGAACAGTCCACTATTTCTCATTCCAAAGAAAGGTGGTGAGTTACGACCAGTGATAGATTACAGACGCATGAATGTGCTGATTTTCCTGGACAGATTTCAAGCTCCTGTACTCACTAATTTATTGGAATCCTTAGGTGAAAACAATTGTGTTTTCTGCTCCCTGGATCTTTTGAGGGGCTATTGGCAAGTAGAAATGGAAGAATCATCTCGTCCAGTCACTGCCTTCAGCACCCCATCCGGGCATTACCAATTCCGTATATTCCCATTCGGCTTGAGAAATGCACCATCGGTGTTCATGCAGCTAATTCATACAGCTTTTGCTGGCATGATAGGTCACTCAGTCTTTGGTTATCTAGGCGATGTCATAATCGCTGGTCATTCTGTAGAGGAACACTTAGAAAAATTGGCTAAAGTGTTCACTAGACTCAAACAAGCTGGACTTACAATCAAACTGTCAAAGTGCCACTTCTTACGTAAGAAACTACAATTCCTAGGAAATGTCATCGACGCTCAAGGAATTCATACATCAGATGATAAGGTCAGAGTCATAACAAACTTCCCTGCTCCAACCAACATCGGTGCAGTACTCAGTTTCCTCGGCCTTAGTGGCTACTATCATCATTTTATCTAAGGGTTTGCCCAAATTGCTGTGCCGTTAACAAAACTTTTCAAGAAGGACACGCCTTTTGTGTAGGCTGATGAACAGCAACTGCATTTACATCCCTGGAAAATGCCCTAGCACAAGCCATGGTTTTAGCATTCCCTGATTATTCAAACCATTTCTTCTCTGTACTGATGCTTCTGGAGTGGGTTTAAGTGCCGTTCTCATGCAATATGACTCCAAAGGAAAGAAAAGTGTCATTGCTTATGCCAGCCGTGTGTTAAACTCCACAGAAAAGAATTACAGTGTAATTCGTTGGGAAGCTCTAGCCCTTGTCTGGTCACAAAAACATATTTGCGACATCATCTACGGTTACCCTGTTCACATCCAAACAGACCATCTTCCTCTGTGTGACCTGTTTCAGAGACATAACCTTACCGTTTGACTTGCACGTTGGGCAGTCACTGTAAATGACTATAATCCAACAATTGAATACATTCCTGAGAAGTCCAGTGTCGTAGCCATTGCCATCTCCCGGCATGTAGCCACAGTCTCGACTGGTTGTGACGTAAACTTAGCGTTCTATTATGACACACTCCATGCGTTCCAGTGTGTGGATCCTATGTGGTCTCAGATCGTATATTTTCTAGAGTCCAGTGATGATTCTTCCTTGCCCAAGTTACCAGTCTCTGTATCTGATTTCACCCTCAACAATGATCTGGTCTATAAACACTCAGTACTCAAAGGTAACAACGTACCTCTTCGCAAAGTTAAGCAACTAGTCATTCCAACAGGCTTGATTCCTGCTGCTCTTCATTTAATCCACGACACCCCACATACATCACACCCTGGCAAAGACAGAAGCTTATGGCAAGCACATCTTTCATATTATTGGCCCACTATGCAAAAGGATATAGAAGCACACTGCGATGAATGTTTATCATGTGCCCGTCATAAGGGAACAACCAGTCAACCTGCTCCTAAATTGCAATACCCAGTACCGTCAAGGCCTTGGCAAACTGTCTCTCTTGATCTTCTGAAGCTGCCTCGTACAGAATCTGGCTTCTTCTGTCTATTAGTGGTAGTCGATCATTTCTCTAGATTCGTTATCTTAGCCCCATTACATGACAAATCTGCTAATGCAGTGGCACATGCCTTCGTTAATTCCATAATGTGCCCTCTCACAACACCAGAAGTCATTCTAACTGATAATGAGTCAGAGATCAACAATTCAGTGCTGGAAGAAATTTGTCTTCGATATGGAATTAGGAAATGCAACACAGTTGCCCATCATCCAGCCTCGAATGGCCTAGTAGAGCACCAGAATAGGAAGATGTTGGAGAGTCTGCGTCTCATAGTGGGAGATCAGACTTCCACTTGAGACAAGTGGATCCCACAGGTAGCTGCTTCAGTTAATTCATCCAACAATAGTTCAGTTGGTGAAACACGATTCTTTGTCATCTATGGCTTTGACAAAATGCTACCTTATTCATTATTGCACTCCAAACCTGATGCGATATACAATCACAATGACTATGTGCGAGTCCACTTATCCGACTTCCAGAAAATTCATAAGTATGTTCAGGATAATCTGGCCCTTATCTATCTATCTATATACCTAAGCTGCTTCCACCAAGGAAAGGGAGGTAGCCGAGACAGGATGACACACTCCCCATTTACTCATCCATTCAAACACATTCATTCGCATCTTAGCCCCAAAGGGGAGAAGGGACAGATCCTCACCGCATCACACCGTACAAGGGTCAACTGCGCAATGCAATCAGTGACATCCGCAGCAGGACCCGACACCAGAGCTGGTTTACCCCTGCCACATCATAATAGACCCATCCCCTTACCCACACCTGACCTGACTGATCAGACCAAATGCAGAAGAATATCCCCTCAGGGCTGCATCATCATTTATTCATTCACAATTTCTCTCCATTTATTTCTGTCACGCACAGCCACTCTTCCTTGCTCAACAGACATCCCTCTCACATCCAGTGCTCTCTTCACACTGTCCATCCATCCTATTCGTGGTCTACCTCTCAGCCTTACATCTCTCACATCAGATCTAGTTATCTTTTTCACCAATTGCTCATTATCCATTCTCTCCATATGCCCAAACCATCGGAACACCCTCTGCTCAACTCTACCAGCCATCTCCCGAACCACTCCAGTTCTCCTTCGCACTTCATCATTTCGCACTCGACCCATATGCGTCACTCCACACATACTCCTCATACACCTCACCTCCATTACATTCAAATTTTTCCTCTCTGCTACACCCATATTCCATGTTTCAACCCCACATAATGCAGTCGGTACCTAACATAACCTATTTATGCCAAGGAAGATGTTCGCATTTAGTTAGCCATAGGGATACCTCTCTTCACTTCTGATGGAAGCAACAGGGAGCTAAACCCCCGAATTTGCAGAAATCCCACTAAAACATGGACAAAACCGTCAATGCGTGTACAATCCCCTCCATACTCTTACCCACTTACCCCATTTCTGCCCTTCACTTGCTCAACGCAGGTGATGGTAAGACAGGTCATTCCCATAACAGCAGATCACCTTTGGGGAGGATGTGAAGCAGTGTGGTTAATAATGATGTGAACACCCCCCTGGCCCCTGACATAAAGAGTCTTTTCACATTCATCTTCAAAGCTGGTGTTATGACAAGGTTGGGGAGTTTACATTTAGTTAGCTGCATACCAAAAGGATGGAAAGATGTAATAAAACAAGACAATTTCTCTTTTGTAAAGTTTAATGCTTGACAGGAACATATACGCTGAGGATCACGGACTGTAGCTCTCAGGCTAGGTATAGCTCTGGCCATTTCATTTGAAACATTCACTGAGAATCCGCGCTCTCTCTTTTTTTTTTTTTTTCTTTTAATGTGGACAACGTGCGTAAAAGGTAAGTTTTTTCAGTGTCTGGTTTGATACAAGCCATGTGCTTGGTAAGGAGTCCTATGGCCGAGTGATTACACTGACAGATTGCATAGCACACAAGAAACATCCAGGTGGCACATGTTAATTTTCACTTTTTCACTTTGTATCACCCATATTTTATTTATATTTTTTCACTTTCATTCACTGGTACTGATTTCTTTTTTCTTTGCCTGCCAAGACTACAAATGAATTAGAGAAGTAATTATGACATAGAGAGCATAAAGGGGGCACACCGCACTACCTCTGGTGATAACTGGATCCCTGCTGCCCTGGTCACCCAGTGGTGGAGTTGGAGTATACTGCACAGGTGGCTCCTAACTGGTGTGGAATAGCGTGACAACGAGAGAATGCGTGAGCATGAGTCACTTCTGTGGGGGCATGGAGCACAGTGTTGTTTCTCAATTACTGACTGGGAGGACACTTAGTGCTATGCATGGAGCATCCCCCACGGCGTGATTTGTGTGTCATGATGAAGGACGTCGTTGAATTCCACCAGTCACTTCTCTGTACAAGTGAGATTGAATGTGTTTGTGGAGAAATGCCATAGATGCCGCTATTTCCCGAAGGTCGTGCGCTCACAGATCACCTACCAAGTCTGCTTCCACTATTATTTCACGGGTGATAGTAGAGCAGTGGTTCTTAACCTTTTTGCCATGTTACCCCTTGGCACACCAAGATAGATCGTTACTACCCAGTACCCTATCGCACTTAAATCAGGAGAAAGAGTAGAAAAACATATTGGTACTGGTAATGTATTTTCCAGGTGATTATACAAGCTATAGAAAGAAGTCTGTATGTGGTTTTCAACTACATAAAGTGATTTTAGTAGAAAATAAACTTGATTAGATTTCTGGTGTGGTAGGTGATATTTTTTTCTAATTAGTTTTTCTATGTGTGGCTCAATTAGAGGCAATTCGCAACACATGTCAGTCAATAAGCTTACATTTTTCTCTTTTTGCATTGCAGAAAAACCCACTCCACAGCAGTACGTAGTTGTAAAAGGCATCAGGATCTTGTGTGCTTACTATGATAGAATGTTGCATAGTTTTCCAAGCTTTATCCAGAACGTAGCCAGATCCTGCTCGTGATAATTTTTTTTATCGTCTTATAACGACAGAAAAAGACAAATCATTCAGCAAAGTTTTACCGATATTACCCTCTTGAAAATTCAAAATTACTCCCTTGGAGATAATTAACTGCAGGTTAAGAACAATTGTAGCAGAAAGTACTCCTCACTGAAAAAGGGGGAACCCGAACTTGCACAGAACAATGTCTCACATGTCTATAGAAGCAGTCGGGTACTGTTTAAGTGCTGCTACCGGGCATAGATGATGGTGGACAGCTCGTATCCTACTGGCTGGGATTGTGAGAGGAACAAGCCTGAAGTCTTCTCTCTCATCTTTTGTGAGGTACCTTCGAGATGGCACTAAGGACACCACCAATCCATCCTGTACAAAGATAGTGCATGCTGGGAAGTGCACAAAGCTAAGACAGTCCCCACCGTGCCTTTCCTCTATACCAAACTCGATAGAAACTAGAAAGTGCTCACAGAGAGCATACCTTCGCCAATGTCATTACCACTAAAAAGGATCTGGATCCGGATCCGTGGATATAGGATCCGGATCCAGATCCACCCCAAGATATCATCAATTCTTTCTTGGTCCATGGCCCACCTTTCCACAATATTTCACTGAAATTCATTGAAAATTTTGAAGATATTGTGTGGGATACTCTGGATCCAAGTCTGGATCTGACCCTAGGTTTAATCATTTCTTCCCTGACCAGTGGCTCACCCTTCCACTGAATTTCATCATAAGTCGTTCACAACTTTTTGAGTAATCCCGGATCCAGATCCGTGGATATAGGATCTGGATCCACCCCCAAATTTAATCATTTCATTCATGGTCCATGGTGAACCTTTCCACAAAACTTCGCTCAAACTGACTGAAAATGTTTCCAGAAAATTGTGCGGGATACTCTGGATCTGGATCAAAATTAAATAATTTATTCCTTGGTCCATACCCCACCTTTCCACAAAATTTAGTTCAAATCTATTCATTTTTTGAGTAATCCTGCAAACAGACAGGCAGACAGACAGACAAACCAACAAGCCAATGCAGGGTAAAACATAACCTCCTTGGTGGTGTAATGACAGGACCTGGGACTGTGCTATTAACCCGAGGCGTCCCGTCTACGTATGGGCACATCGGAACGTTTTGTCACAGCTAGACCCATCGACGTACCGGTCGTGCAATTGCAAGGTTCATAATTTGAAAATTTTTCAATTTTCGCACGTGATTTTTGGTACGTATACACGGGACACCTTCCTCTATTCCTCTACAAGATGCCAGGCAGGGACAATGCTTTACCCCGCATGACCTCCCCCCCCACCCCCGTACGACATTCTCTCGGCAATTCACCTGCTACCAGTGACCTGGGCAATAAAGACATTCATGGCCAGAGTGATTCCCCAATCAATGACAATGTGGAGGACAAAGTTTAGGTAGCATTAGAGGAAGAAACAGTCAGAAATGATGATGAGGTAATGTCGCCAAAAAAGGTCAGGTATGTTGATATGTTAGTGAGTGAATCAATGCTTATATTGCCTATATTACTGTGTGAAAACCAATATGCTCTTGTACTACATATAAATTCATACCAAATAAATAAATAAATACAGTTTATGAGTGGTGTAAAATAGTTACCCTCCCATAGAACTCGTTTTCTTTGGAGCCAGCCTGATAGAAAACCCAGTAAGGTAAGGAGTACTGCTATCTGTATCGAGTATTTTAAACCTCAGGTGAGCGATTTCTCTATGAATTTTCGATGTTTCTCACCAAAAGTGGAGATTTGAGCCAGAAATTTTTTTTTTCCAAATTGGTCGGGACTGGGGGGAGTCAGTGGTGGAAAATCGGTCAGGATGTGGCGGATTAAAGGGCCTCTCTATTCCACTCAGAAACAGAGGAAAGCAGTCCAGAGGGATTGGTGGGGGCCCATAACGTTCGTAGCATATCCTCCACGAAATTCTGTGAAGGTTACAACCCGCTGGAGAAGTATCATGCATAAAAATTCAATCTTGCTTGGAACTTCTCTGTTAGGGGGTTGGTGAGGCATGCCACTGCCAGAGACACTGGGTTGGGGCTTACCCTTTGTAGCACTCTGGTAATAAGAGTAGATTTCTCACAATCAAGGTTGAAATCGCCAACTGCGTTTAGGAGAACTTTGAATGCAGGTGAGGGAAACAGTTATATGAGTGTCAAGTTCATCCAATCCTCCTCCATCGCATTCAGGCAACCTGTCGGCATACAGTGCATCTTGGATAGGTAGAGCAGTAGCTGCATCGTGTCTCTGGTGACAAAGAGGTTCACCAGCATGTGGCCCCACCTGAGAACCAATGAATTAAAGATATCGGTCCAGAGAGTCCATTCAGCTGAGGCCAACTTAAAACTGGATTGTGCATTGACTCTCTGGTTCTCCCCAGAAAATCCTCAACTGACAGGTACCAACAGCGATATTGAGTGAGACACTGGATTTGTTCTGTCTGTGCCAGGAAGGGCTCAGACCTTGACGTGCCACACTGTTTGATGCAAATCACCAGCAGTTGGTTTTCCCTTTGAATTACCCTGAGTTCCCTGATATTTATGTGCTTGACACATTCTATCTTTTTCCAAGCCCCCAGGTCTTGGTGCCCCACTCATGACAGCATGCCCCAGCCTAAGTCTTAGGCACTGGTTACAGTCATAGGAGCTGGCACCATCCATCATCAAAGCAGTCTCCTGAGGCTGGCAGGAACTCAATGGAGCATGTCTCATGCGCAGCTTCCTTTTTTGCTTAAATCACCATTACCTCCCGTGGTAGGTGGCAGTAGCACAACCTGCCAAGTTAAGTGCCCACAGCAGTGACTATCCATGTTTTCATGACATCAGGTTGACGTGAACTGTCCGAAACAAATTTTCCCGAAGGCAACATACACTGTTCGGGGAGAGATGCACTCATATTTGCCTGGTGTCCTACTCCAGTCCTAACCAGATTACTTGCTTCACAAAGATTAAGAAAGTTTTTCCATATTGATTTTGAAGCTGAGCTCCCCAGCTGAGTTGATAATTTAGCATGTATTTTAGGGACACTCCTTCTTGGTGGCAGCTGTGAGAAGCCAGCCGCTGAGATACATTAATACGTTGATCCCCTGTGACACCAGATAATGCACCTGAACCTCTGTTAATCTGATGAAGACACGATGAACTAGGCAAAGACCAATTGGGACAAACACCAATAGGCCAGCATGATGACTGGTAAGTATCCCCTGTGGATCAGTGCTTCTTGTTTGTTAAGTTTTGAGAAGTGGGGGCCTTGGTGCCGTTTTGTCATGCTGAATGTATTCAGTAACGAGGCTGGTGCCTTGTCGTCCAGGCTGGTACACTTGGAGAGCTTGTAGTGACGAGGAGAAGGCGACCTCCACCATGTGAGAGAAGTTAGGACAGAGGGCGGGAGGTGTATGGTATGTGGGAGGAGAGCATATGCCTCCTCTATGGACCTGGTTAGGCTAAAAGGGAGCCTCCCAGATGATTGCTTCCCTGGCCAATCACTCCATCGTGATGAACACCATGTTTCTAACATTAATGCAGTTTGTCACTGTCTGCAATGGAGATTAATAGCAAGCATTTAAACTATTGTTGAAAATGAGATGCCAGTACCAGCACAGAACCTGAGTAGTTTGCTTGGTGACAGGTGCTAAAATCCTGAGGGATGAGCAATGACGACAGTTTCGCTGCTCTTCACTGACAACTGGAAATGGATAGGCATGACCCTGTGGGGAACTTTGTATGAATCAGTCCATTCCTCCAGACATGGAAGGAAGTAGGGTGGTGAGAGTGAGAAGGTGAACGTTTTTGAGAACACTGCCCCTTTCCAAATGCTGTGGTTGTCATGTTCTCACCTAGCCCAGGAGAAGGAGGCATCATCATCAATGCTGAGAGTGTTGTCTTCCGAAGCCATTAGTTGCACAATGCTGTCTTCTTCAGCAGACGATACAGCACTTATCACACCATTGTAGGCGTCTGTGATGGCTGTGGCATTGGTCGTGAAAGGCCTTGCTCTCGGTTGCACCATCATGAGATAGGGGATAACTGGACTTCCTTGGTTTCCTGCACCATTAAGCTTTATCATTATTTCATGTCATGACATTCTAATAACGATTTTTCCAAATACTCCATAAAGATTTTGATGGATGAGACCTGCACAAGCAGCTTCCAACCCTTCAGGACTAACTGCCAGTTAAGAAGCAGGACACTCACTGGGTTTGGCTATCTAGTTCTCCTCGTTCCCTTCCTCGTGTGAATGTAAGGGTGTGTAATTGTTTAAAGAGGATTCGGGACTGCATCGGATAACCCGGTTTGGACTCCTAGTCAAGTGACTGACGAAGGATCCAGGGATGAGGATCGGAGGAACAGTGACGAAGGGGCCCTTAGGGAAAACTAGCATCTAGTAAGAGGAGGAATGGAGACATGGGAGTAACGTGAGCTGAGTCAGTGAGGTAAGAGAGGCTGAATAATGGCAGCAATCGATCTCCCCAATTACCTCTTGCTCCAAGGATTGTAGGTGGTGGTGAATGTGGTCTCTGCTATGGTTTGGGAGACAGTGTAGTGAGTGGGTGGGGAGTGTCGTGGTCTTTCTTCGCCTACCTCGATGCTCTGGATGGCTGGAGAGCCCAGGTGATGAATTTCGTGGTCGATACCCCAGGTGCACGGGCGTCGTCAGGGTAGTGCTGTTATGCCCCCATCTATGGCTACTGTTTTGCCCTCTAACTGTGCCTCATATGACCAGGCAGAGGTGTTGAAGGATGGAGCTGTGTCACTGGACATCTTTCACATGCATTCATAGCCATCTCACTATCCTTTCATGTCAGACTGCTTCCCCTATGGTGAGCTGCTGACTTTGAGCCCTCTTCCATTGGGCTACCAGGTAGGGGTATTCCAGGAGGCTATCCAGGTTGGAAGCAGTAGACAGGGCGTCACACCATGGACAGCAGGTGCCACAACACTGGAAAATGAAGACATAGCCCTCTGTACATCAGGTGTGAGACTTACAAAGCATAAGGCCATCCCTACATAGCCTCCCAGAGCATCCTCTGAAGGAGCAGGCTGACCTTGGATTGAGATTATCAGCCTGGGAAGGAGGGATACATAGAATCTATCTATTCTGTCTATCTATTGCAAGATGCTTCAATCCCATAAGGGGTGGCCACAAACAAATCGCCTCCATGTCACCCTGTCCCCTGCCATTTCACTGCCCTGCTCCCAGTTCACACCCACCTCTTTCACATACCTCTCCACTCCATCCCTCCATCTCATCCTTGGCCTCCCTCTTCCTCTCCCCCCTCCACCTCACTCACATACATTCTCCTCGTCATTCTCTCGCTCTCCATCCTCTCCACATGTCCAAACCACCTCAGTATGTTTCTCCTAACTCTTCCTATCACATTCACAACCACACCACAACGTTCCTTCACTTCCTCATTTGTCAGTCTGTCCCTCCATGTTACTCCACATGCTCCCCTCAAGTAACTCATTTCCACTGCTCTCACTCATGACTTCTGTCCCTCCAACAAGGTCCAAGCTTCACTTCAAAACGTTAGAGTTGGTATCACAGTAATGTCATGTAGTAACTTTTTTACTTACATGCTCAATTCCATCCCTACTCATCACACTACCCAAGTACTTAAACGCACTCACATTTCCCATGTCCTCCTCATCCAACCTCACGGTACATTCGCTGACTTCATTTCTCTCCAAGACCAAACTTAACCTTTAGATTCCGTTTCTTACACACTCTCCCAGACTCTTCCACCAAGCCTTGCAGCTCCCCTTCGTCTTCACTTAACAACACAGTACCATCTGCAAACAACAGTATAGGTAGTTTCCAAACACTACTCTTTCTCACTACGGCTACTCCAACATCCACTGCCATACCTTATATTTCTTTTATAATCCCATCCATATACAGACTGAACAACCATGGAGACATGACACATCCTTGTTTCAATACAACCTTCAAAAAGAAAAATTCACTCAATTCACTATCCACATGCACTGCAGCCTCAGCATCCTCATACATACTCTTTACGGCCTTCAACAACTTCCCATCTACTCCATATATTCTTAATATTTTCCACAATCCCTGTCTATCCACCCTGTCTTATGCTTTCTCCAAATCCATTAAGGCCGCATACAACTTCTTTCCCTTCTCTAGAAACTTTTCCACTAAAGATCCAAGAATGAATATCTGATCTACACAACCTAATCCCTTCCTAAAACCTCCCTGTTCTTCTCCAACTAATTCGTCTGTTATTTCCCCAACTCTGTCAATAAGAATCCTACCATATACTTTTCCTATTACACTGAGAAGACAAATGCCCCTATGATTACCACACACTTCTTTTTCCTCTTTTCCTTTGTACAGGGGAATAATTATACCTGATTTCCAGTCCTGCGGGACTCTACCTTCCTCCAGGGCTAATCTGCACATCTTCCACATCCATTCTGCTACAATCTCTACCCCATGCTTCAGCATTTCACCACACACTCCATCAATTCCTGGGGCTTTCCCCATTTTAACTTTCTTCATTGCTTCCACAACTTCCACCGTACTGATTTCTTTCTCTCTTCTCACATCCCTCCTTCTCCCAGCCATTCTCCAGCCACTTGCATTGCTTTCATTCTCTGTGTTCAACATTTCCTTAAAATATTCTCTCCATCTGCTCACTTTTTCTCCCCTCTGCATTGGTAATATATCTTTCTTATCTTTCACTCCCCAGCCAACTTCTTTGGCACCCTGTCTAACTTTACCTCTTTCCAGAACATTTTCTTACATTTCCTTCATTTTACACTCAAGTTCCTTCCAAATTCCTCATCCACTCTCTTCTTTCTCTCACTAATCTTTTCGCCTCCCTCTTCCTCTCTACATATAACTCTCTCTTCTGTCTCTCAACTTCCTCCACGCCTCTGTTTCTCATCCACTCACTATATGCTTTGTTCTTTTGTGCCACAGCCTCTCACCTCTTCAGTCCACCATGCTGTTCCCTGCACCCCCTGTCGTCTTCTCTTCACCCCACACACTACCTCACATGCTGCGCAGATTTCTTCTGTGAATATCTTGCATATACCTTCCATGTCCCCCATCTGCTCCAATCTGTATTTACCCAACTGCTCTTCCACTTCCCTCTTATATTCTGCCTTTTTTCCATCCCCCTGTAACTTTTCTACACTCCTTGTAAGAACTACTTCCTCCTCTCCTTCCCTTCTATTTCTCCATTCTATTTGGAGTTATTTCTGACCACCACCAAGTGGTGGTCTGAAAGTCCACTCGCCTAACCTCTATGTGTTTTTGCATCCATTACACACCTTCTCATCCTTTCATCTACACACACACATAGTCAATCATTGCCTTCCGTTCATTCAGTTCACCACTCCCCTCTCTGATCACTCACCATGTATACCTGTGGATCATTATGTGCCTGAAGAGGATATTAGCTTATTAGCTATCATCAACCCCGTCCCGGCACAAATGTCACAGAAGCTAAAAACAATGGGCTGCTACCTCCTCCCATTTCCTCTGTCACTCTCCACGAGGGACTAGGGGAAGTTCTGCTCAAGGGAACCTCTATAGCGACATACCCCAAAAGGTGAAAGAAAATCATCAGGAACAAATAGGAGTGGGGGACAAGCAGGTTGTTGGGGGGGAAGAAAATTAAGCACGAAAATTCCTCATAGAGAAGGTACACAGGAGGCCGTTCACCCCTATTCCTAGAGGGGCGGGGTGTGGGGGTCGGTAACCACGTGGTCGAGAACGAAAAACAAAAGAACATTGGATTACCCATGGAAAAAATCATAGCAGAAACCCAAGGCCGGCAACCAGGGCGAACATTACATAAGGTAAAGAAACTGTGAAGGATGGAGCCTGCCAGGCACACGCGAATTGTAAGCTGCACACCATGTGGAACAGGCAATCATCAAACTAAAATCCTTAACCCCTAAACCGCGGGGTTGTTTTGGCTTGACTTGCGTGTCCTGCGGGCATATTCGCGCTCCGACACTCTCTAAAAATATTTGCCAAATATCAGTTATTAGTCCTAGAATATTATAATTATATATGCATACGGCACATACCTTTAGCTTTCTCCTGGGATGTTTGTTGAGCCTTCATCGAGTACCGTAGGACTTGTGGAGACTCTGAAGTTGGGTAACGAAGTCTCCACTTTACACTTCCCAACACCCCGTAATATGATTACCACAGCCCGATATTATCACTAAAAACACTATTCTATGATTTTCAAATAGTCTGGAATCTCAAAAAAAAAAAAAAATTGTGAAAGCAATGAAAATTACGAGCGCATATGACCTTCCCACTTTCGCTCGTTCGCCGTTGGTATTCTGTCATTTATTATTCATAAGAACACTCACACTTTATATTTCTATTACCATATAACACTTATATATATCTACAGTCATTATCCATAAGTTTCCTTCAGTAATAGTACTTTATTGTCACCGTAGACATCCAATTTCTCTTTCAGTAAAATACATAGCATTCACTTTCTCGTCCTGTATACTAGCGTTGAGAGCGAATCTGTCACTTTCACTTCCACTTTCATAACTCATAGAAGTCATGCATGCTAGAGTGAAACTTTCACTTTCATTACTCCCAGCATATATATACTTATATTCTAATATTACTACTCATTTACATTTCTATTTACATTCTCTATTTTATTTACATTATTTACATTTCTCTTTTATTTACACAGTGTTATGCACTGTCACTTGCAGTAACTTATAAAACTATTTTCCACTGTTCACTTATACTTACATTCAGTATTCACTTGCTGTTTACACATTATTTACACATTATTTACATTTCCACTTGCACTGTTTTACTCACCAGAAAGATCGTAGTCACTGTCCATCATTTTCATTGATAAATTAGCCAGTTCACGATTCACAGCAGTCACTTAGCCATTTACCCCTTTCCACACGAGGTTTAGTTGGGGAAGAGGTCACAGGGCCCTTTGCATGGGACTAAAAAGCGGTGGAATTGGACAGGCGCGAATCCGACGTGGTTTCACCTTGAAAGATGACAGTAAACTGAATGCTGTGGTGGCCCAGGGGAAATGCAATGCTGCCAATGTCAGCGTGGTGACAGGTGCTAATATATGCGCTATGAAATGATTGGCAGGAAATCTAGACAATACATAATAAATTAGGTAGTTCCAGTTGAATGTAAATATCACTTAGACTTCTCCCTTCCTTTCTTATATATATACTTTTATTATGAGAATAGATTATACGGCATATTTCAAAGGGAAATAAACAGGGAAAATTAGTGAATGAGTGCACGTGAGGTGTTGTCAGGTGATAATTAGCCAATTCCAGGTGTATGGCACTATCACTTACCTTATTTCTTTCTTGTATATATTATTTGGTGTAAGAATAGGGCATAGGGCTTATTTCAATGGATGAAATCAGTGAAAAATTCTGGGGAAGATTTACTTAGTGCAGAGTGGCCAGGCAGGCGAGAGGAGAGGGTAATGGAGGGGAGGTAGGGAGGGGAGTCAAGAACAGGGAGAAATGGCTAAATCGTCAACAGTGGATGGGAGTACAGATGAGATTAGGAGTGGTGACTAGTGTTGGACATTGGCAGTACTGACAGATGATACAAGTCACCACTTGAATGCCCGGGCAAATTCAAAATAACACAGAATCACAAAAGTGACGCCTGCGGTATGATCCCTTGCTCCCAAGCATCACGAAAGTGTTGACCTGTGGTTAAGGGGTTAAAAAGTAAAACCATGGCCTGAGCCCTGGGCTAAGGCAGTGACAGCAATTATCACTACTTGCTCAGTTTAAACACTGTGCCACATGGGACAGAAGGACCAGATGTACTTGGAACTAATGCTAATCCGTTAGGAGAAAATGAGTGCAACTCAGGAAAACAAGGGAGAGCATCGCATAACGGAAATAGCTCATCATGCAAGGAACACGCTACATACCATACTAGACCAATTATTGCCTGGGTAAACATAGCATGACAGAAGAATTCTGCCTTGCTAGAATACAGTGAAAAAGCTGTGAACCACAGGCTCAAAAAGCATACTAGAAACTAAACTATACTGATATAATAAAGAGTAAAAACCTTAAATCTGGCCTGAGAGGAAAAGTATTGGGTGATGGAAATAGCTCATCATGGTTGCACAGACAGACCACTGTGTGGACCTTAGGGCTTAACATTATTAAACCAAAATGCCAGTAACTACGAAAAATAATACAAACGGAACAAACCATGTTGTAGCTGCATGCAAGCAGAGTCTAGGATAAGCACCGGGCAGTACAGGAAGCCTTCCCTGCTTGAGGATATCAGTGCTCCATAAGGAGCAAGCAGCTACACTAAAAACCATATTTTCAGACGTCATATAGTCCAGTCCCCTACAGCCTAACATGGTGGAAGCAAACCACTGCAGTCATACCGGCTGAAAAACTGTGCACAATGTGGAGCTGCAAACCAGAAAATAAGAGACTAATAATAGGAAAGACAAACGATGAACAAAAAACAAAAAGACATGGGCACTTGTCGCAAGATGCAGGCTTACCGTGCAACCAGGAAAGTAACAGGATGGAGTCGTGAAGATGCTAGTGCAGAGTTCGTAGAGGACAAATGCTGACCCCAGGTGTTGCTCATGCGTTGCCGGAGAGAATGACCTGCCTTGCTGACACCAGAGATGAGCAAAGAAAAGAAAAAGAAGGGGTAATAGAGTAAGGATATGGGAGGATTGTACTCGCATTTGCCAGCACTGCCGATGCTTTGGCTGGATTTATTTCCACGAGTCTGAGGGTATTGCTCCCTGCTGCATCCAGCAGAAGTGAAAGGAGCTAACTCTAAAACAAACTAGATGTTGACTCGCCCACCTGGTTATTAATTTTATTTTATCAAAAGAACAATGATAGTGGTGCATTCACAGACTGGCACTGAGGAAACAGTCTGTTTATATAAGTATCTTGCAACTCGCTCCTTTTCTCCAGGAAGGAAGATTGTGGGCTACAAGAGAAGGGCATCTTCAGTTTGCAGTCCATTGGACTTACGTGAAGATGAGCCTCTGACAACGAAAACAATATTAAACCTCCCGCTGCTTTTAATGTTAAACCAAATTGTGTTTACATGCAACCAGCAATGCTACCCATCGCTGCTAGGGTTAGCCACATTACGGAATATTGATGGTATTTTAGAAATCCTTAAAGGTAGACAAAATCGTGGTTGAACGAAACAGTAGTCACACATTTCTTCACCGGATGACACACCTACTAATTCATCCACTGAATTTGGAGAACTTTTTTTTTTTTTTTGGTGGGGGGGGGGGAGATCTACAATCTAGAGTAAGGGTCAGTATTTACATCTAGTGGTCCCCATGAGCTATTTTAGTCTTTATTAATTCTCACAAGAGATTTCATTCCATCCATTCATCTAAATCTTTGTTGTTCACCAGAACTGTACAAAACTGGGGTTGGGATACTCAGCCTCGACATTCAAGGCGAGATTTTATTCCTGAACCTTGAAAACTATTTTTCTTCTTCTTTGGGGGGCAGGGGGGGCAAGAGTTAAGGTTGTGCATCCTCTCCAAGCCTCAATCTTATGGTATCTAATACCAAATTTAGCCTGTAAGCAGACCCATCCAAAATTCCATCCTTTTATCTTAAAAACAATTTATACATCTAACAGGACAATTAGTGTCGGAGGCTGTACCTCTTCACTTGAAAATCTAAATGCAATTCCAGTGGTTCAGTTTAAATTCTTTTGTATTTCTTTGTGGGCACACAATGTTTCACTTTATATTTTTAACCGTGAATAAACCTGAAGCGATGTCCATATGGAACATGTGGCTTTCCTCTGGTCCTTATCTTAACCAAACAAATATGCAGCATTGAAGCTTGTCAATTTTTGCCTTGCATAGCAGACACAGGGAGAGTTGGAGCTCCCATTTCATCAGCCCTCGGGACTAGCTCCTGACCATCCCCCTTTGCTGAACCTTTTCAGTGTTTCAGTAACACAGAGAATAAGCCAGCAAGCTCTCCAATACAAGTTCCTCTAACTGTCATCACCAAACTACATGCACATTACACACTGCACTTCCTATTTAAAATTTTACACACACAAAAATGCATATATTTACCAAGCCTCGGAATCCCCTGGGGAAGGGGGGGGGACATCAAAACCCCCACCATCCGCCTCTCTCCCAGTGACGACCTAGTGAGATACCTGGAATCACTGTCTGACTCACTTCTTCATTTCTGCAACATTCGCGGTCTTCCTCAAACTTTCTCTCTGTTGAGCACAACCTCTCCTCCTGTAAACCCCACCTTCTCTTCCTAACTGAGACCCAGCTGTCTGAGGTGAGTGACAGCAAACCCTTCTGTGTATCCTTCTACTTTCTCTATACTCATTTCAAAGCCAAAGGTGGCTTTTGTGTATATGTACTTTCATCTTCTGAATTTTATACATTCTGGCTCCTGCTTTCTGTCATTCTCTGAGTAAATATATCTATGCTGTTTACCTATCCCCTAATTCTACTCACTATGAAAAATTCTTCGACTGTCTTACTTCTAAGATTGAACACATTCTATCCATTTCTTCTTTCTCAAAAATCTCCATTCTAGGCGATTTCAATGTTCACCATCACCTTTGGCTCTCCTCTCCATTCACTGATCCACCTTGTGAACAAGCCTACGTCTTTTCTATCTTTAATGACCTAGAGCAGCTTGTATAGCACCCAACCCATATCCTTGATCATCATGCAGAGAGCTCCAACACACCTGGCCTCTTCCTTACAGCTAATCCTGCTTACACTGTTTATCTTTCCTCTCCACTGGGCTTCTGCAATAGGAACATTATCATCTTAACCTATCCTATCGCTCCAGTAAGGCCTGTGGACCCTCCAAAGAAGCGGTAGCTGTGGCACTTTGGAGCTGCAGATTGGGAGGCCCTCAGGCAGTACTTCTTTTTTATTTTCCATGGAATGATTATTACTTCCATGGCCGGGAGCAATCTAAGTGTGCCTTGCACATTACAGATGTTATTCTTTTGGGCATGGAAGTATTCATTCTTTTCTCGTGTCTTATATGACTAATGCAAAAAAAAAAAAAAAAAAAAAGGTTTAATCACGCTCGTTCTAATGTTGTCCTTAAGAAAGAGAAGGCATGCAAGAGGTATTAGAGCCAACCCATTCCTGGCTCTCATTTATTTTATGGTCCTGCCCAGAATCTTGCAAATTGTTCTTCACTGAGCTAAAAATAAATTCATTTGTACTAAACGATCTGAACCCTCCAGCTCAAATACTTCACGCTCCTTCTGGCACCTTGCCAAAAGCCCTTCTAACAACTTTACCTCATCATCCTCCCCTCCTCCTTTGTACTCTGATGGTTCTGTAGCTATTTCTTCTACAGATAAAATGAAACTCGTCACTCAGACTTCATCCTCCAATTCCACCTTGGATGATTTCGGTGCTGTTCCTCCATCACTTCCCCCCCCGTGACTTCATCATGGCTGACATTACAATGTCTTCAATTGATGTATTTTCTGCCATCACTGGCATCAATATTATCAAGGCAGATGGGCCTGATGGGACCCCTTCTTTTGTCCTCATGAACTGTGCTTCTGTGTTTACACCCTACCTAGATTAACTCTTTCACCTTTGTCTATCAACTTGTACCTTTCCTTCTTATTGAAAGTTTGCTCTCATTCAGCCTGTCCCAAAGAATGGTGACCATTGCCAGCCCTGTAACTATCGCCCCCAATTTAACATCCTGTATTTCAAAAGATTTCAAGACTCTTTGTAACTAAAAAAATAAATAAATAAATAAAGCATCCCTCCTATCATAACTTTCTTTCTGATCATCAGTATGGCTTCCTCCAGGGACGCTCCATTTGTGACCTTACCTAGTTTTCTGACTCTTGGTCGTCCTCCTCTAGGGACTATTGGGAAAAACTTTGACATTGTACTTGATATCTAAAAGGCATTCCATCGAGTCTGGCATAAATCTTTAATTTACAAACTGCCCCATTATGGTTTCTATCCTTCTATCTGCACCTTCATCTCTAGCTCCCATTCTGATAGTTCTATTCCTGCTGTTGTAGACGGCCACTGTTCTTCTTTTAGAGCTTTCAGTGGTGGTGTTCCTCAGTGCTCTGTCCTATCACCATCTCTCTTTCTAACATTCATCAATGACCTTATATGCTTTACATCTGACTTCATCCACTCATATGCTGATAACTCCACCCTTCACCTTTCCGTTCACTTCCTGCGGTTTCCATCTCAACAGTTGCTTCAGCAAACAAGGGATGAGGCTATGGCGCACCGAATGTATGATACGGCTCAAGTCTCTGATTGGGGAAAACATAATCTTGTTGTTTTTAATGCAGATCTTACATCTATCAACCCGGCAAAATCTTCCACAGGAGTACCCTATGATCTTTAATAATATCCAGCTCAATCTGGCATCACCTCTAAACATACTTGGGGTTTCATCATATCAGGATTTATCTTGGAAAGAACATAATTCCTCTCTTGTAAAATCTGCTTCCAAAAGATTGGTTGTGCTAAGCCAACTCTGTGCCTTCTTTACCCCTGCACAGTTGTTGACTTTACAAACGGGTTTTATTCTCCCCAGTGTGGAGTACACTTCTCATGTGTGGAGAGGCTCCCCACATACAGTTGTTCTGAACAAGGTGGAGTCAAATGCTTTTCGTCTCATTAACTCTCTTCCTACTGGTCCTCTTCAACCTCTGACTCTTAGACGCACTGTTGCATCCTTATCTCTTTTCTATCACTGCATGAATGGTAACTGCACCTCTGAACTGTCTGCTTGCATCCCTCCACCACGACAGCGAACACTTAGCACCCGTCTAGCAACAAACTCTCATCCCTTTTCTGTCCCTCTCTAATGCAAGAGCTAACCACTACTCCCAGCCCTTCATTTATGCAGCAGGACAACTGTGGAACTATCTCCCTCTGTCTGTATTTTTTACTGAATATGATCTCCAGTCTTTCAAACACAGTGTATCCATGCATCTCGAAATTATTAGATCTTGAACTTGGCTCTCTGTTATCTTGTTTTTGTTTTCGTCTGTAGGAAACAACTTGCAGGCACCCGACCTTCGATTCCTTCTTCCGTGCATAAAGAAAAAAAAACACACATACATACAAGTGCCTGGACAGACACTCAGAATAAATTAATAAATGGAGAAATGCAATGTGGTAAAGATGGACACCTTCATGCAGTGTCACAGATGGAACCAGGCAGCTCCAAAACCTTGTCATACAGATGTCCCTCATCTACTTCCCTATCTCCCAGAAGGAGAATTTTGAGATGCAGCAGGAAGGTAAGTTTAGTCTCCAGTCCACTGGGTTCACATTTCTGACGAGATGGGATTTGCAGTTACTGGTCTGTCTATCTATCTATATAGTTAGGCAACTTCCTCCAAAGAAATGGAGGTAGCCAAGACAGGACGACACACTCCCAGTTTGCTCATCCACACAAACCTTTCGCATCTTAGCCCAAAGGGGAGAAGGGACAGATCCTCACTGCACCACACTGCACGAGGGTCAACTGTGCAGTGCAATCAGCAACATCCACAGCAGGGCCCAACAGCAGAGCTTGTCTACCCCTGCCACATTGTAATGGTCCCATCCCCTTGCCCTTACCCTCAGTTACTGGTACTACAACTAATACTACCTTGATCAGTCATCTCACACACACACACACACACACACACACACACACACACACACACACACACACACACACACACACACACACACACACACACACACACACTTTTATAGCATGTGCTCTCCCCACACCCACCACAAATATCCTTCAAATGTGAACATAAGATAGTAAAATTCATGTGTATTAACCCCTTAACCGTGGGGTGTCAGTTTTGTGATGCTCGGGTGCAATGGATCATACCACGGGGCGTCACTTTTGTGATTCTGTGTTATTTTGAATTCGCCCAGGCTTTGAAGTGGTTGCTTGTATCATCTGTCAGTACTGCTAGTGTCTAACAACAGTCAGTGTTGCTATTGTCATCTTTACTCCCATCCATTATTGACAATTTAGCCATTTCTCCCCGTTCTTGACTCCCCTCGCTACCTCCCCTCCATTAGCCTCTCCTCCTGCCTGCCGCAGCTGCACCGCGCTAGGCAAATCTTGCCCGGATTTTTCCACTCATTTCATCCATTGGAATGACCCCAGTGCATTATTCTCATACAAAATTATATATATAAAAAAGAAAAAAGGTAATTGATAGTGCCATACACCTGGAATTAGCTAATTATCACCTGGCAACACCCCATGTACACTCGTTCGCTAATTTTCCCTGTTTATTCCCCCTTGAAATATGCTGTATGACCTGTTCTCATAATAAAAATATATATAAAAAAGGAAGGGAGAAGCCTAAGTGATATTTACATTCACCTGGAACTACCTAATTTCCTGCCAATCATTTCACATCATATAAATTGGTAGCTGTCACCTCGCTGACATTGTCAACTGTTCGCGGCCCCATATACGCCTCGTCATTCAGTTCAGTGTTGTCTCTTGAGATGAGAGCATGTAGCACTCATGCCCCCCCATTTCCGCCACCTCTAGAGGGGCCTGTGACCTCTACCCCTACTAAACCTCTTGTGGGAAAAAGTAAAGGACTAAGTGACTCTGCTGTGGAGCGTAAACTGTCTAATTTATCCGTGATAATGATGGACAGTGACTACAATCTTTCTGGTGAACCGTGTGATGAGCCAGTGGAGGAAATGGTGATAAACTACGAGTGCTTCAGTGTCCCAAGTTCTTCCTGGCTTCAAGGGAAAGGGGCCCTTAGTTACTGGAAGTGGCAGTGTATAACATAGTGTAAATAAAAGGGAAATGTAAATAATTACTAATATAAGAATATGAGTACAAATACTTGGAGTAATAACAGTTTTTCAAGAATACTCCCCCAGTATCCCTGCTTGTCGTAAAAGGCGACTAAAAGGGTTGGCGGAGGGTTAGTGCCCCTCCCCGGAAAACAACTAACTAAAAAAACAAACAATAAGCCTCGGACAAGGACTGACCAAACGTTGACGACCAAGGACCGGACAAAGGACATTGCAATTGGAACGTGGAATGTAAGGGGAGCGAATGATGAGGTGAAAGAGAGAGAGATTGTCCAGGTGCTTGAGGATGCGAAAGTGGATGTATGTGGAATAACTGAAACAAAATGGAGAGGAGAAAGTGTGAGAGAATGGGAGTATGGATGGGGTATATGTGCAGGAGTAGGTGAGAATGAGAGGGCAAAGGAAGGAGTTTGTATAGTTGTGAGTAAAAGATGGAAGAGGAGCATAAGACAGTATGGATCAGTTGGATCAAGGATTGTGTGGGTAAAGTTGAAAGTTGGAATACAAATGTGGGCGATTGTGTTGTGTATGCACCAACGCAAGATCGTGCTAGAAGAGTGAGAGAAGAGTTCTGGACAAATGTAGAAGTGTGCATGGAAAAGTTTGGAAGGAATGAGAGAGTGTTTTTGATTGGTGATATGAATGGTAAAGTTGGGAATGTGAAGGTGGATGGAATAGTTGGTGAGTGGGGTGTGCCTGCTGAGATAGATGAGAATGGCAGTGCGTTAGTGGACATTTGTGCTGGGAGGGGGTTGGTGATAGCCAATACTCTCTTCAGGCATAAAATGATCCACAGGTATACATGGCGAGTGATGAGAAGGGTGGGTGGCGAACTGAATGAAAGGAAGGCAATGATTGATTATGTGTGTGTGGATAAAAGGATGCGAAGATGTATATTGGATGCAAGAGTTTATAGAGGTTGGGGGAGTGGACTTTCTGACTACTACTTGGTGGTGGCCAGAATTAAAGTTCAAGTAAGATGGAGGAACAGAAGAAGGGAAAGACGAGAGGAAGGAGTAGTTGCAAGGAGAGTGGAAAGGTTACAAGAGGATGAGAAAAAGGCAGAGTATAAGAGAGAAGTGGAGGAACGATTGGGCAAATATGAATTGGAGCAGATGGGGGACGTGGAAGATGTGTGTAGAATATTTACAGAAGAAATATGTGCAGCATGTGATGTGGTGTGTGGAAGGAAGAGAAGACGGAGGGGGGTGCAAGGAACAGCGTGGTGGACTGAAGAGGTGAAACAGGCTGTGGCACAAAAGAAGAAAGCATACAATGAATGGATGAAGAATAGGGGCGTGGAAGAAGTTGAGAGGCGGAAGAGAGAGTTATATGTAGAAAGAAAGAGAGAGGTGAAAAGATTAGTAAGAGAGAGCAAAAAGAGAGTGGATGAGGAATTTGGAAGGAATTTGAGTGTAAAGTGGAGGGACTGTAAGAAAATGTTCTGGAGAGAGGTGAAAAGAGTAAGACAGGGTGGAAGTGAAGTTAGCAGGGGAGTGAAAGATAAAAATGGTAGATAACTAGTGGAGAAGGGAGAAAAAGTGAGCAGATGGAGAGAACACTTTAAGGAATTGTTGAACGTAGAGGATGGAAGTAATGCGAGTATAAGTGGCTGGGGAATGGCTGGGAGAAGGAGGGAGGTGAGAAGACAGGAAGAAATCAGTAGGATAGAAGTTGTGGAAGCAATGAGGAAAGTTAAAGCAGGGAAAGCCCCAGGAATTGATGGAGTGTGTGGTGAAATGCTGAAGCATGGGGGAGAGATAGTAGTAGAATGGATGTGGAAGATGTGCAGATTGGCCTGGGAGGAAGGTAGAGTCCCGGAGGATTGGAAGTCAGGTATAATTATTCCCTTGTACAAAGGAAAAGGGGAAAAAGAAGTGTGTGGTAATCATAGGGGCATTTGTCTTCTTAGTATAATAGGAAAAGTGTATGGTAGGATACTTATTGACAGAGTTAGAGAAAGAACAGAGGAATTAGTTGGAGAAGAACAGGGAGGCTTTAGGAAGGGAAGAGGTTGTGTAGATCAGATATTCATTCTCAGATCTTTAGTGGAAAAGTTTCTAGAGAAGGGAAAGAAGTTCTATGCGGCTTTCATGGATTTGGAGAAAGCATATGACAGGGTGGATAGACTAGGATTGTGGAAAGTGTTAAGAATATATGGAGTAGATGGGAAGTTGTTGAATGCTGTGAAGAGTATGTACGATGGTGCGAAGGCTGCAGTGCGTGTGGATGGTGAACTAAGTGAATTTTTCTCTTTGAAAGTTGGGTTGAAACAGGGATGTGTCATGTCTCCATGGTTGTTCAATCTGTACATCGATGGGGTAATGAAAGAGGTACAAGGTAGGGTAGTGGATGTTGGAGTGGCCCTGGTGAGAGAGGATAGTGTTTGGAAACTCCCTGTGCTGTTGTTTGCAGATGATACTGTGTTGTTGAGTGAAGACGAAGGGGAGCTGCAAGGCTTGGTGGATGAGTTTGGGAGAGTGTGTAAGAAACGGAATCTAAAGGTGAATGTAGGGAAGAGTAAAGTGATGGTCTTTGAGAGAGGTGAAGTCAGTGAATATACAGCGAGGTTGGATGGTGAGGAATTGGAAAATGTGAGTACGTTTAAGTACTTGGGTAGTGTGATGAGTAAGGATGGAGGTTTGGAGGGTGAAGTGCTTGAAAGGGTACAGCAGGGAAGAAAGTTTGCTGGTTCTTTGAAAGCAGTGATAAGAAACAGGGAAGTGAGCATGGAAGTGAAAAAGTTACTACATGACAGTATTGTGATACCAACTCTAACGTATGGAAGTGAAGCTTGGACGTTGTTGGAAGGACACAAGTCAAGAGTGAGAGCAGTGGAAATGAGTTATTTAAGAGGAGCCTGTGGAGTCACATGGAGAGACAGGCTGACGAATGAGGATATAAAGGAGCATTGTGGTGTTAATGTGGATGTGATAGGAAGCGTTATGAGGAACATACTGAGGTGGTTTGGCCATGTGGAGAGGATGGAGGGTGAAAGACTGACGAAGAGAGTGTATGTGAGTGAGGTGGAGGGGGAGAGAGGGAGGGGGAGGCCGAGGATGAGATGGAGGGATGGGGTGGAGAGGTATATGAGAGAGGGGGGTGTGAGTTGGGAGCAGGGGAGTGAAATGGCGGGGGACAGGGCGACTTGGAGGCGATTTGTTTGTGGCCACCCCAAACGGGATTGAGGCGTCTGCAATAGATAGATAGATAGAATAACAGTGAAAGCTTTGCTCTCTACGCTAGTTTACTGAACGAGAAAGATATATATATATATATATATATATATATATATATATATATATATATATATATATATATATATATATATATATATATATATATATATATATATATAAGTGTAATAAAGTAATAGGAGTATAAAGTGTGAGTGTGTTTATGAATAATAAATGACAGAATACCAGCGGGGAACGAGTGCAAGTGGGAAGCTCGTACGCGCTCGCAATTTTCATTGCTTTCATGGTGTTTTTTTTTTTTGGTGTATGGATTCCAAACTACTTGAAAATCATAGAATAGTGTTTCTAGTGATAATATCAGGCTGTGGTAATCATATTACGGGGTGTCGGGAAGTGTAAAGTGGAGACTTCGTTACCCAACATCAGAAGTCTCCACAAGTCCTACGGTAGTCAAAGAAGGCTCAACAAACATCCCAGGAGAAAGATGAATGTATGTGCCATATGCATGTATAATTATAGTATTCTCAGACTAATAACTGATTTTTGACAAATATTTTTAAAAAGTCAGTCAGAGCACGAATATCCCCACGTGGGGTGCATCGATCGCCTCCGACATGCCCGCGCTTAAGGGGTTAATGAATGTAACTGTACATATTAAGGACCTGGTAGAGACGGGTAGTTGAAGGAGACTGTATAATCATCACCGAAAGCCATGTCATTTATCAGGGCCTGCTTCATCACCTACAATTAATTAGATGCATACTCTTGTTAGTTGAGGAAGCTCCATAGTACCTTTTCGTCTGTGATATATTAAATTTTTTTCCTGTCCTCTTCTCTGTTGCATTAATTCTACCAATTTTGTCTTACTCTGCACAAATAACGTAGACAAGAACATTGTGTAACAAGCTTTTTTATGTTGATTTTCACACTATTTCTGATCAATGTCAAAGCGTAGATTTCGAATATACTATTTGTTTGTGTGTAAATATAGAGTTACAGGAATTATGCAACAACAAACAGTATTATTAAGAAGCGAGATTTGCTAGTTAGGTAGTCCAGAAGTATCGCAATATTTCCTGATGTTTACGGTAGTTCCGGTATCGGTACAAGTCAGTTGCCAGTTTGCCTGCTGTTTGTGAGCGTAGTTATTTCGTAAGTTATTCATTAATTTTTCTGCTCTTTTTATTTATAATGTTTTATTTTAGTGATTGTTTGTTAAATTATGTCACTTAAGGTCGTATGGTAAATGATTTATACTGATATGTAACGTAAGACAACACAGGCATGCTTGGGGCTGTTTCCGAGTTGGCAACTGTGCTCTTTCTCTAGAATACACCACATATGTAGAAGAAAAGTAGACGTTTCTCAAATAATGCAAGCTTATAAGAAATGGTTTAGAGACTGTTTTGAGTTTAGTCAGGTTTCAGATCAGTTTGTGTGAAGTGCAGTTGTTTTGGTTTAGGTTGAGTGTAGTGCAGTGTCAGTGCAGTGTCAATAAAGATTGTATACTTTCGGTACTTGTAAAAACAGTGGCAAACAGTGACGAGATATTGACGTTTGTATATCATTGGTACTTGAGAAAACAATGAAGTGTAATAACTGTGAAGTGTTGACAAGCATTAAGTGTAATACCAGTTGGTAAAGTTCGTATAGCTCCAGTGCTTGTGGAAACAGTGGAGTGAAGTTGGAAACCATTAAGTGGAATTACTTAGAAAATAAAGACTGAACTTTAACCTGCCCCGTCCTGACCGATTTTCCACCACTGACTCCCCCCCAGTCTCGACCAATTTTGGAAAAAAAAAAAATTATGGCTCAAACCTCCGCTTTTGGTGAGAAACGTTGAAAATTCATGGAGAAATCGCTCACCTAAGGTTTAAAACACTCGATACAGATAGCAGTACTCCTTACCTTACTGGGTTTTCTATCAGGCTAGCTCCGAAGAAAACGAGTTCTATGGGATAGTAACTATTCCACACCACTCATTAACTGTATTTATTTATTTTGTACGAATTTATATGTAGTACAAGAGTATATTGGTTTTCAAACAGTAATATAGGCAATATTAGCATTGTTTCACTCACTAACACATCAACATACCTGACCTTTTTTTGGTGACATTACCTGATCATCATTTCTGACTGTTTCTTCCTCTAAAGCTATGTAAACTTGTCCTCCACATTGTCATCGATTGGGAATCACTCTGGCCCTGAATGCCTTTATTGGCCATAGGGTGGAGTGAAAAAACTGTTTTTTCGATTTTCAAAAGGCCAGGGTGGGGAAAAGTTGTGGGTTCATAATACAAATACTGTGTTAAAATTATTTTCCTCTAAGATAATATTTGGACTATGCACACTGAGCTTTAAGTTCTTCCCTATGACACTAATTATGACGCGTTTCTTCCAAATGCGCCAGGTATCTGTTGTCAACAACTATTGTGTAAAATAAGATATTTTAACAACTAAATGTGTAATAGAAATAATAGAATGAGAAAAGGTATTTGTTATCTTCTGTCTCTTCATACCAAAATGCTTTCTAAGACATACAGTATATGCAGCTCTTCGCTAATTGAATGATATTTCTGTACTTTTCATATTATCCAAATCACCCAGAACTCACCACGAGGAGGTGGCTGCATTTCAAGTTCCACCCATGCCCACCCAACCACTCTACCTTGGGCACACTTTATCTTACTTTGAACTTATTTATATTGTATTCATGTTTAGTGTTGTACTTAGGAATAACCGACCGAGATTTCAACCGAGATCTAATGAATCCGTCTCTCTCGTCACTGCAGGAGACAGCTTGACATGCTTCTGTAACAAGACGCACTGTTCTTTCCACTGCCTGAGTATGTGCAAAATATCCGTTGCGTTGGATGACTGGATCAATTATTTCCTTAAGGCTTGAGGGCAGATATCGAGATGATCGGATCATACTCCACAAGTGTCTGGGCCCTTCTGTGCATGAGGACTTGAGCTTGATATAACCAATATGGTTATATTGGTGCACTTACGAGTACTAGGTTCTATATTTTCAGACTTCTGTTTCTTGGATTGTGGAGACCATTCACTGTCATTACTATCAGTACTTTCATTGTTTTCCTCTGCATCATCAGCCACAATATGCATAACACTTTAATCACATGTATGAGTTACAAAATATTTTTCCTTGCGCTCTTTCTCAGCCTCCATTCTCATCACTTTTTGTTTCATCTTATTGGTTGCCTTCTTGTCAATTCCTGTGATCATCATTTTTCTCTCATTTCTTTGATCAGTTAGGAAGTTTCTTTCAGCCTTGGGCACTTGGCATTGCTTCTCACACGAACACTCTAAGAAGGTACGGCATTTGCATGCAGCAATATCAAAAAGCTCAGCATTGGTTTTCAGAAAAACTTCCACTCGTGTTTTGTAAGAAGGACTGTTTTTTCTATTCACTGGTAGTTTCAATAGTTTCTTATATTTTTCATTACACTTTTTGATTAATTCAACAACTCTTTGATGTGACAAATGTGGGATTGAAGCCTTATCCCAAAGGTTTTCAACTTTGAATGCAACTAAATCAGCAATAGCATTAACCCGCCCCATCCCGACGTTTTCTGGTCAGTGGTACGCCCCAGTCCCGACATTTTTGGACTTTTTTTTTTTTTTTTTGGCTCAAACATCTGCTTTTGGTGAGAAACATCAAAAATTATTAGAGAAATCGTTCACCTGAGGTTTAAAATACTCAGTCCAGGTAGGAGTACCTCCTTACCTTACAGGGTTTTCTATCAGGCTGGCTGCAAAGAAAACGAGTTCTATGGGAGGATAACTATTCTGCACCACTCATTAATGGTATTTATTTATTTATTTGGTACGAACTTATATGTAGTACGAGAGTATATTGGTTTTCAAACAGTAATATAGGCATTATAAGCATTGTTTCACTCACTAACTCATCACAATTCCTGACCTTTTTTTGCCACATTACGTGATCATCATTTCTGGCTGTTTCTTCCTCTAATGTTGTCCTCCACATTGTCATCGATTGGGGAATCACTCTGGCCCTGAATTTCGTACCGTGGCATGACATGGCTTTACTTACCAGGTCACTGATAACAGGTGAATTGCTGAGAAAAGGTCATGCAGGGGGGGGGAGGAGGTCATGCTGGGTAAGGGATTGTCCCTGCCTGGCATCTTGTAGAGGAAGGTGTCCCGTGTATACGTGCCAAAAATCACTTGTGAAAATTGAAAATTGTGCAAATTAGGGACCTTGCAATGTTGCCGTGTTAATTTACGTCTCCAGGATATGAGTGCACATCATGTGAGGACGTGAATTCACGTCTCCGGGACGGGGCGGGTTAAGCAAAGGATTTTGATCACCATTACATCTCATTTCATTATTCACATGAAGGCAGTATTTCAGTACATCAATAGTTGTAGGTAACTGAGTTTCTTTTAATATAGCTGAAGTTCCTAGGATAGAGCACCAATGACTAGTTCGAGTTTTAAATGCCATAATGGGACAAGGTACCTGTTCTAGTTCTGTCTGAAAAGGAAAATATGTTTAAATAATTACAAAATTAGTTTACATTAAATTGAAGAGACAGTAGATAACAAATGCCTTTTTTCATTCTATTATTTCTATTACACATTTAGTTAAAATATCTTATTTTACAAAATAGTCGTTGACAACAGATACCTGGCGCATTTGGAAGAAACGCGTCATAATTAGTGTCATAGGGAAGAACTTAAAGCTCAGTGTGCATAGTCCAAATATTATGTTAGAGGAAAATAATTTTAACTCAGTATTTGTATTATGAACCCACAACTTTTCCCCACCCAGGCCTTTTGAAAATGGAAAAAAAAGTTTTTTCACTCCTCCCTATTAATGGCCAGGTCACCGGTAACAGGTGAATTGCCGAGACAATGGTGTGTGGGGGGGGAGGTCATGCGGGGTAAGGCATTGTCCCTGCCTGGCATCTTGTAGAGGAAGGTGTCCCGTGTATACGTACCAATATATTACACGCAAAAAATGAAAATTTTGCAAATTATGAACCTTGCAATTGCGCGACTTACCAGTACATCGACGGGTATAGCTGTGACAAAATGTTGCGAAGTACCCATATGTCTATGGGATGCCTCGGGTTAAGGAGCCAATGTTTATTTTCGCCTCTGCTGATCTAGTGTACTGCACGCTTAAAGACTGACCATAGGAAGAGCAACTCACTGGGCAACGTCCTTCCTATACTGTACTACTGCCGTTGCAGCTTGTGGCAGTGTGGGGTGAGGACATAACACTGGTGTTAGAATTGGGATTATTAAGGGCTGCAGTGAGTCTAATCTTCGACATGGAAGCGAAAGGTGTGATGACAAGGCCTCAAGCTGGGCAGGGGAGTAAATTTCCCTGGTGACAGTCGGGAAGCTAATGCAGGCACAGAGTGAAAAACTCCAAGCCCAATTACAGGCACAGAGTGAAGGACAGAAACAACTCCAAGCACAGTTACAGGCCCAAAGTGAAGAGCTCAGGAACGAATTTAAAGAACAGTTACAAGCATAAAGTGCCCAACTACAGGCACAGAATGAAGGACTGAAAGAACAACTACAAGCACAGAGTGAACAGCTAGAGGCACAACGTTAAGAACAAAAAGAACAGTTACAGGCACAGAAGAAAGAAATCAAAGAACAATTGCAGGCAGAGAACAAAGAACAGAAAGAACGATATGAACAGCTTCAGGAGGCATTACAGAGGGAACTACAACTGAGGATGCAAAGACAGCGAGATGATTTCATGGGGAAAATGAAGGAAGAACAGGAACAATTGAAGGAGGAGGTATACGCTGAGCTACAGCAGCAGAAGTATGAGGTAAGCAGTAATGTGACTGAGTGAAAACAGCGTGTAGATGACCAGTTGAAGTCAGTTAGTGAGAAAATAGTGACAGCATGCAAATGGCATGTGGACAACCAGCTGAAGATCAGTAAGGGAATTGTGATAGAGGGCACACAGCACGTAGATAGCCAGCTGAAGCATGTAGTTGACCATGTGAAAATAATTGGTGAGAAAATTGAGGCTGTAGAGAAATACTGTACTACTGAGCCTCAGGTTAGTATACAGGGAGCATATGAAGAGGATGGACAGCGTATGGTGAAGCTTGACGGATCGCAGGCATCTAAAGGTAGCACTACAGGGTTGAATAATCAGAAGTCCTGGCCTTAATTATGATGCCCCAGTTTTTAGGCTCCAAACTAGTGAAGTGCGTGGCTATAATAGGGGTCCAATTAAAGTGAAACCTCAAGAATTTGAAGGTAGAGTATGTTGGGAAGCTTAAGACCCTATCACATGGTACCTCGTACCAGGAACGGCCGAGGAAGATTTAAGTGGAACAAAACTTGGACGCTATTACACATGTTCCTCGTATCCTCGGCAAAGGACATGCTTCTCACACTGTTGCCAGAGCCCCGTCTCGCGACTGTGGCCAGTGATCGCTGTTGCTGACTCGATAAAGAATAAGGAGAAGCAACTTTTGTTTACAAACTGGTACACACGCGGAACTGCCTCAATTTCTCTATAAGGGCGAATTCAGCTGCCCTTGTCCAGGAAATCGATGATAAAGCCATCAGTACGTTGTTGTTGTGGTGGTGTTTTCAGGTGGCGACTGGTTCGTCTACTCTACCTGCAGTGGAGTCCTCAGTTGTAAACACGTGATAGTTTATCGACATCACAGTTTCCTCGGTGTAGGAAATATTAACTCTTTATAAGGCCTTCAAAACGATTGATATTTATTATAAAATATTAATAAGTATTCAGTGTTAGGCTAAATGTTTAATAATGTAGTATGATATATTCTCTGTCGACTAGCCTGGGTTTTGGTCACACTGTTTTGCCCGTCGTATCGTCGGCAGGAATCCATACAGATGGGTTCCAAATGCCCGTGGTATCGTCGGCAATTTTACCATGTTACCGTTCCGATTTACCATCGTATCCTCGGCAAACCTCGTATGAGGTGCCATGTGATAGCCCCTTTACTGTGCACAGTTTGAGTTACAAGCAGATCAGAATGGTTGGAATGATAAGAAGAAGGCTGCAGAAGACCCACCGCTGAAGAGGTGCGGGAGAGCCTTGATGAATAGTGTGCAAGAAGACAGAAGAGCAGACGGCAAGGAGTGTAGTAGGAATGGGAATCATAGGAAGAAATGCAGCCGTACTGCAGTGACAGGGCCAGCATTAGATGAAGACCTGAAGAGGATGTAGATGGAGGATGTAGATTTACAACCAGTGCTAGAGTGGCTGCAGTGGAGTACAGTGTGACCATCATGGGGAGAATTATCCAGGTTAAGCCCAACGACCAAGAGCTACAGGAGTCAGTGGGACCTTCTTCGTTTGAACAATGGGCTACTGGAGCATCAGTGGAAGACACCCGATGCCCTCAGCAAGTATTGGCAACTGGTGGTTCCGAGGAAAATGAGGTCCAAGATCTTGGATGAGTCCCGTAACCAGTTCACTAGTGGGCACCCGGGAGTGAAGAAAACTCTAAGCTGGCTGCAACACAGGTTCTACTGGACTGGCATGCGTCAGGAAGTTGAAGAGTGGTGCCGGGCCTGTGATGTGTGCTGTGCCAAGAAGGGACCCAAGAAACGTGGTTGTGCCCCTCTCCAGCTGTACCAAGTGGGTGCACCGATGGAAAGAGTCGCAGTGGACATTGCTGGACCTTTGCCACTCACTGTGAGAGGAAACCAGTGTATATATGTCGCCATGGACTACTTCACAAAGCGGCCAGAACCTATGCAATCCGTGATCAAGAGGCTGTGACTTGATCAGGTGTTGGTTGATCAGTTTTTCTGTCGTTTTGGGATGCCACAAGAGCTACATTCAGACCAGGGTAGAAACTTCGAGTCTGCTGTGTTCCGTGAGTGCTGCAAGTTATTGGGGATCAAGAAAACCAGAACGACCCCACTAAGGCCACAGTCAGTTGGGATGGAGAAATTCAACTGGACCCTGGAACAAGAACTGGCCAAGTACTGCATTGATGGACAAACAGAATGAGACCAGAAGTTACCTGCATTGCTGATGGCATATCGGTCTGCATCCCATGAGTCTACTGGCTACACTCCTGAAAAACTGATGTTGGGTCACGAGTTACATTTACCCACCGACTTGTTAATGGGAAGACCACCTGGTGAAGAGCTGCCTACAGACACCACCGGCTATGTGAAACACCTTCAGGAAAGGCTGGCTGAAGTACACCATCAAGTGCGAGGAGCCCTCAAGTTTTCAGGAGAGGTGAAGTGCAAGTATGATGCAAAGGCAAGTGCAGTGAGCTTCAAGGATGGTGACCAAGTCTGGTTATACAATCCTCAGCGTAAGAAGGGACAGTCACCGAAGCTGCAGAGCCCATGGGATGGGCCTTACACTGTGCTGGATCGCCTATCAGGCATAACGTATCGGATTCGGGGAGGCAGGAAGTCTCACCCAAAGAGGGTACACGTGAATCGTCTGTGGCAGTATCATGGGCCAGGACAGTACAGCTGGGACGTCTCCGGGGAATTGTGCTCACCTGCAGCTGAGGATGTTGAGGAGGACCAAGGAGCTGAAGTGCAAGAGGATGGTGACAGTTCCCCAAGAGAAGAAGCGAATCAAGAAGAGGACCAAGACCTTCCAGGAAGAGTGGACTGTTTGGAGGAGCAAGGACGTCCTCGGAAGTGGCAAAGAAGAAGACCTGATAAGCTGAAGGATTATTTTGTGTATAGTTAGATGCTTAAGTAGGATTAAGGTTTTTGTTTGTGTATACTGTGTAGTTTTGTCGGGACGACAAAGAATTAGGGAGGGGGTAGAGTTAAGAAGCGATATTTGCCACTTAGGTAGCGCAGAAGTATAGCGATGTTTCCCGATGTTTACAGTAGTTCCAGTATCAGTACGAGTCAGTTGCCAGTTTGCCTGAAGTTTGTGAGCGTAGTTATTTCGTAAGTTATGCATTAATTTTTCTGCTCTTTTTCTTTATAATGTTTTATTTTAGTGATTGTTTGTTAAATTATGTCACTTAAGTTCGTATGGCAAATGATTTAGACTGTTATGTAATGTAAGACAACACTGGCATTTTGGGGGCTGTTTCCGAGTTGGCAACTGTGCTCTTTCTCTAGAATACACCACAAATATAGAAAAAAGTAGACGTTTCTCAAGTAATCTATCTATCTATCTATCTATTGCCAGATGCCTCAATCCCGTTTGGGGTGGCCACAAACAAATCGCCTCCACGTCGCCCTGTCCCCCGCCATTTCACTCCCCTGCTCCCAACTCACACCCCCCTCTCTCATATACCTCTCCACCCCATCCCTCCATCTCATCCTCGGCCTCCCCCTCCCTCTTCCCCCCTCCACCTCACTCACATACACTCTCTTCATCAGCCTCTCACCCCCCATCCTCTCCACATGGCCAAACCACCTCAGTGTGTTCCTCATAACGCTTCCTATCACATCCACATCCACACCACAACGCTCCTTTATATCCTCATTCGTCAGCCTGTCTCTCCATGTGACTCCACAGGCTCCTCTTAAATAACTCATTTCCACTGCTCTCACTCTTGACTTGTGTCCTTCCAACAACGTCTAAGCTTCACTTCCATACGTTAGAGTTGGTATCGCAATACTGTCATGTAGTAACTTTTTCACCTCCATGCTCACTTCCCTGTTTCTTATCACTGCTTTCAAAGAACTAGCAACCTTTCTTCCCTGCTGTACCCTTTCAAGCACTTCACCCTCCAAACCTCCATCCTTACTCATCACACTGCCCAAGTACTTAAACGTCCTCACATTTTCCAATTCCTCACCATCCAACATCGCTGTACATTCACTGACTTCACCTCTCTCAAAGACCATCACTTTACTCTTCCCTACATTCAACTTTAGATTCCGTTTCTTACACACTCTCCCAAACTCATCCACCAAGCCTTGCAGCTCCCCCTCGTCTTCACTCAACAACACAGTATCATCTGCAAACAACAGTACAGGGAGTTTCCAAACACTATCCTCTCTCACGAGGGCCACTCCAATATCCACTACCCTACCTTGTACCTCTTTTATTACCCCATCCATGTACAGATTGAACAACCATGGAGACATGACACATCCCTGCTTCAACCCAACCTTCAAAGAGAAAAATTCACTTAGTTCACCATCCACACGCACTGCAAGCTTATATAAGGATGGAGTAGAGACTGTTTTGAGTTTAGCCGGATTTCAGGTCAGTTTGTGTAAAGTGCAGTCGGTTTTGGTTCAGTTTGAGTGTAGTGCAGTGTCAGTGAAGATTGTATAATTTCGGTACTTGTAAAAACAGTGGCAAACAGTGACGAGTTATTGAAGTTTGTATATCATTGGTACTTGAGAAAACGGTGAAGTGTAATAACTGTGAAGTGTTGACAAGCATTAAGATTAATAGCAGTTAGTAAAGTTCGTACAGCTCCAGTGCTTGTGGGAACAGTGGAGTGAAGTTGGAAAGCATTAAGTGAAATTACCTGGAAAATAAAGACAGTGAACTTTAAGGAGCCAGTGTTTATTTTTGCCTCAACTAATCTTGTGTACTGCACATATATAGGCCGACTATAGGAAGAGCAACCCACTCGGCAACGTCCTTTCTATACTGTACTACCGCTGTTGGAGCCTGTGGCAGTGTTGGGTGAGGAAGTAATAGTATGTATCATACAAGGACAGGAACTGCAACTTGTTACCATTTCTAGGATGTTGGAAATGGCAAAGACTTTATATATTTCCAGGTGTAAATTATGAATATATCTAGAAAATGAGCAAACAGTAACATCAAAAGGAATGCAGGGCACATAATATCTAGAAATGCACTTTTGATCTTGACTTTCATCTGTAGCTGCGATGACAATCGTACAACAATCCCCGGAGGTAATTGGCCATCATTGCCTCGTTCCACCTGACCTGATATCTGGTTTCCATCAGCAGAACGTCCTGGCAGAACCGTCAGCCATGCTCCTCGCTGACTGCACCCAAGTTGCTTTTGAAGAAATCAAGGTGGGAATGCAAATAGTGCAATTTCACTGAAATTCTGCATCCAAGCCGGTGAAATGTGCCGATCAGGTCATCGACGAGCTGTGCGGAATCTAGCCTCCTCTGGTTGCCAAAAAACTTTCCTCAACCCCTCTGAAAGCATTACATGTGCGCTCTTCATCATCGGTTATTTTACCCTGGAGTTCGCGACTAACAAGCATTCTTCGAATCTGCTGCCCGGTGAATAGGCCAGCCGTCACCTTTGCCATGCTTAGTTTGGGAAACAATGACCGGATATGCAGAATACATCACCATCATTGTTGATCGCTTTCACGAATTCTTTCACAAGACCAAGTTTTATGTGTTGTTGTGGTAGTAACACCTCCCTGGAGATCAGTGGAGTTCTTACAACGTTGCACGACCTTGGTGCGAGACTGACTCAGAGAGGCCAGTCTTTCTTCACGAAATGTTCTGCATTGCTCCGGCTGTCCCACAGGCATAAAAAAACATGAGTACTTCGTATAACTGCCTTAGATTCCAAGTAGGAAAGAAATCAACTTGAAATCCCCACAAACCTCCCAGTTGTGATCTGAGTACTTGATATTTGTGAGACAAATCTTCACATTCTCATATCCTTCTTTCATTTCCACAGAATGTGCAACTGGAATTGATGGGAGTTTGTTGGCGTTATGCAAAAGTACAGTTTTTAGGCTCTTCATGGAACTCTCTATGAAGAGTGGCCATTCTGAGGCCTTGTAATCCACACCCATGGCTTGGAACAAACCCTCATCAGAACAATAACACAACAAGGTTTCTTCACAAAATTAGAAGAAGGATGCAAACTTACTGTGGCAATTCCTATAACTCATCTTGCAACTGGGATCCAACAAGTTCCATTCACTTAGACGTAACGCCAGCAGCTCAACGCTGGACTTGGTGATTTCTAAATCTCGGACCAAGTCATCCACTTCTTGCTGATTGGGAAAGTTTGGAGTGTCTCCGGAACATTCTCCAACATACGATTCATCATCACTTTCCCCTCCGTCATCGACGATGTCCTTATGGTCAGCCATTACGTCTGTCATTACATCGGCATGTGGTAACAAGACAGGAAGTAAACAATTGCCAATTCTTGACAACAACCTAGATATACACAAACAAAACATACACCATTGGAATCATCGTGGAAAACTGAGTCTAACAAGACCAAAAAAATTGAATAAACAAATTCTTTGTTACACAGCTTAATAGTAACTACCCATATCCAAAAAGATGTCCCTAAGGAAGTGGTGGTATGGAGCTTCCTTAATCGACAAAAACCCGAGCCTTTGCCATCTGACCTTCAAGTACTCATTATCGTAAAGCTTTATTGAAAATTTTGTTTCATATTAACTGTCCTCATTGTTCCCTTCACTTAACAATGGTCGAGATATGCCACCCTCCCAAGAAACGCAGATTGAAAGAGGATGAAAAACATGATGACAATGAATGTTAATTATATTTTGAAACTCACCTAATTACACTATTGTTTCAAAATTTTTCGTTCCTTCTGCTGCCCATCTGTAACTTAGGTATTATATTAGTTATAGTAATTGTAATTAACTGGGTAAAACTAAATTGTGTAAGTAACCAAACAGATCATAGTGACGGTATGCAACCCTACTCTAATATAAGGTTACGAGTTGCTGACCGGCAAGAGGTGAAGCGGGACTTTCGGAGACTGTAGTCTATTTAAGTTGGTGCCAAAATGATATTATTATTCATTGGGTTCATCTGTTTCACTCTCTGCTAATATGTCTTCTATGGAAGAGGGGAAATCCTGGTCATTTCTTATTATAGATGATAGAATATATTGCTGAAATTATCTTGGTCCGTCAAGCCCTTTACTATCTATCTATCTGTAGCCAGTCGCCCTAATTCCGCAAAGAGTGGCCGCAGACAAAACGCCTCCAAGTCGCTCTGTCACCGACCATTTGACTACCCCCCCCAACTCACTCCCCCCTCCCTCCTATACCTCTCTACTCCATCCCTCCACCTCAGACTCAGTCTACCCCTTCCTCTCCCTCCCTCCACCTCACCTACATACACCTTCTTAGTCTTTCATTCTCCATTCTCTCCACATGTCCAAACCACCTCAGTGTATTTCTCCTAATCTTCTCAACCACATCCACATCCACCCCACAACGTTCCTTCACTTCTTCATTTGTCAACCTGTCTCTCCATGTCACTCCACATGCTCCTTTCAAGTAACTCATTTCCACTGCTCTCACTCTTGACTTCTTCCCCTCTTGCAAGGTCCATGCCTTGCTTCCATATGTCAAGGTTGGGATCACAGTACTATCATGCAGTGACTTCTTAACTTCCATATTCACCTCCCTATTTCTCATCACTGCTTTCAGTGAACCAACAACCTTCCTTCCTTGCTGTACCCTTTCACGCACTTCATCCCACAAAGTTCCATCCTTACTCATCACACTACCCAAGTACTTGAATGCACTCACATTCTCCATATCCTCACCATCCAACCTCACTGTACATTCTGTGACTTCATTCCTCTCAAACACCATAACTTTACTTTTGCTTACATTAACTTTCAGATTCCTCTTCCTACACACTATCCCAAACTCATTCACCAAACTTTGCAACTCCCATTCATTTCACTCAACAATACTGTATCATCAGCAAACAGCACCACCGGAATCTTCCAAATCTCACCCTCATTCATTAGAGCCACCCCCACATCCACTGTCCTACCTTGTTCCTCCTTTACAACCCCATCCATGTATATATTAAACAGCCATGGATACATCACTCAACCCTGTTTCAGTTCCACATTGAGATCAAAGAACTCACTCAGCTCACCATCCACTCGCACTGTAGCCGTAGCTCCTTCGTACATACTCTTCACAGCACTCAACAATTTCCCCTCCACTCCATATATTCTTAATACCTTCCACATACCTTGCCTATCTATTCTGTCATAAGCTTTCTCCAAGTCCATGAAGGCAGCATACACTTTCTTTCCATTCTCTAGATACTTCTTCACTAAACATCTTAGAACAAATATCTGATCTATACACCCTTTTCCCTTCCAAAATCCTCCTTGTTCTTCTTCATCTAGCTCCTCTGTCATATGCCTAACCTTATCAATGAATATTCTACCAAATATTTTTCCAGTCACACTAAGAAGGCAAATACCCCTATGGTTACCACATACTTCTCTCTCCCTTTTCCTTTGTATAAAGGAACAATTATACCTTATTTCCAGTCCTCTGGAACCCTTCCTTCTTCCCAAGCCAATCTACACAACTTTCATATCCACTCCACAACAATCTCACCCCCATACCTCAGCATTTCACCACACACTCCATCAATTCCTGGGGCCTTTCCCATCTTGATCTTCTTCATTGCTTCCACTACTTCCGCCCTAATGATCTCTTCCTCCCTCCTCTCATCTCTTCTTCTCCCAGCCATTCCCCAGCCACTTATACTCTCACTGCTCTCATTCTCTACATGCAACAAATCCTCAAAGTGCTCCTTCCATCTCCTCAATTTCTCTCTCTTCTCCACCAACAATCTATTATTCCTATCTTTCACTCCCCAACTATTTCCCCTTTCACACTGCCTTACTTTCTTTACCTCCTTCCAAAACGATTTCTTACTCTCCCTCCAATTCACACTCAGATTCCTCCCAAACTCTTCATCCACATCCTTCTTACTCTCCTTCACCAGTCTCTTCACCTCCCTTCTCCTGCTCACATATACCTCTCTCTTCTCTCTCTCATCTTCTCCCCTACCTCTACTCACTAACCATTCACTATATGCCTTCTTCTTTTGTTCCACAGCTCGTTTCACCTCATCATTCCACCATGCTGTCCCTTGCACACCCCTGCATCTCCTCCTCACTCCACAAACCACCTCACACGCTGCGCCTATCTCTTCTGTAAATATCTTACATACGTCTTCCACCCCTTCCATCTGCTCTAGCTCATACCTTCCCCATCTTTCTTCCATTAGGCTCTTATACTCTGCCATTTTCTCACTATCTTGCAAATTCTCCACTCTTCTCACAGGAACTATTTCCTCCTGTCTTCCCCTTCGTCTCTTCAACCATTTTCTTTGCAGCTTTACCTTAGCCATCACTAAGTTAGTGATGGTCTGAGACTCCATTCCCCCACCCTATCCACAGTCTTGCATCCAACACTTGTCTTCTCATTCGCTCATCCACACACATGTAGTCTGTCATTACCTTTCGTTCAACTAGTTCATCATCCATCCTCCTCATTAATCTCCATGTACACCGGTGGATCATCTTATGCCGAAAGTAGGTGTTGGCTATTGCCAACCCCTTACCAGCACAGATGTCCTCCAAAGTACTACCTTTCCCATCTACTTCAGCTGGCACACCCCACTGACCAACCACTCCATCCACTCGTACGTTTCCAACTTTGCCATTCATATCTCCAATCAAAAGCACTGTCTCGCTCCTCTCTAATTTATCCATACATGATTCTATTCTCACCCAAAACTCATCTTTCACTCTTGCCACTCGGTCCTCTGTTGGACCGTACGCACATACAATCGCCCACACTTGTATATCTCCTTTCATCCTCACTCATACAATCTTTGCACCACCTGTTCCATACTTTCTTATATTCTCCTTCCACTTCTTGCTTATCATCAGACATACTCCCCCTCTTGCCCTCTCATTCTCATTATGTCCCACACATAGGCTGTACCTAAACCATAATCCCATTCTCTCACCCTTTCACCCTCCCATTTAGTTTCAGTCAATCCACATATATCCACTCTTGCATCCTCAAGCACCTGAACAATCTCTCTCTCTTTCACTTCATCATTCACTTCTCTCACATTCCACGTCCCCACCCTCAGAATGTCCTTTGTCCATTCCTTAGTCATCATCGTATGGTCCATCCTGGTCCGAGGGGCTTTATTCGCTTGTTTAGTTAGTTCTTTTTATGGGGTGGGGCACTAACCCACCACCAACCCTTTTAGTCGCCTCGAATGACAAGCAGGGACACTGGGGGAAACCCCCCTATGCCAACCGCTGATAACACATTACAGTTTTGTTCTGTGGCGGACCGGCCCAGAGGCCAGTCTAATAGAGTCCGTGTCTCTGAGAAACTGGTCATAAATTAGTCTTCCAAGAGCCTCCTGGATGGTTACAGGTACAGTTGCGAGCAGATGACTCGAGGCCACCTAGTCCACCAACATGTTTGGTGTTTTATCTGGTAACAATGGTAGCTATAAACTTGACCGAGATCCAGTCGGTTGTTCTGCCGAAACAAATCCAGTGATAATTTGTTAATATGCAGTTCTCACTGGTCTCCAATCAGTATAACGCATGGCAATGCACTTACAGTGCCCCTACCACCACCTCGGCCGCACAATGCTTGTTTAACAGTTGCCAATGTTGTATAATTCCAGGCTTTGACGAAGAAATTATTTTACGGCTTGTCGAATGTTACATTTCTTCCAGAATGCAGCAACAGTCATTATGGTGGGGGTTGCAGGTATGCCAGGTTAAGCAGGTGAGTCAGGTGGGGCTGTGGAGGTGGAGGGGTAGGCGGCTGGTGAGTCAGGTGAGGCAGTGGAGGAAGAGGGGACGGCACCTGGCGAGTCAGGGAAGGTGGTGAGGGGAGGATCCTCCCTCTCCTCCTCGCTACTGCTTACATTTCCGGCAATTTCCTTCATCTCTTCTTGCTTGTTTGTTTCATTCCTAATCTTGTTATGCACGTACTGGCAGTATAACAACTTGGTATTCGCGAAATAAACGTCATTATTATACAAACTGGGTATCTATTCTAACTTACTGTTATTGCCGAGAACGTTATTGTCGAAGTTGTTACTGGCGAGATCTTACTGAAGACTCCTCTTGAGCACCTTCCCCCACACGCCTGTAGGTCACTATTGGCGCGTTGTGTGGGGATGAGGGTCGTGTAATGATGGAAAATGGCATTTTTAAGCCACTCCTTGCCTCTACCTCATGTTTTGTGTGGTAAACTTGTGCATTCAAGGTTTTTGGTTATGATTTTTGGTAACTCGCGCACAATGCGATTCGTCCACTGTGATATCGTGCACTGTGCGAGCCTACTATATATATATATATATATATATATATATATATATATATATATATATATATATATATATATATATATATATATATATATATATACTCATATATATATATATATATATATATATATATATATATATATATATATATATATATATATATATATATATATACTCATATATATATATATATATATATATATATATATATATATATATATATATATATATATATATATATATATATATATACCAGAAATAACACCAACATGTTGGTGGACTAGGTGGCCTCGAGTCATCTGCTCGCAACTGTACCTTCCTTGGATCCCCCAAGATGATGAACATGAATTATTTCTGTATTCAAAAAGATTCGTTTACACCAAGAGCCCAGAGTGTCTGACAACAAACAGCTTGGCTGTTTTCGTCTTCGAGAACTGGAGGAACGTGATGTCAAATTTTTCACTATCTGAGCCCACTTTAGCAATGAATGAAATTGCATGGAAAGCATGTCATGATACTGAATGAGATAGTTATTTACTTTTATTCAGTTAGACAATATCTTACATAGAAAATCTGGGACCAGTTAAGCAGTTACTAGGACAAGGTACTAATGAGTCACTTGAGATATATTATCATCTACTGGTATACGAGTTCACATTCTGAAGATGAGCAAACTATATGTTGAAAGTGAACTCATTCACGTTGCCTTCAAAGTGGAGGGGTTCGATATAACGTCAATCACCCCTTCACTATGAAATATGCCCTCAGTTGAATGAAATAGGTTGTGGGTTGCCATAGTAGCTAATACAACGCAGTGATTGATATAAGAGATATGCAGGGGTATCCTGCTGCCAAAGAAGCTAATCTGGTACTAATGCACACTATACAAAACTGCTAAATAATTACATTGCAATATACTGCAGATTTTTTTTTTTTTTTTACCTACTGACAAGAATTCTTCTTGCCGGGAAGGAGTCAAAAACATCCTCAATTAAACTCCTTCAGTAAAATATATAATAAAA